>NC_085992.1:10864583-11467083 GCF_030014385.1 Trichomycterus rosablanca
AGGAAACGTTTTCCTCCACCAGCATCACGTAGTGACCTGGCCACTATCCTGCAAGAAGAATGGCTTAAAATCCCTCTGACCACTGTGCAGGACTTGTATATGTCATTTCCAAGACGAATTGACGCTGTATTGGCCGCAAAAGGAGGCCCTACACCATACTAATAAATTATTGTGGTCTAAAACCAGGTGTTTCAGTTATTTTGTCCAACCCCTGTATATATATATATATATATATACATATATATATATATTTTTTATTTTTATTTTTTTTTATATATATATATATATATATATATATATATATATATATATATATATATATATATATATATATATATATATATATATATATATATATTTTTTTTTTTTTTTTTTTTTTTTTTTTTTTTTTTTTTTGCACAGTTCTTATCTGCTGTAATCCACACATTCCGCTTCGCATCAGTAAAGGGAATTAATCAGTCATAATAAGAGCTGTTTACTGTCGAAATTCAAATCTGAAAACGGAAAGTGGAGAGCGAGCGAGACACACACACACACACACATACACACACAGAGAGAGAGACACACACACACACACACACACACAAACTGATCGTTATTACTACCTCATTACTGTAAATATTATAATTTTTATTGTTACTATTTTGCACTGTTTTTATTAATATTTTATATTTTTTTGAACATGTAACTGTTTTGTATATATTTGTTATTCTTACTTTTATTTTTATTATTTCTCTCTAACTTGCTTTGGCAATACAAATGTCCTTATTTGTCATGCCAATAAAGCTTCTTTTGAGTTTGAGTTGAGAGAGCCGTAACCGAGCTACAGAGAGAACATGCAGAAAAGAAGCAGTGCTCTTAGTATAATGACAAATAACTAAGAAATAAACTATAAACTTGTTTAATTATGTTAAATCTGATTCGTTCATGGCGCGAACTGAGCTTTTCAAGCCTAACTTACATCAAGAACAAGTACAGGGAGCGACTGAGGGCTCTAGACCAGGAGCTCCATTTCTGCCTCTCATCCATCCCTGCCAGAATAGGGCGATTGTGTGCATCATCCCAGGCTCAGGTTTCCTATTAAAAGTAAGTCGTGTTTACCCCTCCCTCCCTAAATGACACCTTATGGTGTGTGTGCGTGTGTGTTAGCAGTCCAAGGGATGCAGAGTGTAAGTTTTTTAATACATTTTAGACTGGGGTGACTTGAGATTTTGCATACTTTTAAAGGGTGCTGTGACTGAAAAAAGGTTAAGAAACACTGTTATAGACCACTGAAGTCGTGCGTCATTCTTAATTCTTAAAATGGAGCGTGGCAACACTGGACATGATCTCTACTTTCTTATGAATGAAACGGGAGAAACGTACTGAACGTATGTAGCTGAGCAAAAGTAATGATCCTATTCCAATACCATTGTTGGTATCGATAGGACTGATATTTGGATCGATCCGCCACCCCTAACGATTAGATTACATTTATGATTACATTATCACAATTATCACAGAAATGATTACATTACATTACAAATTTACATTATATCACATAATACATACAGACAGAGCTGGACTGGGAACAAAATTCACCCCTGGACTTTTGGACTGGATCGCGCCACACATATCACCCCCTAATCAAATGTTAGATGATTGATATTAATAGTTTTCATCTATCTGGTTTAAAGTCCCTGATATCCAACAGTAGCTTAGATAACTACTTATTAATCATTCAGTGACTGTTAAAAGAAATGTTTTGTACTGTTAGGAAGTACCCTAAGTAGGGCATAGGCGACATTTGAGATGGGCCCACAGTCTCTTCTTAAACGGCGTTACTAACGAAGCAGAAGCTCTGAACTCTAACTACACCTTTTCTGCTCTCTGGCTATGCTGTAGTTCCTCACTGCCAAACAGGTTGTCCAGTTTCCTGCACTTTTCTGCATCTGCTTGCAGCTTTTTCTGTTTTTTTTATTTATTTATTTTATTTAATTATTTTTATCACGGGCTTTTTCTGCACCTCCTTTACGCTTTTTCGACCCTTTCTCCATCTCGCACTCATTCATAGTTTTTGTACTGGTGGTTGTGATTACGGTTTATCCTGGGGGAGGGACATTTCTGTGATTGGCCAATGGACATGCAGCGAGGATACTGTGATGGGCCAATGCACACTTCAGGATTATTATTCAGGAATATTTAAAACAGAATTTATTTTTCACTCCCTCAGCGGCCCACATACAGAGCGGCCCACCGGGAAAACTCCCGACCCTCCTGATGACCAGTCCATCCCTGCACACGACAGCAAATAATCTAAACCTCGCGAAGTGAAAGACTGAATGATTGACGACTATAAAAGTGAAGCTATTTGCAGCGTCTCTCGCTTACGGCCACACCACCCTGAGAACGCCCGATCTCGTCCGATCTCGGAAGCTAAGCAGGGTCGGGCCTGGTTAGTACTTGGATGGGAGACCGCCTGGGAATACCAGGTGCTGTAATGTAAGCTTTTCCTCACACATCTTTACTTCAACCTCCTGCCGAAGGAGCCGAAAATTTTCTCTTTTTCTTCATCATCAAAGCAATACGTGAAGAAAAAGGCCAGCTGACACTTTCATTCTGAGTAGAGTAAAACACTTATCCATCCTGGCCGTACGAAAGGAAATTATTTTATAAATACAACTTTAAAAAAATCAACGAATAACTTTGTTTTCCTTCTTTAGAAAATCAAACGTTTCCCTGAATTGTATTTATTATTAACTATACTGAAAAGCCGAATTAAAATCTTCAACATTTAAGTGACTTTTAAAGTGGAGTTCAAAATTATGTACAGACATCATCCCCATCTAGTGGTGCTAGAAATAAGTTACATCTTGCAGATGTGGTATAGATTTGTGACATTATTATTATTCACTTATTTTTTATTATTGTTGTTATATTTTTGATTATTTGTTGTCGTGTTTGTTGAAATTTAAATCATTTCTTTTTTGAAAACTGTTTACAGGTTAAAGCGTAAAAGCATAAACACCACCATCTATAAATGAATTAATTGCTTTGGTCCTTCACTTAAGAGTTTTACTTTTTTCTTGACCAGCCCACTACAAGCACATCGCGCCACACATATCACCCCCTAATCAAATGTTAGATGATTGATATTAATAATTTTCATCTATCTTACCACTAAAGTTAATAACTCACTATAATAAAAATTAAAATAATAAAAAAATAACTACAAACAAATATATATATACATTGTATCACAAAAGTGAGTACACCCCTCACATTTCTGCAGATATTTAAGCATATCTTTTCATGGGACAACACTGACAAAATGACACTTTGACACAATGAAAAGTAGTCTGTGTGCAGCTTATATAACAGTGTAAATTTATTCTTTCCTCAAAATAACTCAATATACAGCCATTAATGTCTAAACCACAGGCAACAAAAGTGAGTACACCCCTAAGAGACTACACCCCTAAATGTCCAAATTGAGCACTGCTTGTCATTTTCCCTCCAAAATGTCATGTGACTCGTTAGTGTTACTAGGTCTCAGGTGTGCATAGGGAGCAGGTGTGTTCAATTTAGTAGTACAGCTCTCACACTCTCTCATACTGGTCACTGAAAGTTCCAACATGGCACCTCATGGCAAAGAACTCTCTGAGGATCTTAAAAGACGAATTGTTTCGCTACATGAAGATGGCCAAGGCTACAAGAAGATTGCCAACACCATGAAACTGAGCTGCAGCACAGTGGCCAAGATCATCCAGCGTTTTAAAAGAGCAGGGTCCACTCAGAACAGACCTCGCGTTGGTCGTCCAAAGAAGCTGAGTGCACGTGCTCAGCGTCACATCCAACTGCTGTCTTTGAAAGATAGGCGCAGGAGTGCTGTCAGCATTGCTGCAGAGATTGAAAAGGTGGGGGGGTCAGCCTGTCAGTGCTCAGACCATACGCCGCACACTACATCAAATTGGTCTGCATGGCTGTCACCCCAGAAGGAAGCCTCTTCTGAAGTCTCTACACAAGAAAGCCCGCAAACAGTTTGCTGAAGACATGTCAACAAAGGACATGGATTACTGGAACCATGTCCTATGGTCTGATGAGACCAAGATTAATTTGTTTGGTTCAGATGGTCTCAAGCATGTGTGGCGGCAATCAGGTGAGGAGTACAAAGATAAGTGTGTCATGCCTACAGTCAAGCATGGTGGTGGGAATGCCATGGTCTGGGGCTGCATGAGTGCAGCAGGTGTTGGGGAGTTACATTTCATTGAGGGACACATGAACTCCAATATGTACTGTGAAATACTGAAGCAGAGCATGATCCCCTCCCTCCGGAAACTGGGTCGCAGGGCAGTGTTCCAGCATGATAATGACCCCAAACACACCTCTAAGACGACCACTGCTTTATTGAAGAGGCTGAGGGTAAAGGTGATGGACTGGCCAAGCATGTCTCCAGACCTAAACCCAATAGAACATCTTTGGGGCATCCTCAAGCGGAAGGTGGAGGAGCGCAAAGTCTCGAATATCCGCCAGCTCCGTGATGTCGTCATGGAGGAGTGGAAAAGCATTCCAGTGGCAACCTGTGAAGCTCTGGTAAACTCCATGCCCAGGAGAGTTAAGGCAGTTCTGGGAAATAATGGTGGCCACACAAAATATTGACACTTCAGGAACTTTCACTAAGGGGTGTACTCACTTTTGTTGCCGGTGGTTTAGACATTAATGGCTGTATATTGAGTTATTTTGAGGGAAGAATAAATTTACACTGTTATATAAGCTGCACACAGACTACTTTTCATTGTGTCAAAGTGTCATTTTGTCAGTGTTGTCCCATGAAAAGATATACTTAAATATCTGCAGAAATGTGAGGGGTGTACTCACTTTTGTGATACACTGTATATATGTTCAACACTTTCCTTTGGGATTAATAGTTCTATCCATCTATCACACACAATTACAAATTCTACAATATTTCTTAAAATTTACAATTTCTTAAATGGTTCTATTGGATTTCCCCATCCTGTCTCATTAAACCGCAAGAAATAAAATTAAACCTTTCTTTCATTAAACCTTTAACACTGGTAAATATGCTTTTTTCGCACTTTTATTCACACGTGATTCACGTTTGTTCCAAGTTAGTGCAAAGAAATAAATCGCATGTGTAAATACAAATATGTTGACAAGGGAAATTAACCATGTGAGATATGCACATAATCACTCTAAAAAATGTCCTGAACACCTGCATTTTCCTTTCTGTATTATAGAGGACAAGATAGTGTTTACTTTTTTCTGAAGAGCAGAGACTAATGGTACCATCTCAAATTATATCCACCGCCCTATGTAGTGCACTATGTTGGACATGACATCATAGAACTTTTACAAAAATCGTCCTTAAAACGGCTGGTTTAAAGTCCCTGATATCCAACAGTAGCTTAGATAACTACTTATTAATCATTCAGTGACTGTTAAAAGAACTGGTTTGTACGGTTAGGAAGTACCCTAAGTAGGGCATAGGCGACATTTGAGATGGGCCCACAGTCTCTTCTTAAACGGCGTTACTAACGAAGCAGAAGCTCTGAACTCTAACTACACCTTTTCTGCTCTCTGGCTATGCTGTAGTTCCTCACTGCCAAACAGGTTGTCCAGTTTCCTGCACTTTTCTGCATCTGCTTGCAGCTTTTTCTGTTTTTTTTATTTATTTATTTTTATTTAATTTTTTTTATCACGGGCTTTTTCTGCACCTCCTTTACGCTTTTTCGACCCTTTCTCCATCTCGCACTCATTCATAGTTTTTGTACTGGTGGTTGTGATTACGGTTTATCCTGGGGGAGGGACATTTCTGTGATTGGCCAATGGACATGCAGCGAGGATACTGTGATGGGCCAATGCACACTTCAGGATTATTATTCAGGAATATTTAAAACTGAATTTATTTTTCACTCCCTCAGCGGCCCACATACAGAGCGGCCCACCGGGAAAACTCCCGACCCTCCCGATGACCAGTCCATCCCTGCACACGACAGCAAATAATCTAAACCTCGCGAAGTGAAAGACTGAATGATAGACGACTATAAAAGTGAAGCTATTTGCAGTGTCTCTCGCTTACGGCCACACCACCCTGAGAACGCCCGATCTCGTCTGATCTCGGAAGCTAAGCAGGGTCGGGCCTGGTTAGTACTTGGATGGGAGACCGCCTGGGAATACCAGGTGCTGTAAGCTTTTCCTCACACATCTTTACATCAACCTCCTGCCGAAGGAGACAAAAATTTTCTTTTTTTCTTCATCATCAAAGCAATACGTGAAGAAAAAGGCCAGCTGACACTTTCATTCTGAGTAGAGTAAAACACTTATCCATCCTGGCCGTACGAAAGGAAATTATGTAAATTTAAAAAGTGAAAAAAAACACACGAATAACTTTGTTTTCCTTCTTTAGAAAATCAAACGTTTCCCTGAATTGTATTTATTATTAACTATACTGAAAAGCCGAATTAAAATCTTCAACATTTAAGTGACTTTTAAAGTGGAGTTCAAAATTATGTACAGACATCATCCCCATCTAGTGGTGCTAGAAATAAGTTACATCTTGCAGATGTGGTATAGATTTGTGACATTATTATTATTATTATTCACTTATTTCTTATTACTGTCTTTTTAATTATTTGTCATTGTGCCTGTTTAAATAAAACTCTTAAGTGAAGGACCAAAGGAATTCATTCATTTATAGACGGTGGTGTTTATGCTTTTACGCTTTAACCTGTAAACAATGATTATTTGTTGTCGTGTTTGTTAAAAAAAAATTTCTATGAACTATGAATGAGTGCGAGATGGAGAAAGAATCGAAAAAGCATAAAGGAGGTGCAGAAAAAGCCCAACAAACACGACAACAAATAATCAAAAATATAACAACAATAATAAAAAATAAGTGAATAATAATAATAATAATAAAAATGTCACAAATCTATACCACATCTGCAAGATGTAACTTATTTCTAGCACCACTAGATGGGGATGATGTCTGTACATAATTTTGAACTCAACTTTAAAAGTCACCTAAATGTTGAAGATTTTAATTCGGCTTTTCAGTATAGTTAATAATAAATACAATTCAGGGAAACGTTTGATTTTCTAAAGAAGGAAAACAAAGTTATTCGTTGATTTTTTTAAAGTTGTATTTATAAAATAATTTCCTTTCGTACGGCCAGGATGGATAAGTGTTTTACTCTACTCAGAATGAAAGTGTCAGCTGGTCTTTTTCTTCACGTATTGCTTTGATGATGAAGAAAAAAAGAAAATGTTCGGCTCCTTCGGCAGGAGGTTGATGTAAAGATGTGTGAGGAAAAGCTTACAGCACCTGGTATTCCCAGGCGGTCTCCCATCCAAGTACTAACCAGGCCCGACCCTGCTTAGCTTCCGAGATCGGACGAGATCGGGCGTTCTCAGGGTGGTGTGGCCGTAAGCGAGAGACACTGCAAATAGCTTCACTTTTATAGTCGTCCATCATTCAGTCTTTCACTTCGCGAGGTTTAGTCTTTTTCTTTCTCTATTCTACAAACCCCATTTTAAAAAGCGTTTCATAGTTCCTATGTACCAGAAAAGTCGTCATTTCATGCCTGCAACATCTTACAAAAACACTTGGGACGGGGGAGCCTTTATAAACGAATCAAGCTCGTCATATTTAAAGCGCTGTTTACTTAAACAAAAGTCTCAAGTGGAGGACCAAAGCAATTCATTCATTTATAGACGGTGGTGTTTATGCTTTTACGCTATAAACAGATTTAAAAAAAAAACCCGACAACAAATAATCCAAACATATCGAAGTGAAAGACTGAATGATAGACGACTATAAAAGTGAATCCTCCTGCCAAAGGAGCCGAAAATTTTCTTTTTTTCTTCATCATCAAAGCAATACGTGAAGAAAAAGGCCAGCTGACACTTTCATTCTGAGTAGAGTAAAACACTTATCCATCCTGGCCGTACGAAAGGAAATTATTTTATAAATATAACAAAAAAGTCAATGTGTAACCGAAACTTTTTACTGGATTGTATTTGTTACCTTACTGAAAAACTAAATTACAATATTAAACGTTGAAGTGACTTTTAAAATGGAGTTTAAAATTATGTACAGACATCATCCCCATCTAGTGGTGCTAGAAATAAGTTACATCTTGTAGATGTGGTATACATTTGTGACATTATTATTATTATAGGTGAAACACTTTTACAAAACAAATTTACAAACTGCCGATCTGACGGAAAGGGTAGGTACAATACACAGGAAGTGCTTGATGCTTATCTGTTGTCAATCAAACTGTTTAGCGGGGTTAAAGTGAATGGAGTTTGAATGGTGAATGGTGTGATGGTAACGGTAAACAATGGTGATGGGCAGTTATACAACAGGTTGTTCCGACCTTACAATCTGATTGGTTGAGAAGCGTTCTAACCGTGCTGATATTCGTGATAACAGCACGGTCTTTTCACACCATAACTGTATTACTCCGCTGACGCGTTGCCAGTAACGACAAGCTTCATGCACACAAACGCGCACGCAGGCGACACAGACTTTATTCCCGATTGCGTTTTAAATCCGTTATCTGATATACAATCTAGCGCACTGTGTAGGGAACATAAATCAATTGTCTAATATATTGTCTAGTGCACTATGTAGGGAACATTAATGTGTTTGTAACGCGAACAGTTAGCTTAATAGCCCAGTTAGCAGCTCCTAAAAGTTCTGTTCTCACCTACGTATATCCTTTGGTGTGTGCAAGATGTTTTTTGTTTCTTTTTTTTCTCTTCGGAGGTTCTTGACTTTTTCTTCTTGTTGTTCTTACCTCCCTGAAATTAGTTTTTGCAACTTGGGATGTCTGCTTTGTAGTGTTAAACTTTATATTCTAAACTACTTTTTGGCGGAAGGTATTGTCAATATTAAAGCATATTTATTATGAAATTCAGGGCTTCTTTGATTTATTTTCTTTCTTTATTTTGTAAAAACTGTTGTATAAAAGCAATAGAACACTTGAGGTCGTGTGTTATCGCGAATAACATCCGACCGAATCACTGCCGTGATGTTATTTGCGATAACACACTCCCTCTCGTGTTCTATTGCTTAAATGAGGCCTCATTAAAGCTTCTGAAGCTTTTTCCTGATTGTGCTGAAAATGATTTGAAGCATTGAAAGTGAACATTAGAGCAGAGTGACACCTGGTTGCTTTAAAAATGCATTGCAGGCTTAATAGATCACCAAATATTTGTTTTCATCTGCAAATAAGTATCTTTACTTTAATAAAGCATTGCGTTAAAATCTGTCATGTACAATTCTCTGAGACTCGGAAAGTGATCAGGGGTTTGAATGTCTCTTAAATAGGCAGTGAGATAAAAGACAGCACCAAAGCTTTAAATCAGTCCTGCACATTCCTGCTGGTTTAATACAAGCTCCGATACACTGAGTCGAGTGTTACAAAAGTGAAACAAGCTTCGAAACCTCGGTATCAAATGTTCCGTCCTTTTTCAATTTCAGCCAGTTGGGCCGTTTTGTTTTTTCTTGTGAGAATTCCTTAGATGTTTAGAAGAGTGGACGGTAGATAGAGATGCACAGGCGACGTCTAAACGTCTGCATTTTTAAACAATCTAAGAACTTCCCACAAGAAAAACAAAAGCGGGTCAACTGGATAAAATGATTTCCACAAAATGGACAAAACATTGTTTAGCGTTAACATCACAAACTCCGTCCACTTTACCCCCTGAGAAACAGTTTGATTGACAGCAGGTAAGCATCAAGCACTTCCTGTGTATTGTTCCACCCCGGTGGGAATCAGACGACGCTGTGTGATACCGTCTGGCCCATAGAAAAGGTGACGCTGTGTGTTCCACCTGACCCGTAGTTTAAGGATGAACAGTAAAGACGTCTGGGACGCCTGTCTATGCAGGACAGAGATATCACCATGGACGAAATCGCTATATGAGCGTCACTGTGTGGCAGTAGAACTGGAACACTGTACTATTGGTGACGACCGGTAGTATAAGTTACTTTGTCTGCTGTCAGTCTGTGGGATAGTCTTAGTACTGTATTTAGTATTGTAATTTCCCCGTTAATATGTATAATTAATCCCTTATAATAATATGTATCTCTCTTGTTTTAATTTAATATTCTCTAAATTGTAGGGTATATTTTACTATATTTTATTTTAGTCTTGTTCTTAATTGCTTATCTCTCTTGTTTTAACTTCATATTTCCTAAATTGTAGGGTATATTTTATATATATTATATTCTTTTAATTTTTTTATCTCTCTTTGTTTGAATTTCATGTTTTCTTAATTGTAACTAAATGTTTGCAAGAAGTCTTTCTGAGGTTTTAGATCTCAGGAATGTTTTAATGCTTTTAATTATTATTTTTTCCTTATGTAAAGCACTTTGAATTGCCACTGTGTATGAAAGGTGCTATACAAATAAACTTGCCTTGCCTTGCCTTGCCTTGTACCTACCCTTTCCGTCTGATCGGCTGTTTGTAAATTTGATTCGACATTGGTAAAAGTGTTTCACCTCTTGTAAATTTGTTTTTGTTGTAAATTTGTTTTTGTTTTTTGTAATTTTGTTTTCTAATTTTGTCATTTTTTTAATTTTGTTTTTGTTAATTTGTTTTGCACTTCTCAGTCACCGTAACAAACACAACAACAAATAATTACAAATATAACAACAACAATAAAAAAATAAGTGAATAATAATAATAAAAATGTCACAAATCTATACCACATCTGCAAGATGTAACTTATTTCTAGCACCACTAGGTGGGGATGATGTCTGTACATAATTTTGAACTCCACTTTAAAAGTCACTTAAATGTTGAAGATTTTAATTCGGCTTTTCAGTATAGTTAATAATAAATACAATCCAGGGAAACGTTTTACTTTCTAACGCAGGAAAACAAGTTATTCGTTTATTTTTTTAAAGTTGTATTTATAAAATAATTTCCTTTCGTACGGCCAGGATGGATAAGTGTTTTACTCTACTCAGAATGAAAGTGTCAGCTGGCCTTTTTCTTCACGTATTGCTTTGATGATGAAGAAAAAAAGAAAATGTTCGGCTCCTTCGGCAGGAGGTTGAAGTAAAGATGTGTGAGGAAAAGCTTACAGCACCTGGTATTCCCAGGCGGTCTCCCATCCAAGTACTAACCAGGCCCGATCCTGCTTAGCTTCCGAGATCGGACGAGATCGGGCGTTCTCAGGGTGGTGTGGCCGTAAGCAAGAGACACTGCAAATAGCTTCACTTTTATAGTCGTCCATCATTCAGTCTTTCACTTCGCGAGGTTTAGTCTTTTTCTTTCTCTATTCTACACGCCCCATTTTAAAAAGCGTTTCATAGTTCCTATGTACCAGAAAAGTCGTCATTTCACGCCTGCAACATCTTACAAAAACACTTGGGACGGGGGAGCCTTTATAAACTAATCAAGCTCGTCATATTTAAAGCGCTGTTTACTTAAACAAAAGTCTCAAGTGGAGGACCAAAGCAATTCATTCATTTATAGATGGTGGTGTTTATGCTTTTACGCTATAAACAGATTAAAAAAAAAAACCCGACAACAAATAATCCAAACATATCGAAGTGAAAGACTGAATGATAGACGACTATAAAAGTGAAGCTATTCGCTTACGGCCACACCACCCTGAGAACGCCCGATCTCGGAAGCTAAGCAGGGTCGGGCCTGGTTAGTACTTGGATGGGAGACCGCCTGGGAATACCAGGTGCTGTAAGCTTTTCCTCACACATCTTTACTTCAACCTCCTGCCGAAGGAGCCGAAAATTTTCTTTTTTTCTTCATCATCAAAGCAATACGTGAAGAAAAAGGCCAGCTGACACTTTCATTCTGAGTAGAGTAAAACACTTATCCATCCTGGCCGTACGAAAGGAAATTATGTAAATTTAAAAAGTGAAAAAAAAAACACGAATAACTTTGTTTTCCTTCTTTAGAAAATCAAACGTTTCCCTGAATTGTATTTATTATTAACTATACTGAAAAGCCGAATTAAAATCTTCAACATTTAAGTGACTTTTAAAGTGGAGTTCAAAATTATGTACAGACATCATCCCCATCTAGTGGTGCTCGAAATAAGTTACATCTTGCAGATGTGGTATAGATTTGTGACATTATTATTATTATTATTATTATTATTCACTTATTTTTTATTATTGTTGTTATATTTTTGATTATTTGTTGTCGTGTTTGTTGAAATTTAAATCATTTCTTTTTTGAAAACTGTTTACAGGGTAAAGCGTAAAAGCATAAACACCACCGTCTATAAATGAATGAATTGCTTTGGTCCTTCACTTAAGAGTTTTACTTTTTTCTTGACCAGCCCACTACAAGCACATCGCGCCACACATATCACCCCCTAATCAAATGTTAGATGATTGATATTAATAATTTTCATCTATCTTACCACTAAAGTTAATAACTCACTATAATAAAAATTAAAATAATAAAAAAAATAACTACAAACAAATATATATATACAGTGTATCACCCCTCACATTTCTGCAGATATTTAAGTATATCTTTTCATGGGACAACACTGACAAAATGACACTTTGACACAATGAAAAGTAGTCTGTGTGCAGCTTATATAAGTGTAAATTTATTCTTCCCTCAAAATAACTCAATATACAGCCATTAATGTCTAAACCACCGGCAACAAAAGTGAGTACACCCCTAAGAGACTACACCCCTAAATGTCCAAATTGAGCACTGCTTGTCATTTTCCCTCCAAAATGTCATGTGATTTGTTAGTGTTACTAGGTCTCAGGTGTGCATAGGGAGCAGGTGTGTTCAATTTAGTAGTACAGCTCTCACACTCTCTCATACTGGTCACTGAAAGTACTGGTCACTTAAAAGACGAATTGTTGCGCTACATGAAGATGGCCAAGGCTACAAGAAGATTGCCAACACCATGAAACTGAGCTGCAGCACAGTGGCCAAGATCATCCAGCGTTTTAAAAGAGCAGGGTCCACTCAGAACAGACCTCGCGTTGGTCGTCCAAAGAAGCTGAGTGCACGTGCTCAGCGTCACATCCAACTGCTGTCTTTGAAAGATAGGCAGGAGTGCTGTCAGCATTGCTGCAGAGATTGAAAAGGTGGGGGGTCAGCCTGTCAGTGCTCAGACCATACGCCGCACACTACATCAAATTGGTCTGCATGGCTGTCACCCCAGAAGGAAGCCTCTTCTGAAGTCTCTACACAAGAAAGCCCGCAAACTGTTTGCTGAAGACATGTCAACAAAGGACATGGATTACTGGAACCATGTCCTATGGTCTGATGAGACCAAGATTAATTTGTTTGGTTCAGATGGTCTCAAGCATGTGTGGCGGCAATCAGGTGAGGAGTACAAAGATAAGTGTGTCATGCCTACAGTCAAGCATGGTGGTGGGAATGCTATCGTCTGGGGCTGCATGAGTGCAGCAGGTGTTGGGGAGTTACATTTCATTGAGGGACACATGAACTCCAATATGTACTGTGAAATACTGAAGCAGAGCATGATCCCCTCCCTCCGGAAACTGGGTCGCAGGGCAGTGTTCCAGCATGATAATGACCCCAAACACACCTCTAAGACGACCACTGCTTTATTGAAGAGGCTGAGGGTAAAGGTGATGGACTGGCCAAGCATGTCTCCAGACCTAAACCCAATAGAACATCTTTGGGGCATCCTCAAGCGGAAGGTGGAGGAGCGCAAAGTCTCGAATATCCGCCAGCTCCGTGATGTCGTCATGGAGGAGTGGAAAAGCATTCCAGTGGCAACCTGTGAAGCTCTGGTAAACTCCATGCCCAGGAGAGTTAAGGCAGTTCTGGGAAATAAAGGTGGCCACACAAAATATTGACACTTCAGGAACTTTCACTAAGGGGTGTACTCACTTTTGTTGCCGGTGGTTTAGACATTAATGGCTGTATATTGAGTTATTTTGAGGGAATAATAAATTTACACTGTTATATAAGCTGCACACAGACTACTTTTCATTGTGTCAAAGTGTCATTTTGTCAGTGTTGTCCCATGAAAAGATATACTTAAATATCTGCAGAAATGTGAGGGGTGTACTCACTTTTGTGATACACTGTATATATGTTCAACACTTTCCTTTGGATTAATAGTTCTATCCATCTATCACACACAATTACAAATTCTACAATATTTCTTAAAATTTACAATTTCTTAAATGGTTCTATTGGATTTCCCCATCCTGTCTCATTAAACCGCAAGAAATAAAATTAAACCTTTCTTTCATTAAACCTTTATCACTGGTAAATATGCTTTTTTCGCACTTTTATTCACACGTGATTCACGTTTATTCCAAATTAGTGCAAAGAAATAAATCGCATGTGTAAATACAAATATGTTGACAAGGGAAATTAACCATGTGAGCTATGCACATAATCACTCTAAAAAATGTCCTGAACACCTGCATTTTCCTTTCTGTATTATAGAGGACAAGATAGTGTTTACTTTTTTCTGAAGAGCAGAGACTAATGGTAGGTACCATCTCAAATTATATCCACCGCCCTATGTAGTGCACTATGTTGGACATGACATCATAGAACTTTTACAAAAATCGTCCTTAAAACGGCTGGTTTATAGCCCCTGATATCCAACAGTAGCTTAGATAACTACTTATTAATCATTCAGTGACTGTTAAAAGAAATGTTTTGTACTGTTAGGAAGTACCCTAAGTAGGGCATAGGCGACATTTGAGATGGGCCCACAATCTCTTCTTAAACGGCGTTACTAACGAAGCAGAGGCTCTGAACTCTAACTACACCTTTTCTGCTCTCTGGCTATGCTGTAGTTCCTCACTGCCAAACAGGTTGTCCAGTTTCCTGCACTTTTCTGCATCTGCTTGCAGCTTTTTCTGTTTTTTTTTTTTTTTTTTTTTTTTTAATCACGGGATTTTTCTGCACCTCCTTTACGCTTTTTCGACCCTTTCTCCATCTCGCACTCATTCATAGTTTTTGTACTGGTGGTTGTGATTACGGTTTATCCTGGGGGAGGGACATTTCTGTGATTGGCCAATGGACATGCAGCGAGGATACTGTGATGGGCCAATGCACACTTCAGGATTATTATTCAGGAATATTTAAAACTGAATTTATTTTTCACTCCCTCAGCGGCCCACATACAGAGCGGCCCACCGGGAAAACTCCCGATGGCCAGTCCATCCCTGCATACAGACATAATCATTCCTTACTTAAAATGTAATGCACAGGTTAAAAGTTTTCCAGTTTATTAGGAATCTCATACGTCCAAATGCTGCATGTCAGACTAAGAAGGCGCCACTAAAACCTAGTGCACTTCGTAGGGAATTGGGAACAAGAATGTATTTGAAACAGCTCATTATCAGTCACATGAGCAGCAATATGTAGTGAAACCAAACTAGAGTTGGTTTGTTCAGTTCTACATGTTTGTATGTATTATAAGAGTGCCTTTTTAAAGAAATATGTCCCTTACAACGATCTGGGTAGTAATTTAAGTTAGTAATTATTCGCACCTGTGGGTAGCGAATAGTGTTAAAAGTGAGTAAAATGGAGAAAGAAGGCACAAACACAACAATACAGAATGGAGATGGATACGAACCTGACAGAGAAGAGACGACACCACTACTGCCACAGGTAATACTTTATATATTGTTTCCAGTTACTTTTGGTAATGTATGGTGACAGGCTTTGTATTTATATACAGTCTCTAACTTTTTCTATGCTCGAATGACTGCAACACATTCAAATCTGACCAAAAATACATAGCCAGCAGATTAGATGGTACAATTTATCATCTAACTTTGTATCATGACCTAATAGTGTTCATTTAATCATATAAATAGGGCTAGTTTGACTTAACAAAAGTCTTAAAAGCTCTGTACAGATCATACATTGTCATCTGGAGCCATTTTTAGTATCTAGCTCCCAAACTCATCAGTACAAAGAATTGTAAGCACATAAAACAGTGTTCTGTTTGCCAAGGTCCAAAAGAAACTCCAAACTGTCACCTTGTACTTGAAAAAATATTTCCAAATTGTCAGATGTAATCAAAAACACACAAAACATTTGTCATGAATTAAAAAAAAGTAGAAGTATTAATACATAATCAGTTACTACTTATAAAATGTAGATATGCTTATGGTATGATTGTCAGTAGTCATATTCCAAGAATACTGCTACAGTAGAATGATACTGGATGTGTACATGGTGTACATGATAAGAAGTGTGTCGATTGCATTGTATGAGGTCCAAAACCCAGTTCTAGCTGATTTAGACCAGTTCCTATGTTCAAGCTAAGAAATCTCTGTTAATGGGGGAATCTTACACTGTTCTACAAGGTCACCAACAAGATATATAAGGATGTTGTTGTTTTTTTCAGTTGTTATCACATTCACAGAGCCTCTGTGTGAGCCTCTGTCAGTGTGATCCCTCACTGCAGACAAGATTAACACTTTTCTACTCACAATACAGTCTTTGATGTATTCTATTAATGGTTTTTCACCACAGTCAAACAAGCTTGGTGTTCTCATTGAGGCTGCGTGTGATAGCTCATTTCACACCACTAAACTCACCAAACCAAGCCAAATCTTGTCGTGTCTATGAGGATTATTCTTATGCTTCAAACATTACCATTGTGGAAACACCTTACACTTATTCTGGCATTAATCAAACACAGGCTGTCAGATTCACTTGAAGAGAGATCACTTTAGAGAAAGTGTTTTCTCTGCTTTAGAGTCTAACGATGATGTGCTTTATAAAAGTTGCTGACATTGGCAATAAATACATGTCGCGTGTGGATCACATGACTCAGGCTCTGTTCTCAGCACTGATTACAGTATGATGATGTGTCCTGTTTTTGTGCAGTGTCTTGTGTTTGCAGGCTTGAAGATCTTTCATTTTTGGCTGTGTTTGTGCAATGAATCAAGTCAAGTCAAGTCAACTTTATTTATATAGCGCTTTTTACAATAGACATTGTCTCAAAGCAACTTTACAAAATCCAGGACCAACAGATACAAAAAACCCCTGTTGAGCAAGCCGAGGGCAACTGTGGCAAGGAAAAACTCCCTGAAAATTACAGGAAGAAACCTTGAGAGGAACCAGACTCAGCAGGGCCCATCCTTCATGGGTGGCCTGGAGGATACTTTAAATAAATACACGATTTACACAAATCATACAAACACAGAATTAAATGATCTAAAAGTCATAACTGGTAATAAATAGATAAATAAACAATTAAATAATAATAGAGTTGTTATCCGCTCTAGTCTTCAATAAAGTCTGTAGTGATTTCTTGTCGTTGCAATTACTCCAGACCCGTCACATCTGACAGGAGAAGCATCGTTGTCCCGGCAGTCTCGACTTCAATCCTTAACCTCGGCGGGTAAACAGGTTTCCATCAGAATGCCCTCGGGGTAAAACAACAGAGAATGTAGTTAATAATGCACAATGCTAGTTGACAAACAGTTTTACAGAGAGTTTTAGACTCCGGCAGCCCTAATTATTACAGCATAACTAAAAGGGAGAGCGAGCAGGTAACTAGGTCATGAAGGCTTTCACAGGACATCAGCGCCCATCTCCCCACCGTCACCAAACCTGAGTGATCGGACAAGAGAGGCAGAACGACAGCAACCCAACATCCCTGATCACCACAAGTTTCTATGACCAAGAACCCCCAAGCTCTGCGCCTTTGTCTATACTAATCAAAAGCCTGAGAAAATAAATATGTTTTCAGTCTAGACTTAAACATTGAGACTGTGTCCGAATCCCGAATAGAGGCAGGAAGATTATTCCAGAGTTGTGGAGCTTTGTAAGAAAACGCTCTTCCACCAGCCGTGGTCTTTTTAATTTTAGGAACTATAAGTAACCCTGCATCTTGTGAACGAAGTGGACGCGCTGGGCTGTAGTGATTAATAAGTTCACTCAGATACTGTGGAGCCAGACCATGTAGCGCTTTATAAGTTAGTAAAAGTATTTTGTAATCAATGCGAAATTTAACTGGCAGCCAGTGTAGAGATGATAGAACAGGAGTAATATGGTCAAATTTTTTAGTTCTAGTTAGCACTCGAGCTGCTGCATTTTGAACTAACTGGAGTTTGTTTAAGGATCTACCAGAGCATCCAGTTAGAAGAGCATTACAATAATCTAACCGAGAAGTTATAAACGCATGGATCAGTTTTTCGGCGTCATTAACAGATAGTATATTTCTTATTTTAGAAATGTTACGCAAATGATAGAAAGCAACTCTAGTAATATTATTAACGTGTGTATCAAATGAGAGATCTGAATCTATTGTGACACCTAAGTTTTTTACATCTGGGCTGGGAGTAACAGAGAACGTGTTTAAGTTTAGCACCAGGTTAGACAACTTGTCTCTTGCAGCTTTAGAGCCAACAAGTAAAACCTCTGTTTTATCTGAATTAAGTAAAAGAAAATTACTCGACATCCAGTTTTTTATGTCGTTTACACAATCTTCTATCTTACTGATTGTGTCAGTATCATTTGGTTTGGCTGATATATACAGCTGTGTGTCATCTGCATAGCAGTGAAAGTTTATGCCATGTTTATGAATAATTTCACCTAGTGGAAGCATATAGAGTGTAAATAATAGCGGTCCCAGTACCGACCCCTGTGGAACACCATACTTTACTTTTGTAGTTTCCGAGCATTTATTATTTACATAAACGAGTTGAGAGCGGTCAGTCAGATATGATTTAAACCAAGAGAGTGCGAGTCCTTTAACACCTACTGTATTTTCTAGCCTCTCCAGTAAAATGTTATGATCGACCGTATCAAACGCTGCGCTAAGATCTAATAGAACAAGAAAAGAGACACATCCATTATCAGAAGACATTAACAACTCGTTAACTACTCTAATTAATGCGGTTTCGGTACTATGATTGGGTCTAAATCCTGATTGAAATTTTTCATGAATACAATTTTCATTCAAATAAGAACATAACTGTTTGGAAACGACTTTTTCTAATATCTTAGAGACAAAAGGAAGGTTTGAAATTGGCCTATAATTAGCTAGTACATGTGGATCAAGATTAGGTTTTTTAATCAGGGGTTTAATAACAGCACTTTTAAACAATTTAGGTACATATCCAAGGCTAAGGGATGCATTGATTAATGTAAGCAGGGGCTCTACAATAGCTGGGAGTAAATCTTTAAGTAAACGAGTTGGAACAGGATCGAGTATACACGATGATGACTTCGATGATTTAATCAACACAGTTAGTTCATTTTGGGAGATTGGATTAAAGGAATTTAGTTGGATTAACTCGTTACTATTATCACCAATGCTGCTCGGAGTGAGTCCATACTTAACATTGGAAAGTGACACACTCTGACTCTGAAGTCGTATTTTTTCTATCTTGTCATTAAAGAATTTTAAAAAATCATGGCTGGTACAGTCAGGCGGTATATTAGATTCAGTTTCATTAACGTTTTTAGTTAATTTGGACACTGTCTCAAAAAGGAATCTGGGATTGTTTTTATTTTTCTCTATTAGGGATGAATAATATAAAGATTTAGCTTTTATAAGTGCATGTTTATACTCAGTTAGAGCATCTTTCCAAGCAATCTTATACACTTCTAGTGTAGTGTGACGCCACTTGCGTTCTAATTTTCGTGCTGCTTGTTTAAGTGCGCATGTGTGGTCATTGTACCAAGGAGCAAGTTTTTTCTCCCTAATCAGTTTAGTTTTGAGTGGGGCTACGTTATCTAAGGTTGTGCGCAATACAGTCTCTAGGTTTTGAGTTGCCTGATCTAGTTCTTTAGGATCTGATGCTGGTATATTTGGTAATTCTGGTAGGCAGTTTATGAACGCTGCTGCAGTTGCAGATGTAATAGTGCGCTTATATTTAAAACGATGCGGTTGCTGTATATTATTGGACAGGGACACTTCATAAATTAGTAGAGAGTGATCAGAGATTAAGTCATTCTGTGGTACAATTTCCAGGTTGTCTATGTTTATACCATAAGTAAGTATTAAATCTAAGGTATGTTTACAGCGGTGAGTGGGTCCTGTTACATTTTGGGTGATGCCTAAAGATTCTAAAATAGAATCAAACGCAGTTTTGAGTGGATTAAATTTATCCTCATAATGGATATTAAAGTCACCAACAATTAAAGCTTTCTTAGTTGATAAAACTAATTTAGAAAGAAAATCGGCAAATTCGTTAAGAAATTCTGAGTAAGGACCAGGGGGTCGATAAACAGTAACCAGCTTAAACATACTAGTTTTATCAGATGAACATTTATTGGTTATGTCAGAGATAAGAACTTCAAACGAGTTTGTTATGGGAGTTGATTTTACAGTGAGACCTATGTCCTTGTCATAAATTGCGGCTATTCCTCCACCACGACCACTAAGACGTGGCTTATGTTCATAACTGTAACCCGGAGGAGATGCTTCATTTAAACCTAGATACTCATCAGGTCTAGCCCAGGTCTCAGTTAAACAAAGTGCACTAAGACTATTATCTGTAATTATTTCATTTACAATTACTGTTTTGCATGCAAGTGACCTGATGTTTAGAAGTCCTAACTTTAGTTTAGTTTTACTATGGTTTTCATGATGCTCATTTAGATTAATTTTAATTAAGTTATTATGACATACTTTTTGATTTTGTTTTGGCTTACACCTGCCACGGTAAACAGACACAGTCTCAATGGTTTGTGACCTAAGGATTCCGGGTGACGTCCGGAATCTGTAATCAAAATTACAGACGTTACAAACAAAAAAAAGAGAGGAACTAGTGTGGTCCCCAGTGTGCTTCAAAACTCTCAGTAACGATTTACTTGAGTCAAATGTAGAGCTTGGCGGTTCCTGAATCACCCGGGTTAATGATTCAAATTTTTGTACTGCATCAGGAATCACGAGTCCGAAATCCCAGTTAACCCAGATCCTATGAGTCCTCTGACTGGCTGCTGCTAAGTACACAAGGCGAGTGAGCAGCTCACTGAAACACGCAGACTCGGATGATTTGGCTGAACCGACTTCACTCCAGTCCGTGAATCTAAGTAAAATATTCCAATAAAGAAGTGGTTAAACACACTGATGTTCGTTATGTGGCTGATTTTATGCACATGCTATTATTATTATTATCAGTAGTAGTGGTATAGATTAGTAATGTAGCATATTTTCTTCTAAGCAAAACAATAACAAAATATAGATATATTATTATTATTAAAATGCAAATGCTTACAGGCTGCTTTAGTACTGTACCACTTAAGGAGTATCATAGTCCCCATGGTAAATTATTGACTGTTTGTTTTGGTGCCACTGTGGCTGCCTGACTGGGTTATGTTACCACTGCATTTTGTTGTTGACCATCCCCCTTGAACCGTTGATCCATTAATATACCCATCTGATTGGTAGGTGAATCCACCTCCCTCTTTCCCATGATCAAGATTCCACTTAGAAAAAGTGTCAACTTGTCACTGACAAGAGAAGTGTGAGGTGCCAAGAGAATTAAGAGAGAAGATGAGTGCACGGAAGACAAGTGATATTTGGATGCATTTTCATGCAGTAAATCAATCGCAATCAAGATGTCAGTACAAGTGACTCAACTGACTCAAGTGAACCGAGTGACTCAGATTAACCCGAGACCATAAAATGAACCGAATTTACCACCACTAGTCAGAAGAGGCGTTTGTTAGCCTGTGACTCTACTCTAGCAGAGGTCGCCAGAGTGCAAAAATTGGGACAATTGAAAACAAATCTGAGCAAAAACAACCCAGAGTTTTGACCAAAACGATCCTCAGTCTCTCTCTGTGTGTGTTTCAGGAAGTTCAGATCTCCAAAGGTTCATCTTTTACCTCATCTGTCTTTAACCTGATGAACGCCATCATGGGGAGTGGCATCCTGGGATTGGCCTATGCCATGGCAAACACTGGCATTGTGGGCTTTAGGTAAGATTCAGACCTGCTGCTTTTAAATTAAACTGGTATTTGCAACTAAGTAAAGAAATGTAAAAGTAAAATTTGACACTCTTAATTACACATACAACGGGGCAGAGGTTTGCTGCAACAGCATTTCGTTTTGGTTGGTTTAGGTATCAGTAGACTGGTGGAGCCTTTCTTCATCAGTATTGAAGCTCTCTGTAGAAATCCACCACTGTCCAGTGCAAAGATGTAGGTGTGTGCTAGCCTGCAGCTCTTCTCTGTAGGTGTCATGCCAGCAGCATACAGGAACTGGATATACCTAAATAGAAAAAATTCAGCCAGAAAGGTTGAGTGTCAGGATGATCACCACAACTCCGAGTTAGGTGTATGAAGTCAAATCAAGGCTTCACACAGCAGCACTTAGGTGGTGCAGCGGCCTAATGTGCTAGCCAACCACCATCTTGAGCTCTTGGGTTCGAATCTCAGCTGTGCTATTGTCCAGCCGGGGGACACAGATCAGGTTTGTAGAAATGTACATTTGAGCACTGAATTTTGCATCCAAAAAAGGGTGTGACCAGAGCTTGACCCATTTTAACCCCACATGTTTGTGTCTGTGCAGTATTTTGTTGTTGTTGGTGTCCAGTTTGGCTGCATATTCCATCCATCTCCTACTTTCAGTGTGTGACCAGACAGGTGATGTGTGACCTTCAAGTCTTTCATTCATTTTATTGTGTTAAACTGTGGGTGTGGTTGCTGCGGCATAACTTGGTTGTGTTTTTTGTAGAAGCAGTGCCATTTTCTTTACGATTATGAAACAGGTCTTTATGGACCTCACTTTGTGGAAGCAGTTCCATATAAAGCATATCATTAATTGTATTTTTTTTCTATTATCATTGTTATTATATTTTTCTCCTGATCTGGTCACCTCTAATTTCCAGTTGTAACTCTGCTGCTGCTAGCACTACCTCTGTTCTGGCCAAGGAGCACTGTAGACACAAGAGATCCGCACTAAGCCACACAAGTGACCCCACCCCAACTAGCGCAGGCACCCATGAAAATCTCAGAGATTGCATATCACAGTGGCAGCATGAAGAGATGTCGTCCAACCTTCCCTCCCTCTAACACGGTGAATTGTGTTAATGTGGATGCCCAGCCAAGTCGGTGGCTCTACTGATATTCAAATTCACCAGTGGTGTGCTGCCGCGTTAGGTTGCTGCACCACCCGGGCACCTACATCATTAATTTTATGCACCTGGTAACGATGGGTTAAGAGTTTTTGACATTCTCACTGTAACAGCATTATATTTTAGATTGTCAATTTTTGGCGGCTTTTAAAATCAGTAACAGAATTTAAACGATTTTATAAATAATGATTTTAAGTCTGTATCTGCAGGATTAAAGTCGTATGAAGCACTAGGAGAGAGAGCCTTTAACAAAGCTGGACAGGTGAGAAAATGACATTTAAGGCTCACTGATGAGTAGCCCAGCAGTGGCAACTTGGCAGTGGTGTGCTTTGAACCAATCTTTTGATTACTAGTCATGTTTTTACCACCGCTTTATCCTGGTCAGAGGGTTTCCCATAAACTGGGTGCAATGCATTGACACATCTTAGACAGGCCACAAGTCCATTGCAGAAATGTCTGTATGTACACGTCCAATTGACCAATAGCACTGCTCAGGTTTTGAACCCTGGACCTGGTACTTATTATTATTATTGTTATTACTTATGATTTCTTTTCTGTGGTAGATTCTGGTGGCCTGCACTATCCTGATCCAAAATATCGGTGGTAAGTTCAAAAAGTTGGACACCCCATTCTAAAACAAGCTCCGCTGTAGGTGTTCAGTGTGTATGGTGTGTGTGGAGTGCTCACCCATGTTCTTTTCTGCTTCTCCACAGCCATGGCGTCCTACATGTTCATCTTAAAGATGGAACTTCCTCCCACAATTAGTGGCTTTCTGAAAGCAGAGGATTCTGGGTAATTTTCCCACTTACAGTCAGCTGAAGAGTGAAATATACAGTGTATCACAAAAGTGAGTACACCCCTCACATTTCTGCAAATATTTCATTATATCTTTTCATGGGACAACACTATAGACATGAAACTTGGATATAACTTAGAGTAGTCAGTGTACAGCTTGTATAGCAGTGTAGATTTACTGTCTTCTGAAAATAACTCAACACACAGCCATTAATGTCTAAATAGCTGGCAACATAAGTGAGTACACCCCACAGTGAACATGTCCAAATTGTGCCCAATTGTGTCGTTGTCCCTCCCTGGTGTCATGTGTCAAGGTCCCAGGTGTAAATGGGGAGCAGGGCTGTTAAATTTGGTGTTTTGGGTACAATTCTCTCATACTGGCCACTGGATATTCAACATGGCACCTCATGGCAAAGAACTCTCTGAGGATGTAAGAAATAGAATTGTTGCTCTCCACAAAGATGGCCTGGGCTATAAGAAGATTGCTAACACCCTGAAACTGAGCTACAGCATGGTGGCCAAGGTCATACAGTGGTTTTCCAGGACAGGTTCCACTCGGAACAGGCTTCGCCAGGGTCGACCAAAGAAGTTGAGTCCACGTGTTCGGCGTCATATCCAGAGGTTGGCTTAAAAAAATAGACACATGAGTGCTGCCAGCATTGCTGCAGAGGTTGAAGACGTGGGAGGTCAGCCTGTCAGTGCTCAGACCGTACGCCGCACACTGCATCAACTCGGTCTGCATGGTCGTCATCCCAGAAGGAAGCTGACGCACAAGAAAGCCCGCAAACAGTTTGCTGAAGACAAGCAGTCCAAGAACATGGATTACTGGAATGCCCTGTGGTCTGACGAGACCAAGATAAACTTGTTTGGCTCAGATGGTGTCCAGCATGTGTGGCGGCGCCCTGGTGAGAAGTACCAAGACAACTGTATCTTGCCTACAGTCAAGCATGGTGGTGGTAGCATCATGGTCTTGGGCTGCATGAGTGTTGCTGGCACTGGGGAGCTGCAGTTCATTGAGGGAAACATGAATTCCAACATGTACTGTGACATTCTGAAACAGAGCATGATCCCCTCCCTTCGAAAACTGGGCCTCATGGCAGTTTTCCAACAGGATAACGACCCCAAACACAACCTCCAAGATGACAACTGCCTTGCTGAGGAAGCTGAAGGTAAAGGTGATGGACTAAACCCAATTGAGCATCCTGTGGCGCATGTCAAGTGGAAGGTGGAGGAGTTCAAGGTGTCTAACATCCACCAGCTCCGTGATGTCATCATGGAGGAGTGGAAGAGGATTCCAGTAGCAACCTGTGCAGCTCTGGTGAATTCCATGCCCAGGAGGGTTAAGGCAGTGCTGGATAATAATGGTGGTCAAACAAAATATTGACACTTTGGGCACAATTTGGACATGTTCACTGTGGGGTGTACTCACTTATGTTGCCAGCTATTTAGACATTAATGGCTGTGTGTTGAGTTATTTTCAGAAGACAGTAAATCTACACTGCTATACAAGTTGTACACTGACTACTCTAAGTTATATCCAAGTTTCATGTCTATAGTGTTGTCCCATGAAAAGATATAATTAAATATTTGCAGAAATGTGAGGGGTGTACTCACTTTTGTGATACACTGTATATCATTATTGTCTTGTAAGAAAAAAACTATATTTAAATAAAGTATAAAGATGTATCATTTTGGTGTATTTATATCATTAATATCATTAATAAAAGTTAATTTACAATCATATAACACAAAGTATGTGGGCATTCCTGTAAATTATTGAGCTCATGTGTTTGATGTACACAAACATGAATATGAAATATACTCAACTTGTATGATTTCAAAATTGGAGCAGCAGTTTAAGGAAGGCCCTGTCCTGTTCCAGGCATGACTGTGCCCCGGTGCACAAAGCGAGATCCACAAACACAGTCATGGATTGATAAGTTTGGTGTGGAGGAACTTCAGTTGTCTAAGACAGAGCCCGGACCGCAACTCAACTGAACATTTTTGGGATTAATTGGAATGTAGCTTGTGAGTCAAGCCTATTAATCCGACATTACAAATGCTTGTTTGACTAAATGGACACACACACCTTGTGACTTTCTAGAATAGTGGAAGCTGTTGAAGTTGAAAATGTTGATGTGCAGCAAGCTCATGGTCGGGTGTCCACATACTTTTGATTATATGTACCACATTCTGATGAAGGTAGGTATTGAACCATGTCACGCTGTAGATGAATTGTTATGTGTCTTTACAGTGCTTGGTATGAAAATGGTGTAGTGGTGTTGATTCTGGTAACCGTGTGTGTGGTGCTACCACTCGCCCTGCTGCCCAAAATCGGTAATTTCTCACAGAACATAAGTGTGTGCGTGTGCGTGCGCGCATGTGTGTGCGTGCTACTATACAATAAACTATGTGCTGGGAATTCCACACTGGACTGGATGTCTGCAAACCCAAATCTTATACCCCAAATACATAATAGTGCATTATATAGATATTGGGAATGTGACATCACACCCTGGCTCACTATTGCTATTACAATACACCATCTACAAAATCATTAAACACTCCTATTTAAGTTCTGCGTTCCATTATTACATTTGTTACAAGCTAAACTTGTAAACATCTTGACCAAATAGAAACTATGAGCACGGGTGGTGCAGCTGTCTGACGCTCTACCCACTACCATGAAACCTAGTGGTGGGGGAATAGGGCAAAACAACAACAACAAAAACATCAATAAAGTGACTGGTCCTACAAATTCGAACTGGTGCCCCCCCATGACCTCCATTCCTGAGCTTTATAGAGTGTGAAGCATTTATTATATACAGGAGAAGATAATACTATGTACAGAAGTAGTACTGTATATACCCTGTATATTTGTACCTAAGTCTGCAATCCTGGATCCTTTGTATTGCTACACTGTGTACATGGTGTAGGGTGGTTTCTCTACTCTTTGTAGTGCAGTGTACGTACATTAGGAACATGTTTTGAGACTTGGGTGCATATGAACATTTCTTTTCTTCTTTCTGACAGGTTTTCTGGGTTACAGCAGTAGTTTGTCCTTCTTCTTCATGTTGTTTTTTGCTGCTGTGGTAAGTCTATGTAATTCATGAATTATTAACAGAATAAAATACCTGACAGTTTAGTCTTCATTCTACTCTTTGGAAGAATTGGATTGAGTTTAACCAAATATGTTGAGTTGTAGTTACAAATTTGACTTTCCGTACAGTCCACACATTCTTGTTAGGATTTAGGTCTGGACTTGGGAGCGGAAATTACAAACTTCATTTGTACCTTTTTTTTTTTATAAGTGCCAAACCCCCTTCTGATGTCTGCTTTGGCTCCTTGTCCTACTGTAACATCTAATTCTGGTCAAAATTGACATGATTATTACTACATTTTCTACAGTGCAGCAGTTCCACTGTAAGCAAAACAGAACTACAGTATTATACTACCACCACCAAGTGTTTTTGGGTTGGAGCGCCTTACCTTTTCCCCTCCAAACCTTCTTCCGCTTATTGTGACCACACGTAACCCAATCTTGAAGACCTGATGTTTGTTTAAAGAAGAAAAGGTTAAGCATTTGAACACAACTACACTGTACCTACTGTAAGACATGGCAACACTTGCTGGTATTACAATAATAAGATGATTATGTGATGTTAATAAATCAGAGCCCGTGAGCAACTAATCAATACCATTGGTTGATTATTAGTAACAGTACAGTCTCATCAACAACAGATCACTTCTGTTGAATGAAGTCCCCAAGCACTCAAATTATTCTGCATGGTTTGTGTTGGTTTCAGGTGGTGGTGAAGAAATGGTCTATTCCCTGCCCACTGCCCTCCAATTCCACCGTCAGTATGGTAACTACACACAAACACACACACATACACATGCTACACAAACTACTTACCGTTTTTGGGTCCTGGGCTCTGAGTATAGCGCTAGCCCTATATTCTGGACTTCGCCAGTTTGAGGGCTTGAGACGATGCCATACGAGAATTGTGGCTGGGACCTTATTGCGCGTTTCAGTCTGGGTGGAGTGGGGTCAGATACTCTTGGGCATCTGTGACCGTCATGTGTCTCACCTTCCCAGATCGGTGACTTTTGTGTGATATGAAAGATCGAAAGGTTAGATGTGAATTGGCAATTTCTAGTTGGGAAAAAATTTGATAAAAGTGCCTTGGGTGGGTTCCTCAGATGTGTTGCCAGTGTTATAGAAGTGTTTGTATTGTGTTTTATCAGATCTCTAACTCGTCTGTATCAGACTGCAGAGCTCATCTCTTCATTTTCTCTAGAAAGGTAAGAAAACCTTTACACACTGTGGGATGAGATGAAGGATGGATGGATGGGTAGGTGGGTAAATGGATGGATGGATGGATGGATGGATGGATGGATGGTTGAAGTGAAGAGATGCTTGTCCATTGGGTGCCTTCCACAAGTGCAGGTTCCTAAAAGTGGGTGTGTGTGTGTGTTTCAGAGTGCCTATGCCGTCCCCACCATGGCATTTTCCTTCCTGTGTCACACTGCAATTCTGCCCATTTACACTGAGCTTCACCGGTCAGTATCACACACACACACACACACACACACACACACAAATAGGACATGTTTTTATTCTTTCAAGGGTTTTGGGGTTTTTGCATTTCCACTCTATTTTATTCAGTTGTGTCCAACTCTCATTCTTTCCGTAGAATAAACAGCACACACCCTGGCTGAGGATGGATGCAGGCTAGTACCCGCTCCCTCACACAAGTGTGCCACTACTAACCACTTCTTCTTCTTCCACCCGAAACACACTAAACTCTCTATATTCCTCCACCTCTCGTGTCGGCACCTCTACCAAACAGTAACAGTCAATGTTGACCCTGTCCAGTCCTCCCTCTCTCAGACATGACCAGCTGTTTCCATAGAGTGCCCTACCAGGCCACTGGCATTGCTGAGACTCGGACCCGGTCTTTTGGTTGATTTAAGCAATGGGAATAAGAGGTGGGACTGAGTGCTAGAACATCATAGTGGTGATTCAGCTTCATTAGATTTAGTTTTCTCTTTACATACAGGTATTAGCTATTGTATGCCTTAAACCTACCGCAAGGGTAGACAAGTACTGACTGTGGCCTATCTGATGCCTTGCTCATCACCCCCATCTACCCCATCCCTCAACCATAAAATACCCTTAGAAGCAGCAGTAAATTTAAGAACTGGGACCTCTGCTAGTGATAAGCAATCAGTGTTGTGTTTCTGTGTGTGTGTGTGTGTGTGTGTGTGTGTGTGTGTGTGTGTGTGTGTGTGTGTGTGTGTGTGTGTGTGTGTGTGTGTTTCTTTTAGACCCACTAAGCGGAGGATGCAGAACATAGCTAATGTGAGCATCTCTCTCAGTTTCCTGGTTTACCTGGTCTCCGCCGTATTCGGATACCTCACTTTCTACAGTAAGAGACACTGTTTGTGGTACATTCTAAAGTGACTGCCCTGTAGACTAAACCCCCAACAAACCCAAAACTGTCAGGCTGTGGTGACATTTGTTCAATTAGCTGTTTTACACCAAAAAAATCAGGTCCTACAAAAATCTGTGCACTTGTTAAGTGAGCTGATCCCTGTATGCTTCAGGTCAGGTGGATTCCGAGCTGCTACGAGGGTACGATGTGTACCTGCCGCGTGATGTGGTGGTAATGGTGGTGCGTCTGGCGATCCTTTTGGCTGTGCTGCTCACAGTGCCTCTCATTCACTTCCCGGTGAGTTTTTGTCCTTTATAAATGATTTCATGTTTTCTATTAATAAGACTTTTTAATCCTTTTGGGAACTGAGAACAGATATTGTTGCAGTTTGGTAGTGGAATTTCTCTCAATGCCTGCCTGATACAAGACTTCGGCTGCTCAACAGTCTGTGGTCGTCATTGTTCGATACAGTAGGAGACAGATCTGGACTGCAGGCAGGCCAGACAAGCTTATGAACTCTGTGTTTACGAAGTGACACTGTTGTAGTGCGTGCAGAACGAGGACTGGCATCATCTTGCTGGAATAACCATGGATTTCCTAGGAAAAGACGTTGCCTTGATGGCGCAGGTCTCTTTCTAAAAACCCAATATACACCTTAACACCAGTGATACTCTCAAACATGTCACCCATGCCATGACAGGTGCAGGATTTTCACCTTTTGCTTATAAAAGTCTGGATGGTCCTTTTTGTCTTTACCACAGAGAACTCAATGTCAGTTTTGATGAGCTGTAACAATGTTTTTCTGAAGTACTTCCGAGCTCATGTGGCTATATTTATTGAAGTAGTATAACTGTTTCTTATGCAGTGCCGTCTAAGGGCTTGAAGGTCACATTAAGTAGTGATTTCTGGCCTTGGCTTACACTGACTACAATTTCTTCAGATTTCCTGAATCGTTTCACAATATTATTATGGTAGATGGTGAAAACCTAATTTTTTTAAATATTTTTGACCTGACTGATGTCACAGCTTCTGTTTTGCCCTGTCCCATTTTGTTTATTTACAATATACAGTGAAGTTTATTGAAATAAGAATCAATGAAAACTACAAAATGGGGTTGTAGTGATGACCTGTTAATGTTCTACATGAATGAATACTCTTGAGTCAATGCTAACAATTAGCAGGATGCCAAATCTATAATCTCTAGCTACATGCTGACGATGAGATAGGTAACTTCTGTTTGTCTTTGCTCAGGCTCGCAAAGCACTGTTGACATTATTTAGAGGACAGAGAGAATTCTCCTGGTTGTCTCACTGCCTCTCCACGTTCCTCCTCCTACTAATAGTGGAGCTGCTGGCTATATACGTCCCTGACATCAGAAATGTATTTGGAGTTGTGGGTGAGTAACAGAAGATCACACTTTGTTCTCAGGGTTTTTGTGGTTCCTTAAACCTTCTTAATTTATTTGAAGCAATACTGGTGTCATTTGGTTATGTTTTTTTTTTTTGTGATTCAGTCAATTTCAACAAATTCAGGTCAGTCCTATATAAACACGCCTCATAATTGTTAAGCTCATGAGTTTTAGCCACACCCATTGCTGCCATGTAAATAAATGATTATAAAAAATGATGCTCCCTGCCTTGTGGCAACTTTTTGGGAAGCCCTAACTGGTTCCAGCATAACTGTGCCAGTTTGGTGTAGAGGAACTCCAGTTATCTGTACAGATATCTGACCTCAGTGGCTTTGGGGTAAAATGGAACATCAAAAGTAAGCCAGGCCTAAACCTCTAACATCACTGCCTGACCTTACAAATGCTCCTTTGAATGAATTAGCACAAACATGCTCCAAAGTCTTGTGAGAAGCTGTCCCAGAAGAGTAAAGGCTATAAGCCCATTGGTTTTGAAATGAGATTTCAAACAAACTAAAACCAGAATAAATAGTTGTGTCAGGAAAGGCATCCAGCGCAAAAACTGTGCCAAATCATAAATGCATACGAATTATCTGCTGTAGCAACACCTAACTAAAGCAGCCAAAAGGAATCATTCATGACCAACAAGCTTAAAGTGAGGTGTGTGTGTATGCGTGTGTTTTCAGGTTCCACCACCTCTACCTGCTTGCTGTTTGTGTATCCGGGTCTGTTTTATCTTCGGGTCAGCAATGATAACATCAGATCTGTTATATCAGTTGGGGTAAGAACTTGGTCTCACTGTGCCCATCCCTTTCTCGTTTAGGTCAACCAGCACCTTAAAGTTGCTGTAGAAGCACTTGCCATGACCTTAAAAATTAAAGTTGGTTAAAAAGCCAAGGATCAAAGACTCCACTGAACCACAGTGAGAGCCATTATTTCCAGCTGGAGAAACTTGGAATAGTCATACATCCTTTTGAATCCACAATACCAAAAAATGGGCTTCATATTAGGGTAGCCAAAAGAAAACCACTGCTAACCAGGAAGAACCTCAATCTCTGTCTGACATTTTATAAAAAGCACAAACCTTTTGGAAAAATGTTTTATGGACAGGCCAATCAAAGTTGTAATGTATTTGGGCAAGCAGGTTCTTGTCATGTCTTTCAAAAAACAAATCTAGCATTTTATAGCTAAAACTCTGTATTAGTACATTTTAAAGGAGAAAATAAGGGCATCTGTCGGTGAGCTGAAGCTGAGGTGTGATTGGGTTCTGTAGCAGGACAGAGACACAAAATACAAAAGCAGATTTGCCATCTGAATGTCTGAAAAGAAACAGACTAGTTCTGGAACCAGTAGAGTTGCTGTGATGATGTAAGACATGAAACCAGTAGATTCAAGTCTCATCAGTAACAAAGAGTGGAATGTGCTGCTATGGGTGTTTGAGAACTTTTACGAAATATTTTTTTTTAAATTGAATAATAGATGCTGTTAAACGGTTTAGTGTGACATATGCAACGCAGGCAGTCCAAAAAGGGGGCAATTACTTTTTTACACCACTCTACTATCATGGTATAGTAATATATTGTTACATCCCTATTAATCAGGTTGCTGCAGATAAATATAAGAAATGAAGTCATAAAACACAGAAGAAGATGATGGATGTATTGATGTTCTCTGTGTCTCTGCAGGCCATCGCTCTGGTGGTGTTTGGGGTGTTTGTGGGTTTGCTGAGTCTGTGCACCATCATTATTTCCTGGGCGCAACCATCTTGACATTTCACCTCAGACCTCCTACATCTTCTTCCAGACTTGCAGACAATTGCACAATAATGGGGAACAGATTGATCTGAAAAGGGATGTGGGGTCAGTGTAGGACCATTACTGCTCTACCACACAGAATAAACTCTGAACAAGTGACCAACAAATAGAACAAGATTAACAGCACTGGCCAATTTGTTGCACCAGAAATGTAGTTCCACCCTTATTGTAATGAGGTCAAGTATCGGGGTCAGAAGAGGTGCCGATCTTGGTTTTCATTTCGCTTTGATTTTACCCTCCTTTTTCTAATTACATTTTACCTCATTATATTAATCATTAATAATAAAACATGATATTCTGACCATCTAAGGTGTCTGAAGTACAAAGTAAATGTACATTGGCATCACTGCACCATCAGACCAAAATTTACCATTCCAGTGTCACATTCTTTATAGACTGTTTTTACTGCAACTAAATTACTTATACTTTATAAGCTTATAGAGCTGTTACCATTACCTAGCAACCTATGTCCAGTGGGATGATACAGGTGTGGTGAAAAAAACACCCAAATAATAATATAACTACATATAACAGCTCAGATAAAAGGTTTATAGCTAATCGAATTGTCTACCACTTGGCCTTGAACACCACAAATCTCAGCTTGTGATCAGAGATGACAGAGGGTTTTTAGATTTATAATCATGTTTACAGAACGGCCGCTCATCAGGTGCTTGCAGTAACACAATTCTGCCAGAGAGGCCTCCAAATCCCAATGAATTAAAATGTAGCTGAAACACCCACACTCTCTGCTCAGGGATATTGGTTTGTGGGGGTGGGTGGGTGTCGGTGATCTTATTGAGTCTTGTAGTTTTATATGTGTATATTTAGAATTTAATAAAATGTGTTCTGGGACTCAAACTGTTAATCAGTGCCACACACAATGTAAATGACTTTATTAAAATAGAATGAGTGGAAGTGTGTGCACATGTTTGTGCCTGCACTGTGCTGAACAATAAAATTGAACAATGTAATTTGTATTGTGTTGTTGATTTTGATTGAACATTTTTGCGTTCTCTCAGCTCCAAACACACCCAAACACAAGGAACCAACTGCAGGTGAATTTGGAACACCTGTGCCTAACAACCTTTCACCTCATGCCGAATTAATTTTACAGTCGTTATAAAGTCAGTAGTATTAGTTCAGACTTTGATCCTAACACTAGCAATACAGTCTATAGTTCATGACTAAGATTTCATTCTGTACTTGCTATTTAGCTGTGTTAGCACCGTTCTGATGTTCTCCAGTCTACACGCCATGCAAACCATCCATTCTGCGGCTAATTATTTTGCATGCCAGTCAAATGGTTCCTTCTGTTTGTTGTAGGTGTTGCTTCCTCACCACACTGGGTTAAAAATACACCAGCGTGTCAGGTCACCATTTCAGTACAAAATATTTGATGTTTCAACTTTAATGTTTTTTGTATGTACAAATTCACAGAGCACTTTATTAGGAACACATAACCCTCTCTGGTGTGTCTGACTGTCGATCTACAATTACCGTCAATCATAAGGGACCCCAATAGGACCCCGCTGTAGAAAATAATAAATGCATGGACATAGCAGATAGATGTACCTAATAAATTGCTAGATGATCTGAGAATATATATACTCACTAAGAGTGATGTCTGCAACATATTCCAAACAAGTTGGGACATGTTTACTGCTGTGTTCCAACACCCTTTTAACAAGGTTCTGTAATGGCTTGAGAACTGAGGACACCAATTTAGGTGTGAAAGTGGAAATTTTTTCCTCATTCTTGCTTGAAAAGAACACTTTAGTTGCTCAGTAGACTTAAAGGTCTTTGTTGTCATATCTTGCATTTTATGTTGCTCCCTACATTCTGTTCTTGAACCGTTGAACAACTATTTACTCAGGCAGTTTTTGAACCTTGGCCCACCTTCCAGCCTTGTAAATCCAATCATGACAGCGTTACCTCTGAAAAGTTCAAAAACGTTAAAGATTCACAAACGTTAAACAAAATCTTTTATATTATAGGATTATTGGAACATTTTTGGTGTGCGTTTAATAACATATAACTCTAGGCCTTCCTAATCCATTATTATGCAAAACGCTGCTAGGTACAATGATTTCTGAGGAAGAAAGACATGACTGGCTCTGGATGTTAGCAGGAGAAAGAGGTGATATATCTGTATTTGTACAGTAGTAAATTTCATTTTCATTAACCACTGTTAGCTGGTGGGTCTGATTTCACTGGAAAACACTGGGAGCAAGGCAGGAATACCCTAAACAGGGCGCCAATCCATTGCATGGACTCACTAATCAGACACTAGAAAGTCCGGTCCTCAGATCTTCCTGCTGAGTATAAGACTGCAGCACCACTTATTTGGTATTTGATAGTATAAGAGACATTATTAATACATGTACATTTATGACGATATTACAAACCTTTTTATTCGCATTTTACCTTTTGCCCCAACTAGAATGGGGTTAGAGGTTATACAGGTTTAAGTTTTGGGCTCCAATTAGAGGAACTCGGTTTGTCCCCTGAAGAAGGTTTAATAAAGAATGACCTCTGAAAGCCATCTGAAGTTACCAAGCACAGCAAAGAATGCAGGCTGGTTTGAGCACATGAACTTTCAGTTCTTTCTACTGGACATTGTTTGTATTGTCTCAGCTTGTCTGGTTTCAGTCATTAAATGTGCAAAATGCAGAAGTATATAGGCACCCCTTTTAATGACTGTGTTCGGGTGTTTTAGCCCTGCCCGTTGCTAACGTGTAGAAAATCTATTATATAAAATAATGTATTTGCTTGCATGAGTTAATTATGGAGAAAGTCCTGCACAAAGCCCTGATATCAGTAACGGGTACTACGGGTACCCTGACTACAGGTAGAACAGGAGGAGTTTGAAAGCTGATCCAGCAGACAAGGCAAAATTATTCCACTAGTACTAGGCCGCTAGTACACAGAAGCGATGAGATGCTTGTCTTCCTTGAGTCCCGAGAGGTGAGTCAGGACAAACCAGACTTGTGTGACTAGAACTTTGTTTGCAGACTTTTTGTCCAACATCACTGCTGATCAAAAACTTGCACAAAGCCTTACTGAAGTAAAGTGGCTGAGGCCAACTGTATAATAATGCCTATAATAATGGTTTTGAATTGAGATTTGTTCATGTTGTTCAAGTTCATGGTCAGGTGTCTACATGTTTTTGTGCATATAGTGTGTAAAACACTGGTACATACTAAAGTATTTGGTTTGTTTTCAATGCTTTCTTTCGTGCAGTGCCCTGGTGCTTCTTGATGGAACTTTTGCATGCACTAGCTCAAAGAAGTTTGTAAAGTTTATGATCTCACACTTCCTCTTTAGGTTTAAACTCTTCCGCATACACACGCATACACACACACACACACACACACACATACACACTCACTCTTCCTTTTATTATAACCTCGGCACCTGGTAGCTCAGGCGGCACGGAGTACACAGGAGCTCGTGAGTCGGTTCCCTGCACGGTGCGCGTGCTGAACTTTACCGGGATGCCAGCAGCAGTGCCACTCTGCTCCTGCTGACCTGTACCTGTAAACACCCCCCTCCTTCCAACCCCCGGTGTCTCACCCACGGTTTGTCTCGCCAATGAAGCGCTTCAGCGGCACGGTGAAGGTACGCGTGGGCGAAGCGGTGGACCTGCAGCCCACTAAAGCGTCCACGCGTCATGCCGTGGCTCTCGGTAAGGCCGGAGTGGGACTGATTGGCGGCACGGTCCTGGACCCGTACGTGGTGGTGCGGGTGGACGAACACGCGGTCGGACAGACCCGCGTGAAGCAGCGCACCAACGCGCCTACCTACAACGAGGAGTTCAGCGTGGGCGTGGATCGGGGGGAACGCCTGGAGTTCGCCGTGTTCCACCAATCACCCATCGGCTACGACGACTTCATCTGCCACTGCACCATCCAGTTCCAGGACCTGCGCAGCAGCGAGAGCGCTCTGGAGACTTTCGAGGGATGGGTAAGTATGCGTGCGTATTTTGGCACAAGTTCTCCAACACCCATATCACCCTTGTTGTATCACCTCTATCAGCACACATCTCTTCCAAACACTTAATATCCAATCAGAATCTTTTACGTCGCTGTGGAGGAATTTGTGTTCCACTTTCTCAGAACTGCTTTAAATCTGACACATTACTGCTTCAGGTCTCACCAGGCCACAGCATCTAAACTAACTTAACTTGCTTTTGCATTCTGATCTGTCATAACCCAATTTCACCTCAGTATCAGCTCACAGACAGATGATCTTTCATTCTCCTCAAAACAGTACTGATGGAGTGAAATTTATTGATCCCTCACTTCCCGAACCAGCAAGGCTTTCCCACTCCATCCCTCCACAATAACCAGGTTTAACTGTTGCTATCATTTTCTTACTACGACATGATGGATTGATTTTTTCTCTGCACATAAAGAGCCTTTTCTCCTCTGTTCATAGAATGTTATTTTAAAACGTTTAAGGATCTTCACAGTGTTTTTTCGGCTGCACTCATTTGCCCTGGTCCGTTTCTTTCATATTGTGAAGACTGAGCTTATCTGAACCTAGAGACATTCGCCTTCACTGTAGTTCAGAGTAGTTCAGTGTAGTTCTAGAGACTTGGAAATAGCTTTCCAGACTGCTGTAATTAAACAGTTTTCTCTGCTGTTCTAGAATGTTTCAAATGTTCTAGAAATTACAAGTGGCTGGAAGACAGTCTACTGTCCACAGTCAAGCAGGCTTTACATCACCATGAGCTAATAGGCTGCCAATCAAAAATGTGCATTTTACACAAATTTTAAAGCATTTATATCTTAGTGTATCAGTTTTCTCCAGGTCATCTGGCTGAGAAGCGTTGCAGGCTAGCACACATGACCACACTATCCTTTCTGTATTCCCTCACCACTCATAGCCTCCCCTAAACCAGACAGTAAAAGTTGCTGTTTGGAAGCTGATTCCTCATCTGGCCTTCCATCCCTCACAATGGTTAAATGTGCCACTACAACTTAAACCTGGTGTTGGCTATTGTGTCAGGCTATTGCACTAGTTAAGCACCTGGTTTTGAATGTAATAAGTATTTATAAAGAGATTTATTTCCACAGAGGCATTTTTGTAAGATTATAAAATTTTTACTAACATAATTTCACAATATGACTTTAGTGTTACTTATATTAAACCAATATAAAAACACACCTGCCCTGACTTGCTTCCTTCAATAAATCTGTAATGCTTAATAAAGTAAATTAAACATTGATATTTAAGTTAGCCTTAACAGATGCATTTTACCATCATTATTAGTTTTAGTTTGTTGTAATAACCTGCATCAAACTAATTTTAGCACACATACACACATGCAAATACACACGCACTATAAAAGGCGAATGAATGAACAATGAGAAAAAAGTGCTTAATCTGATGCAATCGAGGTCACAGTTTTAGTTTACATATAAGGTCGTGCATAAAGCTGTAAATGAGGTTGTGTAAAAGGTTGTATATAAGGCCGTGAATAAGGTTAGTTGTGAGTCTGAGTATGAGGTTGTGTATAAGGTCACGTTTAAGACTGTGTATGAAACCATGTATGATTTTGAATATGAGGTCTTTTATGAGGTTGCTTCTGAGATGATGTATGTGCATATATCTGGTCTTGTATGAGGTTGAGTAGGAGGTTGTCAAATGTGTATAAGGTTGTATATTAATATATGTTTTAGATAGCATGACTACATGAACACAACCTGTTTCAACAGTATAGGCTGCTGTTGGTGGTGTATTAGTGTGAGAAATGGTGTCTTGGTGCACATTGGGCCCCAAATACCAACGAACAGAGTTCCAGCGATGCCAAATTCATCAGTTACAACCAGTGGTAAATGTCTGAATGTTTGAAGTCTCAGAAGTCATGGCAGTCAATGTCAAACATGAGTGAACATGCCTCAGTAAAATGGAGCACTGGGTGCAAGCACAGGGTTATTACTAAACACCCTAAATGTAGCGCAGCCCCTAAAATACCCCAAGAACCAAGCAAACATCTGTATGATCCAGTCCCAACAAAAACGGTACATGGTAAAGATTTACAAAACTCATGGCAGCACCACCATTTTGGAATTTTGTGTTCTTTTTGTAAGTATCTTTTTGTGTAAGCAGCACAATACCTGGACCCCAGAGCAAAGTAATACAGTATGTTCTAATGAGCCAACATTCACTATATTTCCTAAATCTCGGTTGTGATGTTCTACTGCAACTATGAAGTGAATCATTGTGGAGGATCGATAATGGTACAAACAACATCCTTAGGTCCAGTGATTGCTTTGCCAGGTGCACCCTATGGGGCAAACCCTCTTTCCTCATGATGTTTCTGTAATCCAAGATAGTAAAACCCCATACAAAATTGGTTAAGAATGGTTTGATGAACATTAGGATGAAAGTGAAACCCCTTTTATGCTCACCAGATGTTAACCTTATGAAAGCTCTATATAAACTTCTCTACTGTAGACTAAGAAGTAGATCTCTATTGACTTAATGCATAAAGAACTGACTGGAAGGTTTTCTTTTTGAAGCTCCAGTTTCCCACCATACACCATCAGGACTTGTATGAATGTGTGAAATATGCAGTGTGAAAAAGTAATCGTTGCTCCTCTCACTGAATGATTTTTATGTTATAAAGCTAAACATATCACAGACATGGAAATCAAGTAAAAATTGATTAATCAAGTAAAAACATATTTGGTAAAAGAGGATAAAAGAAGTCAGCCGACACGTAAACATAATGTAAAAAAGTAATTACACCTTGATTAGTTGGCCAATTTATCTTTAGTTTAACTAATATGCCGGTTTAAACACAGCAAGCTTGATTTTAGAACATAAATCAATGTGCCAGTCACAATATTAAATTCTGTGTGGAATACACTATATGGATAAAAATGACTAAATTAGTTATTTTTGCCACGTCCATTGCTAACATGTATAAAATAATAATTTAACATTGTGACAACAGTTTGGGGAATTTCCTCTTTCTCTTTTAGTATGATTATATCTCTGAACACAAAGCAAAGTCTATAAAAACATGGTTTGACTAGCTGTGTGCAAAGGAGCTCCAGTTGTCTAAACAAATTCCCGAACCAATTGGGATGAATTAAACTTGGATTGTGGGCTAGGTCCTCTCTTCTAACATCAGCGCCTGACCTCAGTGACTTTATTGTCTGAATGGTCACAAATTCCCACAGACACATTCCAAAGTCTTGTACAAAGGCTTTCCAGAAGAGTGGATGATATCAAAGCTACAAAGGAAAAAGGGAACAATACAATATAAATGCTCATAGTTTTATGTTGTGATGTCTAACAAGCTTGTGGTCATGTGGCCTGATTCATGTAGCGTATGTGTTGAATAGCCTCTTTTCTTGTGGAATTAAAATAATGTTTTACAAACATGCTGTGTTTTTACTCAAGCTTAATTTCATGTAAAATAATTTTTGTTTGTGTAAAAAGAAACAATAACTCAGGCAAGCACAAGGGGGCAAATACTTTTTCACAGCCGTGTTTTCAGTAGTTCAAAGTAAACTGGCAGGTTTGTAGAGTCTCTGTGAGTGAGTAGTTGAATACGGGAAGTGCTGGCTAATATCACACTGACCATATTTAGCATTTTCGTCATCTTGCTTCTCACTACTGTATGTCTGGTTAAAGAGGGGTGTGGGGGCTTTACATCAGTGTGTGTGTGTGTGTGTGTGTGTGTGTGTGTGTGTGTGTGTGTGTGTGTGTGTGTGTGGTTTTCGGACTACAGTGCATTTGCAAGAGGGTTTAACGCGACATAACACAGGCACACACACACACACACACACACACACACACACACACACACACACAGTGTTTTATTAGATTAATTGTATAAACAGTTGATTCCCACTGCTGGTTCGATCCCCTTTGTGCTTGTCTATTGCACCTTTAGTTTTGATATTTTTACACAGGCTGAAACATATGGGCACCTTTTATTGTTGCTCTTAACGTTCCTGTTTCAGCAGGACTGCACCCCTGTGCACAACGAGAGGACAATAAAGATCTGGTTTGACCACCGTATTCACATTAAATCCTGCAGCTGAAGTCAATTTGCACTTTTAAATGAGTTGCTATACACAAAATGGCCAAAAATATATGTGGACACTTGTCCTTAACACTTATTGGACATCCAATTACAAAGCCCCAGACATTAATATGAAGTATACTCTCCCTTCCTTCTTTCCAGCACTTTTAACATTTGTCTAAAAAGGCTTTCTACAAGATTTGAAAGTGTGTCTGTAGGAGTGTGTGCCCAGTGTGTTTAGTGGGATTGAGAACAGGGGTCTGTGCAGGCCACTGGAGCTCACACCATACTTGCCTAATACTTGTGTTTAAGTATTGTGTCCATACCTAGTGACTAGAGGGACAGCTTCCATGCACTTAATTTTTTTAATAAAGCTGTTAGAACTACTACAAGGATGACAATCTTTGGAAAGACCTCATTCAAAAGGATTCTGGACTTTCTAAAACACATAAACCTGAGGTACTTAATATAACCTGTAACCTCTGTCTATAAATTCGCGTTTCTGCTGTGAACAAGTGTGTGCCATGTATGTATGTATATAAGTTGGCAATAAACATTAACTATTCACTTTTCTAAAGACTTTTCTACAGTTTTCACCAATATTTTAAATAGTGAACAATTAGGATGAAAACCTGATTAAACAACCATATTTAAAGTGATCATTTTATTAATTGATAGAGGTTACAAAGTGAACAGATAATCCGAAACCAACCCTGAGGGGCGAATACTTTTTCACGGCGCTGTTCACATACATCAGCACTACACAACTTGAATGTGTCAGTAAAGTACTGTAATGAAGTACTTCCCTTTTCTACACATCAACCGGTGGTTCATGTAAAGCAGCCTGACAAACAGAAGCGCAAACACACACACACACACACACACACACACACACACACACACACACACACACACACACACACACTCACACTCTCTCTCTCTCTCGCTCTCTCTCTCTCTCTCTCTTACGCCTTCAGTTTCCTGGTACAGTTGGGCAGTGAGGTGCTAACTCTGCCCCACTGAGCTGTGGGTGTGAGCTTAGTGCAGTGTTGTTAAGCTTTGCATGACAACACACACACACACACACACACACACACAGTGGACTGTGTTAAAGACATTAAAAAGTTGTCTTTCAAGCGTTTTGTGTTTAGAATCCTTTACCTGATTTTATTTTCATTGTATGACCTACAATATATATATATATATATATACACACACACACACACACAGTGGGGCCAAAAAGTATTGTCAGCCACTGATTGTGCAGGTTCTCCTACTTAGAAAGATGAGAGAGGTCTGTAATTTTCATCATAGGTACACTTCAACTATGAGAGACAAAATGAGAAAAAAAATCCAGGAAATCACATTGTAGGATTTTTAAAGAATTTATTTGTAAATTACGGTGGAAAATAAGTATTTGGTCAATAACAAAAGTTCAACTCAATACTTTGTAACATAACCTTTGTTGGCAATGACAGAGGTCAAACGTTTCCTGTAAGTCTTCACCAGGTTTGCACACACTGTAGCTGGTATTTTGGCCCATTCCTCCATGCAGATCTCTTCTAGAGCAGTAATGTTTTGGGGCTGTCGCTGGGCAACACGGGGGACTTTCATGTCCCTTCACAAATTTTCTATGGGGTTGAGGTCTGGAGACTGGCTAGGCCACTCCAGGACCTTGAAATGCTTTTTACGGAGCCACTCCTTGGTTGCCCGAGCGGTGTGTTTGGGACCATTGTCATGCTGGAAGACCCAGCCACGTTCCATCTTCAATGCTCTCACTGATGGAAGGAGGTTTTGGCTTAAAATCTCACGATACATGGCCCCGTTCATTCTTCCCTTAACACGGATCAGTCGTCCTGTCCCCTTTGCAGAAAAACAGCCCCAAAGCATGATGTTTCCACCCCCATGCTTCACAGTAGGTATGGTGTTCTTGGGATGCAACTCAGCATTCTTCTTCCTCCAAACACGACGAGTTGAGTTTTTACCAAAAAGTTCCATTTTGGTTTCATCTGACCACATGATATTCTCCCGATCCTCTTCTGGATCATCCATATGGTCTCTGGCAAACTTCAGACGGGTGGACATGTACTGGCTTAAGCAGGGGGACACGCCTGGCACTGCAGGATTTGAGTCCCTCTCGGCGTAGTGTGTTACTGATGGTAGCCTTTGTTACTTTGGTCCCAGCTCTCTGCAGGTCATTCATCAGGTCCCTCCGTGTAGTTCTGGGATTTTTGCTCACTGTTCTCATGATCATTTTGACCCCACGGGATGAGATCTTGCGTGGGGCCCCAGATCGAGGGAGATTATCAATGGTCTTGTATGTCTTCCATTTTCTTACAATTTCTCTCACAGTTGATTTATTCACACCAACCTGCTTGCCTATTGTAGATTCACTCTTCCCAGCCTGGTGCAGGTCTACAATTTTCTTCCTGGTGTCCTTCGACAGCTCTTTGGTCTTGGCCATGGTTGAGTTTGGAGTCTGACTGTTTGAGGCTGTGGACAGGTGTCTTTTATACAGATAACGAGGTCAAACAGGTGCCATTAATACAGGTAATGAGTGGAGGACAGAAGAGCTTCTTAAAGAAGAAGTTACAGGTCTGTGAGAGCCAGAAATCTTGCTTGTTTGTGGGTGACCAAATACTTATTTTTTCTCATTTTGTCTCTTACAGTTGAAATGTACCTATGATGAAAATTACAGACCTCTCTCATCTTTCTAAGTAGGAGAACTTGCACAATCAGTGGCTGACTAAATACTTTTTGGCCCCACTAGAGATATATATATATATATATATATATATATATATATATATATATATATATATATATATATATATATTGTAGATCATCATTTGATTTTACGTGGGTTTCTTTTGATTGGTAAATGGGGTACAGGGGGTAACAGTGTATAAAGCAACAGGGCTACAGTCTGTAATTGTATACAAACAAAAGTTCATCTGTATGGTAGGTTTGGCTTATAAACCTTTGATTAATTTACAGACCAGATAGATGTTCCTAATAAAATGCTCAGTGTGTGTGTGTTGTATTTAGACTGAAGTCACCACATGATCCTGATTCAGCTTGGTGAAAATCTTGTTTCAGTAGGTGTGAGAGGCTGAAAGGAGAGTAAATGTGTTACCAAGGGTGTTTGTAGGGGTCTTTCTTGTTGATTGGCATTTTACACTTGTCTTCCTCCCACACACTTCCTACTACACCAGCTCTCACCATCTTATTATAATGTTTGTGCACCCCTGCACTTAACAAACTTCTGCAGATTTTAATGAACAATTACTGTTTATTAACTGAATTTCTCATATTGGAACAAAAACATTTAGCCAGTAAATTTAAATACTTTTTTAAAAAGCCACTGAGAAAATGACATGTTTTTAGTTTTACAAGCTGTTATTAAGGCAAAATGATTATTTATATGAATTTAAAATATACAAATATAAATTAGACGTTTTTTAACTGGCCAGTAGCGCCTGCTGAAATTCAAACGTGGATCTCATAACAGGCTAGCATAATAGGATGCTGCATCACCTGAGCACCCTGTATCTTCAGATCATCTGTACAAAACACATGGAACAGTGGTCTCTTTGCTAAGGTTGGGAAAAAAGCTGTCACTTTAAAACCTGAAAGCATTTAAAAAGCATTTAACCACAACACCTTTTACAAGTGTGTGTGAAACGTCTGACCCTAACTGTACTTGTCTACATGTGTGTTTGTGTGTGGCTTTGTTCTGTGTTGTTGTTTCCTGTCGCTACTGATGATCAGCCTACACTCTCAACCTGAATATCTTGTGGTGGTCTGATGTTGTGAAACTTTATAGCTATTATTATTTATGAGAAAAATAAATCAGATGGTTTTGGGTTGACGAATAAATAGATTTAATGTACAAGCCATCAAAACGTTTGACGGTAAAAATGCTGCAAAATATTAAAAACCATTTTAATCTGATCACCTGATGAGACTAGAGATTAAAGCCACGTTTGCAACCGTTCTTTGGACTCTCAGTGCTCAGGAGTTTGCAACAAACAGGTGAAATCTTTAAATTTGTTGAACTTTGCACCACACATTTGCATTAGTCAACAAAAGTACACCTGCTCTGCTGTATTGAATGTGATGGCAGGGCTTTGTGCTGACCCACAGTTGATTCTAATCTAAACAACATCTAGAGTCTCTTCTAAAGAATTTGGCATCATGATTATGTAAATATGGATGCTGGGATTCATATTGGAGCTCAGTGGTGCACTTACCCCTGAAAACTGAATACAAAAACGACACTAGTGTTTAAAACCACCTCTAAAAGAACTGAATCAAATGGTAAGTCTACTTGGTTGTAATGGAGTTAATGTTGTTTTACTTGCAGTTTTTTAAAGCCTGTAGGTGGAGCCACGCTTCTTTTTGTGCTGTTCATAGCCAAGCATTGCTAAGACTTCCCCCAGCTGTAATCTTGTTAGAGGTCATGTCTGACTCTGACCCCACAAGACTATGCTGTTTTAAAAATTTTTTTTTGAAAAAAAGTGTTTGTTGTAACAGTGTTCCATTTGAGACTCAAAACTTGAAATTAAATATTCAAAATAGCACAGACATGAAATGATGACACTGATTTAGATGGTGTGACTGGACTTGAGAACCTGGTCTCTGTGGTGCTAAGCTAGCACATTAGATCAGTGGTTCTTTTTAAACTTTTTGTCATGCAACCCCCATCCCAAAAAAATAATAGGTCCGGTCTCACGACCCCTTGATTTCCCAACCAACTAATTTGACAGCGTGCTGTCATGGCTAACCTCCCCCGAGCATTAATCACATCATAGAACGGAAAATGATATTTATGTATGTGTCAGCCATTCAGATCTTGGTGGAAGTTTTTAGTTTTTTCTCATCTGTTTTGATATAAGATAAAATAAGACTTTATTGTTACATCAAATTAACTTGTTACATCAGTACAAGAGAAAGGAAAAGACAACTAATAAACGTAATATATAGATTTAGGAGCAGCTAGACAAAATCGAACACAAAGTGTATACACTAAAGGGTTCCCTTTTAGTACACTGTTATATTATTATAAATATAATATATACATGTAAATATGAATAACATATAACATATTGCACCTTTGTATTGCATTTATATGAGGAGTATTTGGAATAATCGTAATAGAAAATGGAAAAACAAATAGAAACTGTTATTTAACTGTCATAATAGAACACTTACTTAGAGTATACAGTCCGATAAATGATCATTGGTTATAGGGTCTGGTTGTTATTGTACGCCCTGATAGCTGCTGGAATAAAGGACCTGTGGTAGCACTTCTTCCTACACAGGGGGTGGAGGACTCTGGTGCTGAAAGAGCTTGTAGGAACCCCTGGGTGTTCACCGCAATAACAAACTGGACTGGTCTAGCAATTCAGATTTTCTATACAGAAAGGGCCAAGGTCGTCTCTGAGGAGACTGAGGTCTTTCGGAGTGTACCGGCCACTGTTGAGATCTTCCTATGACACTGTAGTAGCATCAGCCATCTTTTACACAGTGGTGTGCTGGGGAGGTGCAATCTTAGAGAGAGACAGGAAAAGACTGAACAAGCTGGTCAAGAGAGCAAATCTCTAGAGGCTATAGAATTTGTAGAGAAGGTTGGAGAAAGGAGGATGATAGCCAAGCTGCCATCCATCTTGCACAACCCCTCACATCCACTGCACGAGTCTGTAGGTGCTTATACTTCCTTACAATCTCAATGTCCAAATGCAGGGCCACACCTGAGGATACTCATATAGAAACAGACCCACTTGTAGATGCCTCCTCTGAACTGTTTATTGCCTTTTTCTGGAGCCACCAGTACATATTTTTAACCTTAGCTGGCTAACAACTCAAGCATTCAGCTTGATTTTTCTTTAATAAAGCAGAAACAATCTGTGTTTACATACACCGAGCATCTGGTTTATTTCTTTAATTAGGAGGAACAGTAAGGAAACACTCTTAATTGTGCATTGCTAGCATGATTAGTAGTTAATACATTTAGACAGAAAATAATCTCACGACCCCACCCATTTTTTGGCAAACCACCGAGGGGTTGTGCCCCGATTTGAAAACTGCTGCATTAGACCACCGCATGGCTTAAGTTCCCCTTATTATATTGTTTGCTGTCTAATGCGCTGGCCACTGTCTGTATATCAGCTTTGCTATTATCCTGGCTGAGTGTCTTTAAAGAAGGGAAGATTAATGGGGTTCCCCATTGCTGTAGAGCAAATGCAACCTGTGCTGTCTGGTTCAGGCTTTTTCAAAAGTGGGGGATGATTTGCTCAGAGCTCTGAACTTTGTGTCTTTGTGGGACTCCGCCACTGGAAGGTGAAAAGAAACAGCCAGTGACTGAACCTGTTTGGTGGGGGTGAGTGATAGTCTGCAGCTCAGTTAGGTCAGCGCAGGGTTTGTGCAAGTGACGAGGGAATTGCAATAGGGAATAGAAACTACTATATTGAGGAGAAAATTGGTAAAAAAAAAAAAAAAAACTGCTAATATCAAAACATGGTGAGCACTGTGTAAAACCTGGTTCAACTTACCTGGAATACAAAATTAAATGAGTATAATATGCGAGTACCTTTACGGATTTTTATATTGTGCAGTTATGAGGAAGCTTAATTATTGTAAATGTTGGTCAGTGATGATGGTATCATGGAGAAGAACAGAACTGAACTTTAGTTTTTGAGAAGTGATGAAGTTGGTAGAGGAAACAGGATCCACTTTACGCTGGTTCTTTACCTTCACCTCATCTGTTCCCTCTTCATAACAGGACAGTTTATCGAACCATTATTGATTATATACTAACAATATGTGTGAATATAAACATAACGGGTGTGTGTGTGTTGCCAGGTTGACCTGGAGCCAGAGGGCAAGGTGTACATCCAGATCACTCTCGATGGATCATTTACTGATGGTAAGAACCACTCACAGCCTGTAACCACATTTCAGACTGACTCCTGTTATTGTGTCTGTTAGTGTGTCTGTGTCAGAGAGAGAGAAAGAGAGAATACACTATATGGCCAAAAGTATATGGACACCTGACCATGAGCTTGTTCCCATTTCTCTTTTTTAAGAACAAATGGTATTAAAATAGATTGACCTCTATGTGATCTTTTAAGCTACAATGACAGTCACTATTCTGTGAAGGCTTTTTATAAGACTTTACAAGACTTTCATTGGTCTGTGGAAATTTGTGTCCATTCAGTCAAAAGGGTGTAGACATTAATGCATATGTCTCAATTAAATATATACAGTTTTATCTTGCTGCCTGCATTACACCCAGGCTTCTGAAAAATCCCATGCAGACTAGTAGAAACACAGACAGGATCAAACCCAGGTCCTCAGGACTCATGTTACAGTGAGGCACCCACTCAACTAAATGCCTAAATACCAGACCACTGACATGGGTTCCTGTCTGTGCATGTCAAAATGTCAAAAACCAAACACACACACGCACCACACTGAAACACCTGTGTGTGGGTTTATGCTCAAAAATAGAATAATCAGATGAGCGACCATGCATGTCTGCAACAAAAGAAGCACAAAGCCCTGATCTCTTTCTGGGTGCTCGATTTTACATTCAAATGATGTTATATGTTCAAAAGTATGTGGACACCTGACCACAATTTTGCTGCATATCCCATTCCCATCACATTCAGTGCACTACAAAGTAACAGCCTCCACTCTTCTGGGATTTTTTTTTTATTTTGTGGGGATTTGTGCCAATTCAGTCAAAAGAGCATCTTTGAGGTCAGACACAGATGCTAACCTAGAACAGAAAGTCTGGCTTGCAGTTCAATTCAGCCCAAAGTTGTTCAGTGGGATTAAGGTCAGGACTCTGTGCAGGGCATTTGAGTTTCTTCAGATTAAACTCATCTAATCAAATTGTGTCTTTATAGAGCAGGGAAGGGCCAAAACTGTTACAAATATGAAAACCTACCATGTATTAATAGAAAGGACTTTATTGTTGTGGTTTTTATTTGAATTCTCTTCATGTAATGTTGTATTTAGTTAAGCAATCTGACATTATTCAGTCTGAAATATGCAATAACGGAAGCAAAAAGAAAGGGGGCAATAACTTTTTACACTGCTACACACACACACACAGAATAAAATGTACTTCCTTAGCTGATGTGGTTAGCAGTTTTGGTCTTTATTTTAATGAAACAACAGGCAGCTCATTGTCAATTTTTATCTCTTTCTTTCTTTCTTTTTCTTTTTTTAACTTTTTTTTTTCTAGGACAGAGAGAAAAAACATATTTCCTTGATGAAAGAATAAAAAAAAAATAAGGGTAGTATGACACTAAAAAAGTGTGAGTGTAGGAGGTCTTGGTTTTAGTCATCATATCATTACTAACCTTTAGCCTCATTTCTCTTTCTATTCTCGTTATTTTATAGTGTTTTTTTCTATTTTTCTAATTCTATTTTTGTATTCTCTCAATTCCCCATTTCTCTCAATCTAGTCATATCCAATTCCCCAGTTGTATATTGCTACTGCTGCAGACCTCAGTTTTGATCAAGGGGGGCCGTACTTAACACACGTCCCCTCCAACACATGTGCAGTAGCCAACAGCTTTTTTCACCTGCATGAAGTGCGTTTACACAGGGATCAATATCACATCTGAAGAGTCACACACTGCTCTCCATTATTCACTGTCTCTATGCAGGTGCTTCAATCAGCCAGCAAAGTGGAATAGTTTTAGCATGCCAGACACAGCCAGTCACAATGCCAGTCTGTGAAGGTTTTCGGCCGACCAAAAGTGTAACCCAAGCGTCCTTTTGTTGAGACACCCACCAGTTCAGAATTTATTTATCATATTTTGTCCTTTTGTTGTCACTTTCCTCCTTTTTTTTATGGAGTTGTTCCATTCCCTCCCTTCTGTTATTATTTGGATTCAGATTTAGTTTTTGTTCCTTGTTTAGAAGACCCTCCGGCTCCTTCTCCAACGTTTAAGGAGTTCAGTCGGAAACGCCAGCGAGCCGTGAGACGGAGAATCCATCAGGTCAATGGCCACAAGTTCATGTCCACCTTCCTGAAACAGCCCACTTTCTGTTTCCACTGCAAAGATTTTATATGGTAATCCCAAACACCACATGCGCGCACACACACACATTCAGAAACTAATTTAAAATCTAAACACACTGTACATCTGGTGAACAAAAACATTCTTTGTTGCAAGGTTGGCAATTACAGCTTTAAACAGCAAAAGAATAATTAGATTTTTGTGTTTGATTCACCAGGGTTACAAAATCCTTATTAAAAATTCATGGGTTTGAGTCAGGATATCATGTAACACCGTCACTTTCTTTTAAAGACAGCAGTCTTGACTTGTGGCTTTATGTTTGAACTCGTTTTAGTGGACATTTAGTTTCTAGGAGAATGAGATTCAATTCTCCATGTATGTGTCCTGTGGGTTCGGTGTTCTTGAGATCATACACTCTTATTTGTCCAAACTTGAGTAGCTGAATTAATACCAAAGATTCAGTTTTTTGGTTTTGATTCAGTTTGTGTGATAATACAAAACTGTTCTTTGAATCCACCTTAAACTACTTAGAAAAGACAAGCTGAAACTTTTGAAATGGCCCTCACAGTCCACTGACTGGAACATTATTGAAAATCTGTGGATAAAGCTTAAACATTCTATGCATGCAAGACCGGCTGAGAAGTTCTCAGAACCAAAAGCGTTCTGCAAGGACAAGCAGAACAGGGTAAAATTTTTCCCACAAAAATAAAGACTAAAACTGGCTGCTACAAAAAGCCTTTGCAAGCTGAGGTATCACCCAAAGATATCTATTATCTATTTTTATTAATATTTTATTAAAAATAAAGTGCTTCTAGAGGGTGTGTTGTGTCTCAACAAAATATATAATTTGGTCAGGGGTGCAAAAACTTTTGCATACAACTAAAACAAACTAAATTGTAATTAACCATCCACTGTGTGTGTCCTTCTGCATCTCTGTCTGTCTGTCTGTGTCTATATGTCTTTCTGTTTGTGACTCTCTGTCTGCATGTTCTGTGTGTCTGTGTTTGTGACTCTTTGTCCTCTCTGTGTGGGTGTGTCTGTGTGTCTGTCTATGTGTTTTGTGTGTATCTGTGTGTGTGTTTCAGGGGTGTGTTTGGAAAGCAGGGCTACCAGTGTCAAGGTGAGACACGCACACGCACTCAAACACACTCACACACACTTACACACACACGTTCACACATAAACAAAAACACTCATACAAACACACTTACCAAAATACACACACACACTTTTAATTCTCTGTTTAATGTAATAAAGTGTAAATGTTGTGTGTGTATTAGTGTGTACTTGTGTTGTTCATAAACGATGCCATCAGCTTGTCGTCACCGTGTGTCCACGCATGAAAAAACCTGCTAAAGAACAGGTGAGTCACAACCCACACACACACTCACATATTATACATATACGACCATGAGCTTTACATAACAGACATTACGCTTTTCATTTTTACGCTTTTATTTAAGCGTAAACTAAATTTTCATCTTCACACAAGTACAGAAGCCATGAGTTCTCTTATGATACTGTATTTCATTTATTACACGCTTGTCATAATTACAAAATAAAAACTTTTTTTTTTTCGTAAGATGATAAGAAAAGTTTCCTGAGATCTCAGTGTAATAAACACGCCTCTGATTTTGGTGATCACAACATCATTATAATAAGCAAATTATTAAAAAGCTGCCAAAAGGAATCAGACAAGGTGAAGTTAGACCTAAATCTAAACCAGTGTAATTATAAGAGTCCCTCTGTGCTCCAGTCTTCATGTGCAGGAGCAAATCGATCATGACCTGATGCAGCATGAAACTGTTTTATGTTCTGCTGAGAGGAAAAATGACCTGATTCAACTTGTCACCACAGAAAACTGACAATATTACCTCATTATTACGAGAAATGAAAATAAAATTGAAAAACGATGTGAATTTCTGCTGATTTTATGCTTTATTGATCACTTAATAAGGTCAGGTTAGCTTAGCTTTCTAATTACAATTGTGGTTGTGGTGTAATGATGGCCACACATATCACAAAGCAGTGAGAAGAGCTGAAACTATAGTGAGTTTGGTTGTGAAAGCATGTAATGTTAGTCAAATGTGTAATATTAAAATAAGAACATGAATTAATAATTTTCTCTCTCTGGGTGTGTAGACGGTGAATCAGGGCTTCAGTATCAACGTTCCCCACAGGTTCAACATCCACAATTATAAGGTTCCTACCTTCTGTGATCACTGTGGATCTTTACTGTGGGGCATCGTCAAGCAGGGACTACACTGCAAGAGTGAGAACACACACACACGCACACACACACACACACACACACACACACACACATATATATATATATATATATTAGATATAGATATATATATATAAATAGATTTACATATTTATATATATACACATGCATATATGTATATATTTTGTGTGTGTATTTATACGTGTGCCATAAAATTAAAACCACCTCCTTTTTTCCACACTCACTGTCCATTTTATTAGCTCCACTTACCATATAGAAGCACTTTGTAGTTCTACAATTACTGACTGTAGTCCATCTGTTTCTCAGCATGCTTTGTTAGCCCCTTTTCATGCTGTTCTTCAATGGTCAGGATCACCACAGGACCAGCACAGAGCAGGTATTATTTGGGTGGTGGATCATTCTCAGCACTGCAGTGACACTGACATGGTGGTGGTGTGTTAGTGTGTGTTGTGCTGGTATAAGTGGATCAGACACAGCAGCACTGATGGAATTTTAAAACACCTCACTGTCACTGCTGAACTGAGAATAGTCCACCAACCAAACATTTCCAGCCAGCAGCGCCCCATGGGCAGCGCCCTGTGTCTAGAAGGTCTAGAAGATGACCAACTCAAACAGCAGCAAGAATGATCCTGAGAATGATCCACCACCTAAATAATACCTGCTCTGTGGTGGTCCTGTGGTTGTCCTGACAATAGTCCAAATCTTGATCTTCATTTTCTGGTCTGATTATTGACCAGATTCACAGCAGCATGATTTACTTTTAGCTCCTGTACAGAGATTTTTCTACTGCTACAGGAACCCATTGTTTCTAAGTGTATTTTAACTTTTGTTTTCACCTGCATGTGTAGTCTGTAAGATGAACATTCATATTCGTTGTGAGGGGAACGTCGCACCGAACTGTGGGGTAAACAACGTGGAGCTAGCTAACAAGTTAGCAGAGATGGGACTTCAGCCAGGGGGAACAATAAAGCGCAACTCATTGGTAAACACACACACACACACACACATAAACACACAAACACACTTATACACACACAAACTTTCTGCTTAGCGTTTTTTTGTGTTGGTTTATGTGTCTTAGAGTGTAGCCGGTGTAGAATCATCTCGGCGTGTCAGTATGAAGGAGAGTGAATCTCCAGAGAAGGAGAAGGTTCGAACCCTGCACGTCACTGATTTCACCTTACTGCAGGTGCTCGGCAAAGGCAGCTTTGGCAAGGTTTGTAGGTGTGTGTGTGTACCATTGAGTTTGCTGTACTTACAGGGTTACTGGGTGTCCAGTTGTCAGCTGTAATGTCCAAGTCTGGTCTGAAATCCGAACTGGACATTAAGACAATGTAATTTTTAAGACAAGGTAATCACCATAAAGATTAAAGTAATTTAATGGGTTTTTAGTCCAAGTAATTGATTCAGTGAGTTGTTCAATCAGGAAATAAATCAATATGTCATGTAATGTCACTTTGCTGTCATTGCTTTGTGATGGTTGGCTGCACAAATAGATCAGTCTTGTGTTGCCTACAGCAGATTAGCCCTTGATAATGCAATCCATGTTGTGATGTTGTCAACTCAGCTTATTCTTGATCCTCCTTGTTATCTGAATCCCTTTACACGTCCTCTTAACACCTGCCAAGTACCTGTCTCCATCAGGGACATTCTCTTGACTGTCCCAGGTATCTACAGGAGCGGCAAAGACTTACTTTTCCCCAAACCATGAGAGAAATTTTCGACAAAGTTAAAGCTGGAACGGTACTCGAACTTTTCACAAATACAAAACTAAAGACACACGTATAAAGATAGACAAAATGAAAACAGAACAAGAAAGACTATTACCTGTCATGACACTGCCCTTGGTGTTGTCCTGTGGGTGCTTCATCACATGCCCAAAGTTACGCAACTTGTAGAAATTAATGTGGTTCAGTAGCTCCTTTTTTGTTCTGGCCATCTTGTAAACCTGCTCAGTGGTTATCATCTTCATCCATGAGATTTTCAGCATTTTCATCCACTTGTTCTCAAATGCCTGAATGTGTCTTTCCAGGCTTCACCTCCATATGTGCCCACTGGCCAGACCAAAGCTTTCATCAACTGTTACTTGGTGATGGTGCTAACTGACTTGTTGTTTATATCCTTGTCAAATTGACCAACGCCACCATTCCCATTGCTATTCTTCACTTCACCAGCATATTGTGTATACAGTATACACATGTACAGTGGGGCCAAAAAGTATTTAGTCAGCCACTGATTGTGCAAGTTCTCCTACTTAGAAAGATGAGAGAGGTCTGTAAAATCACATTGTAGGATTTTTAAAGAATTTATTTGTAAATTATGGTGGAAAATAAGTATTTGGTCAATAACAAACAAGCAAGATTTCTGGCTCTCACAGACCTGTAACTTCTTCTTTAAGAAGCTCTTCTGTCCTCCACTCGTTACCTGTATTAATGGCACCTGTTTGACCTCGTTATCTGTATAAAAGACACCTGTCCACAGCCTCAAACAGTCAACCATGGCCAAGACCAAAGAGCTGTCGAAGGACACCAGGAAGAAAATTGTAGACCTGCACCAGGCTGGGAAGAGTGAATCTACAATAGGCAAGCAGGTTGGTGTGAATAAATCAACTGTGGGAGCAATTGTAAGAAAATGGAAGACATACAAGACCATTGATAATCTTCCTTGGGGTCAAGATCTCATCCCGTGGGGTCAAAATGATCATGAGAACGTTGAGCAAAAATCCCAGAACTACACAGAGGGACCTGATGAATGACCTGCAGAGAGCTGGGACCAAAGTAACAAAGGCTACCATCAGTAACACACTACGCCGAGAGGGACTCAAATCCTGCAGTGCCAGGCGTGCCCCCTGCTTAAGCCAGTACATGTTCAGGCCCATCTGAAGTTTGTCAGAGAGCATATGGATGATCCAGAAGAGGATTGGGAGAATATCATGTGGTCAGATGAAACCAAAATGGAACTTTTTGGTAAAAACTCAACTCATCGTGTTTGGAGGAAGAAGAAGAACCCAAGAACACCATACCTACTGTGAAGCATGGGGGTGGAAACATCATGCTTTGGGGCTGTTTTTCTGCAAAGGGGACAGGACGACTGATCCGTGTTAAGGGAAGAATGAACGGGGCCATGTATCGTGAGATTTTAAGCCAAAACCTCCTTCCATCAGTGAGAGCATTGAAGATGGAACGTGGCTGGGTCTTCCAGCATGACAATGATCCCAAACACACCGCTCGGGCAACGAAGGAGTGGCTCCGTAAAAAGCATTTCAAGGTCCTGGAGTGGCCTAGCCAGTCTCCAGACCTCAACCCCATAGAAAATTTGTGGAGTCTGTGTTGCCCAGCGACAGCCCCAAAACATCACTGCTCTAGAGGAGATCTGCATGGAGGAATGGGCCAAAATACCAGCTACAGTGTGTGCAAACCTGGTGAAGACTTACAGGAAACATTTGACCTCTGTCATTGCCAACAAAGGTTATGTTACAAAGTATTGAGTTGAACTTTTGTTATTGACCAAATACTTATTTTCCACCATAATTTACAAATAAATTTTTAAAAAATCCTACAATGTGATTTCCTGGATTTTTTTTCACATTTTGTCTCTCATAGTTGAAGTGTACCTATGATGAAAATTACAGACCTCTCTCATCTTTCCAAGTAGGAGAACTTGCACAATCAGTGGCTGACTAAATACTTTTTGACCCCACTGTATATATATTGTGAAATCATTGAAACCTATAGTTTCAGGTCTTGCTTTCACCATGATGATCCGGAGGTTTGTGATCTGATCCTGTCTCTTCTTAGCGAGTCGATACAGTGAATCAATTCAATTAACGGAGTGGTTGTTTAGACCAGGCAGTCAGTATAGTGAATTTAAACTTGGTATGGTTGATTGTTTATGTACGGAAATTTTTAAATAAAGGCGTTTAATTTTTTTTTGTGTGTGTGTGTGTGTAGGTGATGTTGGCGAGGTTGAATGGTTCCGATCGTGTGTTTGCTGTGAAGGTTTTAAAGAAAGACGTGATTCTGCAGGACGACGATGTGGAGTGCACGCTGACAGAGAAACGAGTGCTGACGCTCGCACACACACACCCCTACCTTACACACCTGTACTGCTGCTTCCAAAACCCGGTAACTAACACACACACACACAAACACACACACACACCTGTACCTTACACAACTGTACTGCTGCTTCCAAAACCCAGTAACTAACACACACACACACAAACACACACACACACACCCCTACCTTACACACCTGTACTGCTGCTTCCAAAACCCAGTAACTAACACACACACACAAACACACACACACACACCTGTACCTTACACATCTGTACTGCTGCTTCCAAAACCCGGTAACTAACACACACACACACACACACACACACACACACACACACACCTGTACCTTACACATCTGTACTGCTGCTTCCAAAACCCGGTAACTAACAAACACAAACACACACACACACACACACCCCTGTACCTTACACATCTGTACTGCTGCTTCCAAAACCCAGTAACTAACACACTTACACATACACACACACACACACACACACACACACACACCTGTACCTTACACACATGCACAGCTGCTTCCAAAACCCAGTAACTAACACACTTACACACACACACATACACACACACACACACACACCCCTACCTTACACACCTGTACTGCTGCTTTCAAAACCCGGTAACTAACACACACACACACACACACACCTGTACCTTACACATCTGTACTGCTGCTTCCAAAACCCAGTAACTAACACACACACACACACACACACACACATTCCTACCTTACACACCTGTACTGCTGCTTCCAAAACCCGGTAACTAACACACTTACTCACACATGGAACAAACATATTTACATTACATTACATTTACTTTTATCCGAAGCAATTTTAACTAAATACAATTAACGCAATTCAGGTTTAAGGGCCCTGCTAAGGGTCCCAAATGTGGCAGCTTGGTGGTGGTAGGGCTTGAACCAGCAACTTTGATTACCAGTCAGTGCTGAGCTACTACTGCCACACACATTTACATGCATGCACACACTCAAGTGTGTCTAATGGGACCATCACTCACACACACACACACACACTTTGCATGTGAACTTCAGTTCAGACAGGAGCTGATAAAAGCACTGCACTGTTTCTCCTGATTCACCTTCAAGATACTGCTGTTAAACCTGCATCAGTCGCATCTCCACTCTTCAAACCATTACTAACCTGCTTAAAGGATGATGTAGTGTGTGTGTGTGTGTGTGTGTGTGTGTGTGTGTGTGTGTGTGTGTGTGTGTGTGTGTGATTGATGGTTCCATCTAATGCACTTGAGTGCATGAGGCAGAAAAACATACAGCTAATAAATTGTGTTTTTTGTTTCAAGAACACATAAAGCACAACACACACACAAACACCAAACACCTACACACACAACACACATTTAAACACACGCACACATTTACACACTTAAACACACAAACACACCTGCACACAGAACAAACATACATTTAAACACACACACATTTACACACTCACACACACAAAAACACCTACACACAGAACAAACACAGATGCACACATTTACACACACACACATACACACTCAGAACAAACACATTTTCACACATGCACACATTTACACACACCTACACACACGGAACACACAGACATTTTAACACATGCACGCATTTACACACACGTACACAGACACAGAACACACATTTACACACTCTCACACAGAACACACATTTAAACACACACACAAACACATTTGCACACACAAATTAACACACAGAACAAACACATTCACACACTCACACAAACAAACTTTTATTACACACAAACTCTGTTCCTTTCCTGTGTTCTCCTGTGATTAAATGGATTAAACACATTTATTTAAATCAGCATTTTAAAGTTTGTTGCTGATCACAGAGACAAAGCAGAAGCCAAAGCTCCTGTCCTGTATGAGAGGCATGTGAACCAGCATGTGAAGGTTTAATAAATGTGTCTCTTGTTTCCTCTTATCTCAGGAACGTTTGTTCTTTGTGATGGAGTTTGTGAACGGTGGTGACCTGATGTTCCATATTCAGAAATCCAGAAAGTTTGAGGAGAACCGAGCCAGGTTTTATGCAGCCGAAATTACATGTGCACTCATCTTCCTACACAACAAGGGTATTATATACAGGTCAGTAACACACACCTACAGAACACAGCTGTTATATATAGGTCAATAACACACACACACTGCCCCCCCTCCTCGATTTTCTGAAGAAACTGAGCAGCAGTCACAGAGAGCTCACATTGACATTCAGCAAATCATTTAATGTGTGTGTGTGTGTGTGTGTGTGTGTGTGTGTGTGTGTGTGTGTGTGTGTAGGGATCTGAAACTGGATAACGTGTTGTTAGACAGAGAAGGTCACTGTAAGCTGGCAGATTTTGGAATGTGTAAAGAAGGGATATTTGAAGGATCAGCTACAGGAACGTTCTGTGGAACACCTGATTACATCGCTCCTGAGGTGAGTCACTTCACAGGCAAAAAGTTTTCACCCCCTTGTTTAGTACTTGTTTAGAGCCAGTAGTCCATTTAAAGTCCATGTGTGTCTGAGTCTTAGAGTCCTTGATCTTTGGCTTGTATTGGATCTAATGAAATCAAAGTGGTTTCTATCTGATTCGTATCTACAGATTTATTTTGATCGATGAAAACTGAAAATTCAATTTCCTTACATTTTTCTTTCACTGATCACACAGCTACTGGAGGATTTTCTGTCTCGTACTGCATTCATGTTGTCTCCTTCAGGTGACATGAGGTCAGTTTGTTTAATGAAGCTGTCGTTCAGTTCGAGAAATGATATGAAACAAACAAAAATCAAGTCTTACCCAACACCCAACACTTAGCTTAGCATCATGCAGACACGAATAGTTGGGCCTGAGGGAGGCGCTTCTGGGTCAGGGTGGGGGTGGTGCATGCAGCGGAAATGTTACCATTAGGGGATTTGAAGATGACTAGATTCTAGACTAAGGAGAAAAAGTGATTAAAACCAACACAAAAAATAAAGATTACTAAAAAAGGCTGGATGAGGAATCAACTCCTTGCCATTGCATCAGCAAACCCAACTGTCTGGTCAAAGCACTGACGAAAGCATCAGAAAAATATGGCGGGATTACATGCAGCGACTCTCTGTAAATGCTGTAAAACTCAAGTTACATTAGGCACCTTTTCATCGTCTGGTAATCAGGACATAAGTGAGAATTAAGTGTTATTAGTGAATATAAAGTAGTGCTTGACAAACCTATTAAACACGATTGGGATGAATTGGAATGTCTATTTTAAACCAGGAGTTCTTGGTCAACATCAGTGTCTGTACTTACACATTGTCTTTTAAATAACTGGGCACAAATTCCAACAAATGCACTCCTTACACTTTAATCTTAAATCCTGTAGATTTCAGAAGAGTGTAGGCTGTTATAGCTACACGGAAAGGCTGAGACTCCATGGGTCTGTCTGAATACCTAGTGAGCTGGCTTGATGCCTACTGTCTACCTAGTCAGCTGCCTAAGTAGAGAGGATTAATCAAATTTATAACGCAGATTATTTAGAGGTACTACTTAGACAGCGATTACGCTGATTACGTCACCACAGTTTTCACTTACTAAGCTAACACAGTTATCCTCATGCCATTCAAACCAATGGGCTGAGGTGACACAACCCTCTAGCATGACAGCTAACATCTCCCTCCGTGTACCAAAAATGGTTAAATTGGCTCTGACAAGCTTGAATTTGCAAATACATGACACTTGTGCACCTTTATACAAATTGAAAATAGAATAGAAAAAAGAAAAGTTGTGCCACACTGAATGCTGAGATTGCCGTCACAGCTAGAAAGCATTGGATGCTTCCTCGTTTTTCAGATAGAATATTGCTTCAAATGAAGGTACCTCAGTAGGCAGCATTTTAAGGTATCTAAGAATTTAGACAGCCTTCTTCTCAGGAGTGCATAGGATGTAAAATGCTGTTTATACTCTATAGAGAGCTCACCAGGTTTTCTATATTCATGCATATGGTTTTAAAATGGAATATCAAAAATTCTCGTGTTCTGGTGTCCACATACCTCATGTCATCTGAAGTGATGTTGTGCTTGAAAATTCATCTCTAAAACCCTGGTGTGACCGTAAATATGTTTTAGTTTAAACTGGCCTCAACAAAAGTGTTGCGTCCACACACATACATCACTTTCTATGGTTCCAGTCTTTCTTTTTGGTGGAAAACGAATGGGTAACAAAACCGTAAGTTCTGTGTGTTTGGGTCAGTTACTGTGTTTGTGAGTGCAGTGTGGGTATGAGTGTAGTAAACACACTCAGTCACTGATAGCAGGGGTGATTAGAAGGTATTGATCAGTAGAAACTAATCAATCGTGGAATTGATTTCAGCACTCGTCTCATTCTGTTACCCCCCCTGTATTGATGAACAGATCCTGCAGGAGATGCTCTACGGGCCGTCGGTGGATTGGTGGGCCCTGGGAGTGCTTTTATACGAGATGCTTTCAGGCCACGCCCCCTTCGAGGCAGAGAATGAAGATGATCTGTTCGAGTGTATTCTGAATGAGGAGATTGTTTACGCCTCCTGGTTGAGCATTGAAGCTGTGAATATTCTCAGAGCTGTAAGTTTCACACACCAATACAGATCTGACCTGACTTTACTTACTTCCTCCGGTCAGTTACACCACCTGAGTGCAGCGTTTAGACTAAAGATTAAGATACAGATTTGGAAACAGAGTTTGGAGAATGAAGCGCTCTGGGAATATGCAGCACAGGTTTGGAAACATAAAGCTTTACAGTAAAAACTTATTGTTTTTTAAATTTCGCCAAATAAAATCACTCCAGTTCCTCAGGGGTGCACAAACCTTTGCACACGACTGTATAGTGCCCCTTTTTCACTGCACACTAGCTGTGTTTTTTAATTTGTGTTCCCACATTTTGTACTTGTTTTTATTGCTAAGTGACTCGTACTATACTTAACTAAATTTGACCAGGGACCAGGTACAATGAAGCTGACTATGGGTGGAGCGATTGACAGTCCACTGAAGTCAGAGAATACACCGATCAGCCATAACATTAAAACCACCTTCTTGTTTCTACACTCACTGTCTATTTTATCAGCTCCACTTACCATATAGAAGCACTTTGTAGTTCTACAATTACTAACTGTAGTCCATCTGTTACTCTGCATGCTTTGTTAGCCCCCTTTCATGCTGTTCTTCGATGGTCAAGACTCTCACAGGACCACTACAGAGCAGGTATTATTTGGGTGGTAGATCATTCTCAGCACTGCAGTGACAATGACATGGTGGTGGTGTGTTAGTGTGTGTTATGCTGGTATGAGTGGATCAGACACAGCAGCGCCGATGGAGTTTTTAAACACCTTACTGTTCCTGCTGGATTGAGAATAGTCCACCAACCAAAAACATCCAGCCAACAGCACCTCGTGGGCACTGCCTGTGACCACTGATGAAGGTCTAGAAGATTACCAACTCAAACAGCAGCAATAGATGAGCGATCGTCTCTGACTTTACATCTACAGGGTGGACCAACTAGGTAGGAGTGTCTAATAGAGTGGACAGTAGTGGACACGGTATTTTAAACCTCCAGCAGCACTGCTGTGTCTGATCCACTCATACCACTTGTCACTGCAGTGCTGAGAATCATCCACCACCTAAATAATACGTGCTCCTGTGAGAGTCCTTACCATTTAAGAAAAGGGTGAACGCAGGCTAAAAAGATATGTAGAGAAACAGATGGACTACAGTCAGTAATTGTAGAACTTCAAAGTGCTTCTATAAGTGGAGCTGATGAAATGTGCAGTGTGTGTAGAAACCAGGAGGTGGTTTTAATGTTATTGCGTTCAGCGTCTGGTGGAGAACGGCAACATCAGTGACGCCTCCTACTGTCACACGTTCCCTTGTGCAATCAGATTAGGACAGTAGCAAATCAGGTACAATATAGATAGTTCTGGATTTGAATGCGTACCATATAGGGACTAATTCTGTATGATTTAAGATTAAAGACACACAGGGGGCATACAGGGCAAGTGTGTGTGTGTGTGTGGTTTCATTAGCTTAGCTCATTTCTTACAATTGCTTTTGTCTTGCCTCATAAGGTCTGCTGTTTGTCTCTGCCCCAGAGACACAGACACACACACGCGCACACACACACACAGAGAGGTTGAATGTTTAATAATCTGGTTGCAGATGGTCAGAGAGATGCTGGATATATTGAAGTAGTTTTAATAACGGTCATGTGGTGTCGTATCTCCTGACCTCAATCACCTGCACGATATTAAACAATCTACAATAATCCAGTCGCCCACGTGCACAAGACTTTCTGCTTAAATCAGCAGGTTTTTTGGGGGGACTGGGGCGGTCGATGGGGGTGCAGAGTGTGGTGCTGATGCTCATGATTTACCTAAACCAAGAGATTAAATATTTATATTGCACTGTTGTGTAGGTAATGTATCTGTGAGATAATCATACTGTATATAAATCCTTTTACTAGACCGTATAAATTGGTAGAACGACAGTAACACTGTCTATAGTCAAGTGAGCTTTATGGCATTATGGGCTTAGGAAATGCTGTGCAAGAGAGAAGAGAGAGAAGCTCCTGCTGTTTATTCCTCACGTGATCAGCATTAAACTTCAGGGCTTCTTTCTTGCGTGGCAGCCTTTCAGGTCACAGTGATTTAAAGCTTGCTTGACAGTGTGAATGTTAACCTGACTTGTATCCAACCTGAAATAGTGTGGTGTAAAAAGTCTTTGTTATTTATTATTATTCATCATAATATACCAGAATATAGTAATGATAAAAGTGAAATAGCCTCGGGCAGATGTTTATTCAAGTCATATTAAATCTGCAGTTCCTGATAAAGAATCCATCTCGGCGTCTGGGCTGTGTTGCGGCCGACGGAGGAGAGAAGGCAGTTACGGCTCACGCTTTCTTCACACCTATCGACTGGGACAAACTGAGCCGTAGAGAGCTGGAGCCGCCGTTCAAACCTCAAATTGTGAGTGTGATTCACTTTGTATGGGATAAAATGCTTTGTGGAATTGGACAGACCTTCGAGCCTAATAACAGCAGTAATAATCAGATTTGTGGTTTTGTTTCCTGAGTAGAAAGCAGCCGAGGACGTGAACAATTTCGACCCGGATTTCACTCATGAAGATGCTGTTCTCACTCCCATTGAGGCCGGTGTGCTGCCCCAGATCAACCAGGATGAGTTCAATGGATTCTCCTTCACCTCAGAGCAAATGCTGCAGTACTGCCCACCCTAAAGAACAAGGAAAAACGAAAATGCACCTGGGGCCGGTGATGTCAAAGGGGGCCGATGAGGTCACGACGGGTTTGTTGTGACGTTGTAGCGAAACTATTTATTGCCGCCAGCTTGAGCATGTACACTTACAGATGTTAGCTAAAGCTATCAAGCTAAAGCTATATTGATGTGTAAATCCATGCTTGATCATAAGTTTGAGACACTGGGCCCATTTTTGGAACCAAAGACAAGTTAGACATTTTATACGTTCAGTGTTACTAAAAGCTACGATCTTGAAAACAGCAAGCTATAAAACACCTGAAGAGATGTGATGAGATCAATATTCATGTCGTTTCTTAAAGGAAATGAAGTTTGAACCACATTAGAAAATGGAAATGGGTTTCATTTTCTTTCCTTATATTATTACATACGTGAGGTTTGGTTTTTAATATTGCTTAATATTTTTCAGCTTACCTGTGGATGGAATTTGAACTAGCTGCAACTGTCTTTGTTTGTTTGTTTTGCATTTTCACATTTGTTTAAAATAAGTTTAAAGTATCTTACCCGTCAAAAGTCTGGTAAGAAAGATTATGCGCAGTGATATAAAAATGTGTGTGCATTTATGTTAATGTGATTGGTGGAGCAAGAACAGACAACACCAGGTTATTTATAGAGCTTGAAAATATTCTGCATTGTATGACCCTCAAAATCCCCAAATGATATAGATTCAACTTGAAGGTCGGTGCAGCCCCAATTGTCTTTTTCTTCTGGTCCTGCTGAAACAGATGCTACATGTTTAAATAACCCACATGTCATCCTGGCGACCAGAACATTGATTTATAACAGAATTCAAACTTCACTGCACGGAAAGTGATAATGTAGCAGAGAACATGCTGGGAGATGGCAGGAACATCCGGATGGGATTTAATTTTTAGGGTAAATGTAAATGTGATTGAATGTCATTGCTGTCTGTTTCCAGATATATGCTGCATTAGGAGATTTGATCTGTTGATTTTTTTTAATTAAAGGGAAGTGAGCACATTCACATACAGGGAACAAACAGAAACATATGCACTAATGTTAGCAAAAAGGTGCTGTTTTATTCATTTGCTGAAATTAACATTTCAATGTGGCATCTGTCTAGCAGTTTGTTCACTGTAGATGAAACAGAATGTGGATCTGGTTCATCAGTGCTCAAAATGTTCCATTAGAGGTTTTAGGGGTAATGGGGGGAAACGAGTAACATGAAATGTATTGTGGTTTTACATAGATATCATTACATTATGCATCTCGGAGGTATTAAAAGGGGGTATTGGGGGATAATAGGGGTATTATAAAAATTTCAAAAGAAAATGGTATTAAAATGGTATGTGGGGGTAAGCAGAGGGAACTGGCAAATGTTTTGGAGTGTTATTAGATCACTGGAGCAGAGAGTGACTGGATTTTTTCCAGAAATGAAAGTGTGTGTGTGTATGTGTGTGTATTTGTAGCACTTGTTATAATGAGTATTGTCATGTGTAGTTCAGTGTAACTTGCTTTGGTTCATCGTCACTGAGAGCACTTTGTGTGGAGTCGATCGGTTCCTCCGCTTTATTATGTCTGTTTTTAAAGAATTTCAAGCTTTTCTCTTTTTTTGTTTTACTTGTTTTGTCTTTGTGTTGTCAGTGAGCCACAAATTACAGAAATTTGAGTTAGACACACACTCCAAAATAACAATAACAATAAAAATAATGTAAGAAATGTTTGCCGTGTTTTCAGAGCACTCCAATAAATCACTGCATTAAAATTCAGTGCAATTCAGTGCAACAGTGCGGTGTGAGTCTGGTGCCCAGCCAGCCTTCACACTTCTGGAAAGTCTTTCCACAAGATTTTGAAGTGAGTCTGTATGAATTTGTGCCCTTCAAGGTTAGATGTTGGACATGAAGGCCCAATAAATAAATAAAAAACGTGTTTATGGACCTCGCTATATACGTGGTGGCACAGTCATGCTGGAATAGGAATGAGTCTTCCTTAAACTGTTACCACAAAGTTGGAAGCGTATCATCTTTCTTAATGTAACTAATTGATTTTACACACCCAGCACTACTCAACAAACAGTTGGGAGTGGATAAAACACATAAGACATGGTGTGTATACTACAGTGTATCACAAAAGTGAGTACACCCCTCACATTTCTGCAAATATTTTATTATATCTTTTCATGGGACAACACTATAGAACTAAAACTTGGATATAACTTAGAGTAGTCCGTGTACAACTTGTATAGCAGTGTAGATTTACTGTCTTCTGAAAATAACTCAACACACAGCCATTAATGTCTAAATGGCTGGCAACATAAGTGAGTACACCCCACAGTGAACATGTCCAAATTGTGCCCAAAGTGTCAATATTTTGTGTGACCACCATTATTATCCAGCACTGCCTTAACCCTCCTGGGCATGGAATTCACCAGAGCTGCACAGGTTGCTACTGGAATCCTCTTTCACTCCTCCATGATGACATCACGGAGCTGGTGGATGTTAGACACCTTGAACTCCTCCACCTTCCACTTGAGGATGCGCCACAGGTGCTCAATTGGGTTTAGTCCATCACCTTTACCTTCAGCTTCCTCAGCAAGGCAGTTGTCATCTTGGAGGTTGTGTTTGGGGTCGTTATCCTGTTGGAAAACTGCCATGAGGCCCAGTTTTCGAAGGGAGGGGATCATGCTCTGTTTCAGAATGTCACAGTACATGTTGGAATTCATGTTTCCCTCAATGAACTGCAGCTCCCCAGTGCCAGCAACACTCATGCAGCCCAAGACCATGATGCTACCACCACCATGCTTGACTGTAGGCAAGATACAGTTGTCTTGGTACTTCTCACCAGGGCGCCGCCACACATGCTGGACACCATCTGAGCCAAACAAGTTTATCTTGGTCTCGTCAGACCACAGGGCATTCCCGTAATCCATGTTCTTGGACTGCTTGTCTTCAGCAAACTGTTTGCGGGCTTTCTTGTACGTCAGCTTCCTTCTGGGATGACGACCATGCAGACCGAGTTGATGCAGTGTGCGGCGTATGGTCTGAGCACTGACAGGCTGACCTCCCACGTCTTCAACCTCTGCAGCAATGCTGGCAGCACTCATGTGTCTATTTTTTAAAGCCAACCTCTGGATATGACGCCGAACACGTGGACTCAACTTCTTTGGGCGAAGCCTGTTCCGAGTGGAACCTGTCCTGGAAAACCGCTGTATGACCTTGGCCACCATGCTGTAGCTCAGTTTCAGGGTGTTAGCAATCTTCTTATAGCCCAGGCTATCTTTGTGGAGAGCAACAATTCTATTTCTCACATCCTCAGAGAGTTCTTTGCCATGAGGTGCCATGTTAAATATCCAGTGTCCAGTATGAGAGAATTGTACCCAAAACACCAAATTTAACAGCCCTGCTCCCCATTTACACCTGGGACCTTGACACATGACACCAGGGAGGGACAACGACACATTTGGGCACAATTTGGACATGTTCACTGTGGGGTGTACTCACTTATGTTGCCAGCTATTTAGACATTAATGGCTGTGTGTTGAGTTATTTTCAGAAGACAGTAAATCTACACTGCTATACAAGTTGTACACTGACTACTCTAAGTTATATCCAAGTTTCATGTCTATAGTGTTGTCCCATGAAAAGATATAATGAAATATTTGCAGAAATGTGAGGGGTGTACTCACTTTTGTGATACACTGTATATATACACACAGGGGATGAACAAAATATGGAAAACAGGTACAGGTGCACTATCATTACATCATCAGTGCAACTGACTTCCACCAGATGCTTTATACACCATTATGAATCCTTTACCATACTGACTGCTGCAGGACATTGTGGGTTGAAAGCATATTTTGGCTTCCTCTGTAATTCAATCCAGATTTTGAAACCAAGTTGGACTTTGGTGCTTTGGTGTTAAGCAGTCATCTAAGCGAGACTTAAGTTCAAGTCTTAGCAGTGCCAACACAATGGGGCATGCCTGAGGGAGAGGAGGCTTATTGCCCTGCAGCAGTGACTGGTCGAGGTGCCTGCATGTGGTGGCAGAATACTTTTGTGTGTTACAGTTCTATGTAGAAATCTACAATTTGCTGATTGGTGATATTAAGAACTCCGTGTATTCACATGGATCAGAGGAGGCGTGTGCTAGTCTGTGGTGCTTTCTGGCCAGCATACATGTCGTGCATGAGGCCCAGCTTGGTGGATCACAGTGGTGTTCTTAAGTGCACTAGGTTTGTGCATGTTTTTTGGCCACATTGTCATTTCTTCTCTGTTCTAGTTTATCATGTTTTAAATGTAATTAAGCTTCGTTAATGCTTTTCTCTCAGGCCCAGAGATCTGGTTACTGTGTTCGATGGGACAGCAACTGTATAATTTATTATCTTTCTTATGTAATAAGGTTTTGGTAATGCACCTCGGTATCACTTTCCCCCATTATCATGTTAGCTGGGGAATAGCATTGTTTTATGGATCCTGATTTGCAGTTTTGCTGCTCAGCGTCTCCTTTTAATAGCTGTGTCTGATACGGAGGATTGCTTTGATAAATTATCAGCTTTCTGAATACAACAGAAGCACTGAGATATCCGAGTATCAAAGATAACGATTCTGCTATAAACATTTCAGTCGAAAATTAAATGTCCTCTTCAAATATAGTAAATCAGTCAATCATGCTTGCTCAGTTTTGTTCTGAGGCTACGAGGCTATTTCAGCCAAATGTATTCCCAAAAGGTAAACAAAATCAATCTCCACAGACAAATGTTGGCAGGAGAATGGGTTGTACCTCACAGCTTTCTAACAAGTCCAGCTTGTTGAATTTGTGCTCTGCTAGTACCGCCCAGTTTGCAAGCCATTATTTTCAAGTAGAAATGTCTAGGAGCAACAACAGCTGAGCCACACTAGCAAACAAAAAGAGACCCCCTGGGTGCTATAGTGTGAAATCATCTCTCCCCAGAGTTCCAAACTGCCTGTGTAAAGAACGTCAGCTTTAAAAAGTTTTTATCTAAAGGTTCTTGGGTCAGTACAAGCTGGTGATCACCATGTGCAAAGCCATTTGGCTGCTTTGCTGGTATAAATCACAGAGCAACAGGTCTCTGAAGCAGTAGACATATTTTTTGTAGGGTTGAATTTCTTCTCACTAGGTGCCAGTCTAATAAACAAGTTTCTTGTAAAATAACAAATATTGATTCAGGACTGTTTTGATGGTTTGGACCAATTTTTTCAGTGAACAGATGAACTGTTTTCTTCCCACTTTGTTGCAACAGTTCAGGGCACAAAGAAAGCTCTATAATAAAATGGTTTGATATGGGTGAATTTGAGTGCAAGACCCTGACCTCAGACAAACACCTTTGGGGTTAATTGGAACCATGACTATGAGCCAGGTCTTAATGATTAACATCAATTCCCGACCTGACCAATGCTCCAGTGATTAAATAGAAGTAAATCCTTACAGCCATGTTTTGTTTTCCTGTTTTCTGCCTTGCACCCAGTGTTTCCAGGTGTCAAAGGATTCATTGTGACCCTGACCAGCATAAACTCACTGGTAAAAAAAACAAACTCTTTTTATGGTGCTATTTTTTTACAAATTGTATTGCTGAACCCATTTTGGTCTTTTAAAGTGTAAATATTATTAGACATGCAGTGCATTGTGGGATTTTATGACCCTACAAAAGTCTGGAAGAAAGTAAGATGAAAGGCAGTGATGAACAGAATTAATTCAGCTCAATGGAGGAGGATGAGCTGATTTTTATCACTTGAGTTGAGGTTTGAAAGTCAAGGCATTAGTTCAGAGTTGTTTAGCTTTCTGAACAGCTGGGCCATAAAGCAAGTAAAAAAGTATTAAAGTGCTTTAATGATTGTAATTTAATCTTTACATTTACAGTATACACATTACGTATTTTAACTTCATATCTATAAAAGAATAATAAATTAAAGAGTGTTTTAAAAAAGTATTCAGTCACTATTTAAAGTGGAGGAATAAATGTTATGACTGCATAAAAAATAAATTTAAAAATAAATTTTTTGAGTCACAATTTGCCCAAATCTGGATCCAACCTGTGCAAGATGCCATCAGGCTCCTGCTATGCTCTCTCATGTGGTTTGGGAATGTCCCACTCTTACAGGCTTTTGTCAGTCAATGTATTCCATGGAGGTGCTATCAGCCAGCCAGTCCTGAGATTGCTGCTTGCTGGTGGAACCCTGACCAGGACAAAGCAGTTGATGGAAATGGATTGAAATAGGAAAATAATCTTCGAGTATTTTGTGTTTCTCCAGCATTTTGATGAACCTTTTGAACCCATTGTGCTCTGTTTGGGCCTTTTAGAGGTGTTTCTCTTTCTGCCTGTCAATACAACATCACAGTCTTTTGAAAAACATAATAAATGTAATTCTCTGGTGCTAATTGTACCAGGTTTGGTTATAAAGGACGTTTTCGTTGGTTGGGAAGATTTTATACAGCGAGTTGAAAAAGCAATAGAGCCACAGCAACACTTTTTTTTTTAACATAACTGTCAGTACAACTGCTTCCATCATTCACAAGTGGATAATTCACAGAACCTCAAATCCTTCCCGGACAGGAGCAGCACACAAAATCTTTCAACCTGCTCTAAGACTAATGAACAGCTATACAGTAAACACATGCAAACTGCTCTGCACAGAGCACAGAGATGGAACAATGTTCAGATGAAACTAAAAAAAACTTAATAATGGTAATTAGTATACTAATTATTATAATAAATTAATTATTAAATTAAATTATTAAATTATTATAATAATTTGGCAGTACATGTTTGGAGGAATTAAGAGTATGATTTTGAGATTACCAAACCCACACGGAAGTATGGTGGTGGAAGCATCATAATATGAAGCTGCTTAAGCAGTACTATAGCAGTTCACATCATGAATGCAACAAAAATACTGGGTCACATTAACTATGCTGCTTGGTACATTCTACTTATGACCGTCTTCATTTCTGGGTGGCATGGTGGTGTAGCAGGTAGTGTTGGTGTGGGACTTTAAACCAAGTAAATTGGTGACTGTGTGGTGCCCTGTGATGGACTGCCCCTTTTTCCAGGGTGCATTCCTGCCATGTACCCATTGTTTCTGGGTAGACTCTACTCCAATGATGACGCTGGTATTTAATGGGCGTGGCTTCTGTCTTCTGACGTGTGTATCAGTGGGCGTGGTTTGTTGCCTTAGCTACCATTTCGACTTTCCTCACTAAGCTCCAATTCAGGAGTCGACTCTGAATCTGATACTTAAGTGTTAGTTATCGACTCAGTTGATTCAAGGAGTCGATTCATTGCAACGTTGATTCATATGTACAGGAACTAGCACAAATAATACTGTTTAATGCCATCTTACAACTTATTACAATAAATTAGTCATATGTTATATGAGAAAATGTGAAATTTAAATAATCAATAAATAATTTAGAGTGGTAATAGGCCTATTTCCTAAATCCATGTATTTGTCTAACAGGGGATTTATTGTAAAATGTAAAAAAATCTTTTTTTCATTACTAGTTGTTAGTAAATTGTTTGATTGTCTGTGATGTGTTTTTATGGTTTATGCCTCGTGTTTCTGGGTGGCATAGGACCCACCGTGATACTGAAATAAGCGAAGCTGTTACTAAAAACGCGTAGGCAAATTATTGTTTAATCTAGTTCTTTTTTCGAATCAAGGTCGCGGTGGCCAAAACTGTAATACTCCACGAACATGGCATCAGTCCAGTTTTAATTGCCAACTGTTTATTGGCTGTTCTGAATCCTGAGTAAGGTGATGACATTGGTTAATATGTGGTGGTGTTCTGTGATCTGCTTCCAGGGTATATTCACACTGCTGACAAGCGATCCCAGGCAAACCGGAATCCCGACCACGCTGAAGTGGTTAATGGAGACGAATAATTGACCATCGCATGGGCGCCACCTGAGCCTAATCGATTTTACTCTATGAAAAGAACGCTTAGGAGTCGAGTCCTCTCGATTTCCAGGAAATTTTACGCGGGAACCGACTCATTTTGGAATCGACTCCCAGCCTCAGGAGTGAGTTCGACGGGAAGCGTGAAGTGTTTTTCCTCTGTGAACGAAGCCGCTGTCAGCTGAGCACTTTCCCAGCGGACTGAAATAACTAAAGTATAAAAACAATTACATGTCGCTTTAAAGCGAGAAATACGACGGAATTTCAGCAACCGTTGTTTTTTTATTTCGTCGACTGTGCTCGAGCGGATTCATTCCAGTTCGGCGTTTTATATGACGCTCGCGAGACCAGCCGCTGTTTAACGGTTTTCTCCGACTGTTGAGCTCGTCAAACGATTTCACCAGTTTTATAGTGTTTTGTTATTTCGACGGTTTTATATTAACATTTATTCCTATGTTCATTTGATCATTAATTGTGGTGACCAGTGGTCAGCAGTAATCAGCATAATGACTTCTGGAGCAACAGCTGATAAGAAAAGGTAAAAAAAAACGCTTTATTTTTTCCCCAAGTGGTTGAAGTACTTTTCTTCTCACTTATTAATACATTTTACTTTTTAAGGTTAAGATGCCTGTAATGTGTATTTTAACTGATCAAAAATCATCATTTATAAGGTCACTTTGACAGTATCCGAATAAAGTGCACTAGATAGGAAGGATAATGTTTATATTTTATAAGAAATGTAGGGAACCTTGGAGGAAGCGTATTGGCGTTTGAAACACAACCTCCAGTTCTTGTTTAGACTTTTTTTCAGAACCAAATGTAATAGTTTAATTCTTTAAAAAGAACTTGCAGTTTGCATCAAAACGTCAAATATATATGGTTTTAGAAATTGTATGCATATGAATTATCTGTAGTAGGATTAAGCAAAAGACATTATTCAATAATGTAAAACTTTTCCATTATGTAATAGAACTTTTAATGGTATTAGATAATTAAAAGTGTTTAGAAAGTGTTTAGAAAGCCTTTTTTTTGCAGTTTGGTGATTAATTAAAATGCAATACTTAACTTTTGGAAGTTTTCGGGTAAAATTATATTACTGCAGGCAATTTGCGAAAGGTCATTTTGTAAGGTCACTTTTTAGTCATTACATATTGAAGACAGATTGTAAACCTAGCCATTGGGGGGAACATATCAGTGCACCCCTAGTACAGGTCCAAATACTGGATAAATAGGAGGGTCTCGTTAGAAACGGCATCTGGCATAAAACAGAAAAGGAATAATTCACTAGATGCATAGTTACTTACACAGTAAAAACTACAGCCCACTTAATTTGACTGGTGTGTTTTTTGCATTTGGGGTGGCATTTGTCTATCAGTTAAATGAATTGGATTGCTTTGATTATTTGGAAACACTAAGATTGGTTAGAATGATGTATGTGTTAAATTGGAGTGTCAGTAAGGTGTCTCCTTCATTATTGTGAGCACCTCAATGTGGGGGGTTTTGCTTTAGATCAGCTGACACCTCCACAGATTGTCAGGAAGGTAAGAGCTCTCAGTATCAGTGGTACTGTCATTAACACGGGTGTAAGGAGATGTCTGAGAAGGTTAAAGCGCCTGCTGTGTTCACAACCTTGTACACTGCTGCTAGAATTTATAACAAAATGACTTCTTTTTTCAAAGGTTTCCCATTATTTGTCCCTACATCTCAGGTGTAAATAAGAAATCATGAAATCGACACATCAGCTAACAACACAGGAACAACATTGATTTGTTCAGTTCTAATGAACACCGTAAATGATATTATGATTTTCAAACATCATGTTGAATAATTTATGTCTAGAAATAGACACTCGGACTATTTAAAATGGATTATTTTAACCTGAACACGACAGGGTTAAACAGAGTTCAGAAAACATATCTCGGAGCGATCTTCGGTGAGAAGGGCACAGAGAGACTAGACAACCATAAAAGGAGGTTATCTAAAAGGTAGCTGATCTTTAGTGGCCAAAATAGCTCAGTGTCATTTCAGAGAAAAAGAAGAGTCAGAGTTTAGCTTCCTTCATGGAACAATCATTAATTTATGCGATCAAACTAATACACCAACATGTACTTGTAATTGTACAAACCCCATTTCCAGAAAAGTTGGAATGTTTTGTAAAATGTATCAAAAAGAAAAATCTGTGATGTATTAATTTTCTTAAATTGTTATTTAACTGAGAACAGTAAAAATGATTTCCACTGTTTTTACAGATCAACTTCATTGTGTTTTGTAAATATAACACATTTGATGCCTGCAACACACTTTAAAATTTGAGATCAGGACGTGTTTAGCACTATGTTACATCTCCTTTCCTAATAATGAGACTTTTTATAGTTTGGAAATTAAGAACAATAATTGTTGCAATAAATTATTTCTCCATTTCTGCTTTATACGGGACTACAGCTGCTCAGCGGTGGTCACTGTTGTCTGATTCTCCTACTGATGATGCACCAAACATTTTCAGTAGTATACTGACCTGGACTGCCATCAGGCCAGTCAAGCACATGCACTCTGCGTCTATGCTGTTGCTACTGTAAATGAGGCCTGGGCTTGTCTTGCTGAAATAACCATGGACTTCCTGGAAAAAGACAACACAGTGATGGCTGCCATAGCAGCTGATATGGTGTTAAGAATCAAACAAACAACAAAAAACCTTAATGGTAGCATGTGTCTCTCCTAAATCCCAACATACACCCATGTTAATGGTACCTTCACACTTATACAAGTCACCCAAGCCGTGAGCACTGATGCACCCTTACACCAAGACAGATGTTGGCTTTTGGACCTTTTGCCGATAACGGTCTGGATGGTCCTTTTCGTCTTTAGCATGGAGAACTCTAAGTCTGTTCTTTTTAAAAAGAAACTAAAATGTGAACTTATCTGACCACAGCACACATTTTCACTGTTTTTTGGTTCATCTATGATGAGCTTGGGCCCAGAGAACTTGGAGGCATTTCTGCATAGAGATGTTTGGCTTTCTCTTTGTGTAAAAGTTTCGATTTGCATTTCTTGATTTAAGAGCAGACTGTGTTAAGTAACAACTTAAGTACTGTACTTCTAAACTCTTGTAGCTATATTTAGCGCAGTAGCATGATGGTTTCTCATGCAATGTTGTCTGAGGCCTTGCCCTATACATACCAAGACATTTCTGGATTCTGTGAATGTTTTTATAGTATTATGTATGTACAGTACATGATGAAAGAATTTACAACAGATTGACAATTTTCTCATGATGTTTGGTACAAAGTGGTGAGCCATGACCCATCTTTGCTAGTAAAGACTTTTATACTTTCATACCCAATCATGATTCGCTCACCTGTTACCAATTCACCTGTTTATTGTAGAATGTTTTAAAACACTCTTCTTTTTATTGGAAGTGAGGTTCTTTTTTGGAAGTGAGGTTTATACATGAGTTAGACTTGCAGAAGCCAACTCATGTGTGTTATGACATTTTAATCCTGATTTGTTCAGCAGTGTTTCGCTTACAATTTAGCTCATTATACATCATTCTTTCTAGCAACACAACATGACTTATCAGCTTCTCACCATAACAAATAAACTACACGCATCATTGCATGTAATGCACCTATCAACTCATGTACAGCACAGGTCGACATTGTCCATGTTGGTCGTGTGTAGAGCTGGAAGCACTGGGTGCAAGGCAGCAGTACATCATGGACATGACCCCAATCCATCACAGGGCACAGCTTACTTACACATTCACCTCATAACTCAACACTAAGGGGTAATGTAAAGGAGCACATGAGTACACAGAGGAAACCCACATGTTGTACAGCAGCCAACCCTCAAAATATACAGCAGCTTGAATGAGTCATTTGCTGGTGTAGGAGGTTCTATTTTTTGACTAAATTTCTAACATGGCCCCCTAATTCCTCCTAAGTGATTAGAATTAATTACAGCTAATTACATGACTTCTCTGTACCCATATAAGTACAAGCAACTGTTCACTGAGCTACAAGCATTTCAATGAAAAAAATCAAGAAGATCTGTGTTAATCTTAGAACGCATCATAGATGAGGTTTATTAAAGCAGCAAACTTAAAAAGCAGTCCTCTACTACTAACACCTCTTTCTCCAAGAGTGGTGTGAGAAGAGAGGTTCTGGCTTACACGGCTTTTCGTCTTGAAAGCTGAAAACCTTTTTGCTAATATATTGATATTTTATTATCAATATTAAAATAACTGTCTGGACAAACCCAGAATTACAAACATAAATGCTCAAGCACTTGAAAAGCCGAATTTTGCTGCTGAACTTTTGTGTCGATCTGTGTTCTTCCTTGTTGAATTATTCATTACTGATTGTGAGTGCTCTCTTGTTTCATGTATATTTAATTGGATATAAAGGCCAAAGGGGTCAACCCCTAAGGTTTTGTCCAGCACCATTATTGGATATTGACCCCGTCTTTTTGTAACAGGTATTGCCACAATCTTTAAAGCTTTGGGAAAAAAAATTACTGACATAATGAGGGCACTGCTTGTAAAGTTTATTATGTCTGATAATCTTTCTTGTCTAATTTAAAGATATTTTCCTTTTGGTTGCTCCCATGTTTAGGCATCCCCACAGTGGATCATAAGGGTCTGCATACCTGGTTTGGCCTAGTTTTAACACCAGATGCCCTTCCTGATGCAATCCTCCTTATTTTTATCCAGGCTTGGGCACTGAGAGCACACTGACACATGCACCTCACAATGGCTAGGCTGTTTGGCCAACCTTGGTCTGGTAGTTGCTTGGTATATTTCACCACTTGAGCGCTCTTTTATTTTACCTATTCAGTATCTGTTTTTTAATCGGATTTTAATTTATCCAAATATTCTCTAGGTCACTCCATAAGGAAGGGGTCCCTTTTACGTTTCATCCCTTATATTTTTTCTGCCATTGTTGCTCTTGGCTGCTCATTAAGGGGTTTTGGGCCTGGATTCTGTAAAGCTGCTTTGAGACGATGTTCATCATTTAAAGTGCTGTCCAAATAAATGTGACTTGACTTGATTTGACCTTTCCTGCTAAATGTCCTTTTCTTCATGTTGGCTTTTTACTGTACTGTTTAAAAGCCAAAGCAGCTTGTCCTTTTTTCTGAGTGGAACTGTAATAAGGGGTATGATGATATTTTTCATTTGCTTAATAGTGCTGTTCACTTTTCATCTGGCCACTTTTTATCTGACTGACTGACTTTGCTTTTTTTAAACTGCTCTTACAGAGAAATGCATATGGTCAAAAGTTTACATATAATTGTAGGCAAAACATCATGTTGGCATTTTTATAGTTGTGTGAAAATAATAGGAACACATACATCTTTGTACATAAACATTCACAAATTATTTACTGTGATTTCTGAAAATAGATTGTAATCCAGGGATTAACAATAACAGGTGTTAGATGTTGTCTAGTCAAGCATACTTTACATCTCACTTTAGCTGCTTATAGCTTCACTACAGTTTGTGGTTGATGACATGGACTAAAAATTTACAAGCGACAGTTTTGTGGTGGAATAAAATGATTTATTTGTCCACTATGACAGGATGTATTTAGGAAAAAAAAAGATGAGACATTAAAACCCAACAACACTGTACCTACTTATTGAGCACTGGTTAAATTCCATATTTTGTTAGTATTTGTAAGTAATTATAAGTGAAAACATTCTCAATATTTTAATGCACAACCTTTAAAACCCTAGAAGAAACCAGGCTCCCTTGCTTGTGTGCAGGTCAAATAAACAGGGGGAGCGTATCAGATTCTGAACTGCTGACATTAAAATGCTCAGCCAGTCTAAATATTTGTTTTTCATTCTGTAGTCCTACTCATTCTAAAAAGACATCCCCCATCTATGCCTTAGCTTCTAAGACTTCAACCACTCTGTTCAATGTCACTATCATAAATAACACACTGGCAGATAATGGCATTCACACACACACACGCACACGCACACAATCCTGTCTGTGCACATATTGAAATATATTCGTGGTTGTGTTGTGTTTGGGTAGTGTTGGAAAGTAAACAGAACGGATGTGATAAAATCAGCTCTGGACTTTTCAGACTCTATTTGCAGAACGCTCTTCTCTTTTCTGCTCTTCATTTGGAGGGTGGCCGTGTCAAAGCCAGCGAGACAGAAAAGCGATAAAGCCTTAATCACATTCTGCAGTTGCTTCTGGGAACAAGTGACAAATGGAGCATATCTGTAGAGAGAGAGAGAGAGAGAGAAGGATAGAAGGATAGAGAGAGAGGAAGAGAAAGATGAGAGGAAGATGAAAAACGAAGGAAAGAAGTGGGGGGAGATAAAAGAGGCTATGAGTACTCGACCTCTTCCCCTGTTGCTCATGTTCATGTGGAATAATGTTATTGAACCTACTCTGCTTTTCCACAAGGCTTTTAAATTATCTCTGCTTGCTAGGGTTGGGCGATATTGCCCGTCTTCAAAAAAATACCGCGGTACACGGTATTACCGCGTAGGGGGAGGGGGTGTGTCTGTCTGTTAGTAATGGGTCGTTCGCGAACGATCCGATTCTATTGAACAGCTCTTTGAAATGAACTAAAGGAACCCAAGTCGCGCCTCTGGGAGCTGTTATATAGGGTGTGTTCGAAAAGCTAGGGAGCTCTCTACATATATTTTTATTTTATAATGACTGATTAATTCCGTCTACTGATGCGAAGCGGAGTGGGTGAAATACAGCTGATTAGAACTGCGCAGTTATCACGGGGAGCGAACGACACACACAGAGAGATAAAGAGAGCGCTAGTAGTATTATAACAAATAATTGAGAAAAAACTCGTTTAATGATGTTAAATCTGACTGGTTCATGGCGTGTATGTTTTAAAGCAGAAATAAACAAAGGCACAAATACATCTCTGCACAAGAGAGCATTTTTATGAAACTTAATGCAATGCAACCAGTCTGTCTCTTTCCTGTAGTCCCGTAAAACGCGTCTATGTAGAGCGCGCACTAGTTTTTGTGTTATCACCTCAGTAATCACCTCCACAACCAATGAGCTCCAACCGCCTACCCCTCCCACCCCTCCCTTACTGTGGATGTGCGAATGTCCTAAAGTCTCCGTTTTTAAGGTAAACCCGAAGCAGAAATTTGGCGCTTCACATTTTTAAAAATACCGTCACCATTTTGAAATACCGTCATCATTTTTAAATACCGCGGTATACCGTAATACCGTCATACCGCCCAACCCTACTGCTTACTCTGATTAACAAAGTGCTGCATGATACACTCTTTATTTCATTAAAATAAATACACATTTACATTCCTAACCAGTCCTGTGCTGACATGCTTTCATGTCAGTATAACTGGGTGCTGGAATGGTGCAGCAGTAGATTACGCTAGCCCACTACCACTGGAATCCAGGGTTTGAATCCCCAGTAATGCTTTCATTCTCTTGGGTGTCCACATACAGACATGATTGGCCATGTTTGAGAATAGGATGGCTGAGGCTCTGTGCTAGATAGGCATCCTTTGTTACCGTGTTGCAGCCATTGATTTTGTTTAAACTATTTGCTGTGCAGCTAAGATAACTGTATGGATGATTATGAAAAATGACATTACACATTAAAGTCACACTGATATATGTTATGAATGCACAACAATTGCAATGGTATAACAGTATATTGCTTGCCTAATGAGTCACATGACCTCAGGAGAATGATTGCAATATAATGTTGTATTCATGTTTCATGACTGATGGAATAAAAACAGATTCTGATTGCGCACTCAGACTTTCAGAGCCGATTGAATGGGCTTTTATGATGGCTGGCTGCTGTGGTTAATATAATGGTACATTTTTAGATGACTGGACCAGAGCCATACAGCTCAGATTTCTGGTAAAATGATTTCTTAAAGGCACTGAGCATGGAACACATGTTGTATATTAGGTATTTTAATCCCATTAAGGCTCTTTGGTATTCTGTGCTGTGGCATCGCCATTTACAATCGATAGGCCTCTCAGTAGTGTGTGTGTGTGTGTGTGTGTGTGTGTGTGTGTGTGTGTATTCCCGAGAGACTCGCACTGCCTCTGTGTGCCTGTTTGTGTTACTCTAAAAAAATAAAATGACCTTATTACCTAAAATATTTCCAAAACCCCATTTCAGAAAACACCAGAATATAATACCATAACATCAAATGTTTACTTCTTTCAGTCATGTTGTGCTTTATTGATTAATGTATATTGACTTTGGAGAGCTGTGGGAATTAATGGCTCACCTCACTCAGGGTCACAGTCAGCAGAGCAGAAAGAAGAGGAAGAGAGGAAAATTAAAATGGTGTACAGTTAAAACCAAAGGTTTGCATACACTTCCAAGAGACTTTATCCCAGAACACTCCTACACCTGCCCACAAATTGATATTACTTTTTCATTTGTTACTTTAATGTGTAGCTGGTTTTCCAAAAGAAAACCAAACTGCTGTGTCAAAAATATAAATGCAGCAGCACAGATGATTAGTTTGACTGTGTTAGAAGATGTATAATGTTATTAAACTATGTGGCATTTATGACGCTGTACACAGTCAAGCAAGCTTTGCATCACCATTTGTTAAAAGGATGCCATACAAGAAAAAATCTGCTACTGCTTTTTTTTTGTTTATGTGATTTGCAACAAACTTAAGTGTAAAGCTTGTTTGACTGTGCACAGTGTCACCCTGTTAGCATAAGGTGACGGAGAAAGAGAGAGAAATAACTCATACCCCCTTTTGCTCTTTGATTTAGTGCACTGACTCACAATCATTTTACAGTACACACTACTCCAATCTCTTGAGAGGTCTCACACAACACAGCTGCAAAAAGTGCATTTTACCTCTCAAAAATGAAAATAATTTTAATTTAATTTTTTTAAATTTTATTTTAATTTTAATAATAATAATTTTATACATAACAGCCAAAATATATAATTAAAAAAAAAGTTAACGGAAAAAAATGATAAAAGCTGTAGTGGAAAGATGTGTGGAAACATGTATAAACATGTAGGAAATGTACGAGCTGATTTCCTGAAGTTTTGTGTGTGTGTTATACAGACAGAGTTCTGAACGGAGGAAGGCAAGGTGTCGTGATGCAGCACGCTGTAGAAGGGTAAAGGAGACAGAGGTGTTTACTGAGCTGGCCAATCAGCTTCCTCTCCATCACAGCATCATCTCAGGACTGGATAAAGCTTCGGTCATTCGCCTTACATTGAGCTACCTTCATCTACGTTCTGCCCTCAACACAGGTCCCTTGTTTCTTTTATTCATTTACTGATTTGTTTATTATTTCTATTATTTTAGAATTGTATGAAGAATTAAAAGTGATGAGACGAGGAAAAAATCCAAGTTACCGCAGCAGACTTTATGAAATTGTTATTGTACCCGGTTAAGAAGTTTCTGATAACGGCCCCAAACGATTCATCATCCCTGTATCAACAAAAAATAACAGCCATGAAAACATTCATTTCAGTAAAAAGATTCAGTCCCACGCTAGATTATAGACAACTGAAAATTTCTTTTTGTACCTCCACCCCTGTCTCTGTAGTGAAGATGGATGAGCTGGAGTTGGACACGCAGTGGACTTCCTCCTTTCTGAAGGCTCTCGATGGCTTCCTCATGATCCTCTCTAAGGATGGAGATGTTGTCTATGTGTCCGAAAATGTCAGCAGGTGCCTGGGGATCCCTCAGGTAATATAGTGTTGTGCACACACACTTTGACATCTCTCATTTATTTCACAGTGATGTATGGAATCAATAATATATACCAGCGAGTCTAAACTCATAAAAACAAAAACAAGTCCTTGTGTTTCCCAAATGCTATTCCTTTTATTAGCTGTTCCTCATTACCTCGATATCAGTTATAATTGTCTGTTTCTCTCAGTTTAAGTCCATGCTGTCGTACATTTTAACCAGATATGATAAACACACCATTATCACATGTAATATGCTCCCACTTTAATCACTGTAGCTTTAGGCTGAGTTCACATGATGCATGACAAAACCAATTTTTGTGCTCCTGTGCCACTGTTTCCTGTGGAGTACAGATTTGCTGTGTTTGACTCGTGGTTTGAACATTGTTTATATATGACATTATTAAAAGTGAATCACAGACGCAGAGGAGAGGAGGAGAAAAAACGACTCTCACAGATTCACAAACCCTGAACTGTTGTATTTAATGTAAAATTACAGAAAAAATCCGGCAAGCGACTAGTGAGCTGTGAAACGGTGAGAGTGGGTTTGCATTTTAGATAGCAATGCCATTGTTGTACACCTCGTGTTTTCAATTTCTGAGTTCTGAAAAAAAAACCAGCAGTTTCTGTCTCTGTGTTTGATAGCTTGATCTGTCAGGACAAAGTGTGTTTGATTTCTCACATCCATGTGACCATGAAGAGATCAGAGAGATGCTGGTGCACAACAGAACAGGTCACACACAAACACACAAACATTAAATGTCCCTTATTCTCCTTATGTTTCTCCCATTCTAAATTATTTTCTCTTTTGTCATTTTTTTTTATCCTTCTTTTTCTCAGGTTCCTGTAAGAAAATGAGGGATGAACAGAGTTGCTTGTTCAGGATGAAGTGCACTCTGACCAATAGGGGGCGCACCATCAACATCAGATCTGCTACATGGAAGGTGTAGTATACACTAATGCTGGTCCCTGCTCCTGATTGGGGAGGACGAGGCTGCTCCATGCCCTCTCCAAGTGCACAGCAATCGAACATCTTATCACCTGCACTTGATGAGTGCTGTGCAGTAAGCGCTGTGTACGGAGAGCCACACACTCTACCACACTCCTTTCCCATCTCCGTGCAGGCGCCACCAACCAGCCAGCAGAGGTCGTAATCGCACCAGTCTGAGAGAGAGTCCCCATCCGGCTTAATCCCGCCCCTATCTGAACAACAGGCCAATGGTTGTTCATGTGGCCGCTCAGCCTCAGCCGGCAGGCAGGCAGAGCCGTGATTCGATACGATGTATTCGAGATCTCAGCTCTGGTGAGCAGCATGTGTTTTTACCGCTGCGCCACCTGAGCGGCCAACAGGCCAAATTTAAATGTTGCAGCTGTCGGTTTGGAAGAGTGCTAAAGGCATAGTTAAAGCAAAACATGATTAAAGGGGGTCTCTATGTGTCAATGTTGAGCTATACAGTCAGAAACTCAGAATAAGCACACAGTAAACAAGCTCCGCTTCTACAGCATGGAATTTATTCATTTATTTGTAATAGGATTTCCCATTTAGAGCACATTAACAAAGTTAAAAACATTTAAAAAGGATCAACACCATGTTTCAAAATTGTAAAATTTACCGGCCTACCTAGTCTAGCGTTTTTGTGTGTTTCAGGTGCTGCGTTGTTCTGGACACATTCGTGTGGAGTGCACTCAGAAGAGTGATTGCGAGGAAAAAAGTGAACCTGTCTCCTACCTGGTGCTGATCTGTGAGCCGATCCCTCATCCTGCTGATATTGAGGTTCTTCTGGACTCCAGAACATTTCTGAGCAAACACACACTCGACATGCGGTTCATCTATTGCGATGACAGGTGGAAACTCTAAGCCATTACAAATGAATGATTAGTGATGACTGATTTTTATTACTTGTGCCTTATAGCTGCAGTGTTAAGGACTACAGTGTGTGGAGTTTTTGTGATTCACCATGGCCCTGATTCGAAGCGTTATTATATTTGATAATGATGTGGCAGCGCCATCTAGTGATAATCAAATCAAATAGGACTGAAACAATTTATCTCTGTGTGTGTTTGTGCGTGTGCGTGTTTAAATGTGTTTGTTTAGGATCACAGAGTTGTTGGGGTATGACCCTGAAGATCTGCTCCACCATTCTGTATATGAATTTTACCATGCTTTGGACTCAGACAGTCTCACCAAAACACACCACAACTGTAAGTAAACACACCCAGACACACAAACCAACCCCAGCTAGAAAACCTGTAGTTGGCTGTGCAATTTTCCATTAATAAATGTGTGTGTTTGTGTGCGCGCGCGCGCGTGTATGTCTGCAGTGATGGTGAAAGGCCAGGCATGTACCGGTCAGTACCGTATGTTGGTGAAGAGTGGAGGTTTTGTGTGGGTGGAGACCCAGGCCACCGTTATTTACAACAACAAAAACTCTCAGCCACAGTGTGTCATCTGTCTAAACTACGTCCTCAGGTACGTGTGTGTGTGTGCGTGTGTGCGTGCATGTGTGTAAGTAGGGCTGGGCGATATGGATCAAAAATTATATCTCGATATTTTTTTCTGAATGGCGATATACGATATATATCTCGATATTTTTTTATCCCATAAGGTAATAACAAAAAGACACTTCTGAGACAAAGCTACATGTTCCAATTTTTTACAGGCACTTTTATTAATATTCATGCTGGGGAAGCTTCACACAAGAATTATTTTTGCTTAAAAAAAAAAAAAAAAAAAAAGAGCTATTCTAAGAAAAAAAAAAAGTTGTTTTCTAAGGCATCTCCTGTCGTCTAATGTGAATTACAAATATATTGTCTGGCCCTTTAAGAATGTTAAGTGTACTATAGGGCGCAGGGAGCGAGTGTGTAGGGAAGATGGAATGACGGTTTCCGGCTGAGCTTGTGTAACATTAAAAGTAAAACCCTGTTAAAGTAAACCCCTCGTTAACCCCGCACCCCCCATGTTTGGACTTTATACATTATTTTATGTATATGTCGCCACAACATTAACATTTACATTAATATTTTCTTTTACTGTATAGAACTCAGTTCTGTAATACAGGTATAACTAATCGTTCATGTTACTGTGTAACTATTACAACATTTAATGCATTTTAATCAGCGTTCTTCTTCATACACTTTATTATTATTTAACAGCTTTATTTGTTGTTTAATTGCTGTTTGCTCCTTGTTTACTGCAGAGTTAGTTCATGCAATTTAATAATGTTTGGTTGTTTACTGGCCGACAACAAGAAATACTATAATAGAAGATAAATAAATAAATGACGTGTCGGACGTCGGGCGATCGTCCAGTATAAACTAACACAACCACGTACAACATCCAGTACAGAAATCACTCCCCATAATGTTTGTTTTTACAGATAGAGCAAATACATGCACATCACATATACAAACACAAGAGTCAGAACAACAGGAGACGCACCGCTACGTTATTATTACTTTCTCAACACTTAATGTGAAGTAAATACGTGCATGTCAGCGCGTGCATGCGCTTGTGTTGGTTTTTGAAACGAATAACGACTCGTTTTCTTGTTTTTTAACTTTGGGATCTGAAGTGAAAAACGAATGAAGGTACACGGAGCTGGAACCTTTTATCTGGACTTGTTTTCGGGGTTTTCTACAGAATACATTATTCTGCTGCTCATCTGACACTTTGAATTCGAACCATCTCCAAATAATTCCAAAAAGAGCCATTATTTTTCTTTTTAGTAAACAGCTCCTCTTCGATAGCTTCGTGTCTTTATGCGTCTCCATGCTATCGCTGCCTGCAGGACTTACTGGTGAAGCGGTGGGGAGGGGTGAGTTGTGTTCAGTGAGGGAGAGGGGCGGGGCAGTGAGGGAGAGGGGCGGGGCAGGTGAACATGTGCAGAGACAAACTGGGAGAAGAGAAAGACGAACTGTCGGATCTAACTGGAACGCAACATTTATATCGATATACGCGATATTGTCTTATCTTATATCGCGTATGAAAATATATCGATATTTTATAAAATCTCGATATATCGCCCAGCCCTAAGTGTAAGTGTGAGTAATTAATTCTGAAGTGTGTTTGGTGATTCTTCTCTCTACTGTTGATTCTCTCCAGTGGTGTTGAAGAGCCTGGACTCGTTCTCTCTCTTCATCAGTCTGCAATAAAGGAGGAGACTGAGGACAAGTGTGAGAGACAGAGTGAAAGAGAAAAGCAGGATGTGGTAGATCAGGAGAAAAAGGGAGATGAGGAGAAACCAGAGACGAGTGATGAAGAAATGGAGATACAGACGGACATTGCTGTTACACTAGACTTCAGTCACAGTGGTATGTAGATCAACCTGATGGTGAACTTTTAGTAGAAAATAACTGGTGACCCCCAGGCTGATTAAAGGGGCCATATTAAGCGAGCAGTAAACAATAAAGTAAACAACGACAGTTGTTTACACATGTCTTCTTAAGATTGTGTGTTCTCCCCCCAGACAATGCCACTGCCAACTGTCCAGGAGTCTGAGGTAGCATAGTGGTTTCTCCCCTATGGATCAGAGTGACATTACCCATACTCATTTACTCGTGCACAGAAGTAGCAGTTAGCTCTTCTTGCTACAGTATAAAGTCAAAGTTAACAAGGAATATTTTACAGCTCCGGTAGCTCTAGAATAGGGGTGTCCAAACATTTTAGAGGGCCAGAGTAAAGTCTTGAAGTTACTTTTTAACTTTTTTTCGTGTGTGTGCGTGTTACAATCTCATATATTGTAAAATGTTTCACACAGAAACAGAAGTGACACTGATGAAGGACGAGCCTCTCTACAATGATGTCATGTTGCCCAGCATTCTGTCACCACTGTCACCTGTCAGTGAAGCCCCATGTGAAAGCATAAACACTACTCCGTCACAGCTAGAGAACTTTTCCTTTCCTCCATCCCCTGCAACAAATTCTTCCAGTTGCTGTTCCAGTCAGGTTAGAATGAAGAACTTTCTTCATTAAACCTCAGTTGTAGAAGTAGCCCTAAGTGTGTGTGAATGTATGTGTGTGTGCATTCGTCTGTGTGTGTGTGTGTGTGTCTGTCCTGCAATGGACTGGCGACCTGTCTGGGGTGTTTCCTGACTTTCGCTTCTTGATTTTTTTCAACAGAAATAAAAATATGAAGTAATTAATAATTAAAATAATTAAATGAAGTAATAATAAAATAATAATAATAAATAATTAAAAAGTTTTTTAATTAACATCGTTTTGTGTGTGGTCATTTAAACAGAAATGTATTGTTAATAGGGCTGTCGAAGTTAACGCGATAATAACGCATTAACGCGATCTCAATTTAACGCGATTAAAAAAAATTGTGCCGTTAACGCAAATTCTAGTTCATGTTGAGACTTGACTGGTAGAACCAACGTTTTAATGTCGGACTTGCCACCGTTGTTCATTTGCGGTTTGTTAAAATAATATAACTGAGCGTCGTAGGGATGCACTTGCATAATAAAGAAATAAATACACTCTATATTCACAAGTTGTCGGGAGCAAAACACTTTATTAACTTAATCTGTTACGGCACTGAATACCGGAGTCAAGCACGCTAGTCCATGAACTATGGAAGTCCCAAAGGGTCAAAACACACTCACTTCGTGTAGAAACGTCCATCAAACCATCGTCACGATACAAGCACAGAAAAGTCTGTTACAATAACTACGCCTTATCCCACCTAAAGCACCGCTGATCTACAATGTTTGCTGATGGAGAAATTCTAACCTACAATCTGACATTTATACGAAGTCAAGGGTCTCTGCTGGATAGTATTACTGCCTAGTATGTGAGTGAATAAAACTCCCTTACAGTTTTCTCTTGTCCCATCAGTTTTTAACATGAGTACATTTAGCATAAAATGTGTTCACCATTTTAATGGTAACATTTCACTTAAAAAAACCTTGTTTTCTATAACATTTACACAGATTTTATTTAATGCGATTAATCGCGATTAACTATATGAAATTCTGAGATTAATCGCGATTAAAAATTTTAATCGTTTGACAGCCCTAATTGTTAAACATCTGAATCTTTCAACTCAACTTATTATTTGCTTTCAGCTCGTTTACAGTAAGGATGTCATTATTGAATTAATTAATCTAGGATTGGAAATTCTTAATTTAAAGAAAAGACTCTTTGATTGTTTGCTACTTTAACCAGGTAGCTCTTAGTTTCTGTGTCGAGCCTAATCATCAAACTTCAGACACTGAACATGGCTGTCTGATTGCTTTTTTTGTTTGTTCACGGCAGGAGTAGTGTTTTATGTTTTACTAGGGTTTGTCTTATATTTGTGTATTCACTCACATATTAGTAAGAAATTTGAGAACAGTTTTTTTGTGTTATCCTGATTGAGGGTCTCCTTTATTATTCCAGTCATATGTAATCTTTGTCTATATGTAATCTCTGTTATATGTTGGGCACTCAGTTAGGATATGCTTTATGGTAATGCGTATCTAGCATGCTTCACTTGGTGTAGGAGTTTCTCCCCTTATTAGTTCTGTTTGGTCCAGTTCTACATCTTGATCTCTCTGACTGATTACAGTTCAGTGAAACATAATATCGTGTAAAATTCAGAACTCCTGTAACACTTTATGATCTGTATTGTCATTTTCAGGAAGGAGAGGATTTGGCTTTGGAGATGTTGGCTCCCTATATCTCCATGGATGACGATTATCAGCTTCAGATGCGCACAACAGTGAAAGCCAAGGGTTTAAGTTTGGCTCTAGGAGATCCACCACTTAACTCGAACCAGGAAAACACCAGCACCACAAACATGAATGCAAAGTCCAGCAATACAGAACAAAGGTAAGGCCAAAAAATAACCAACTAAACATTTAGAGTTTTTAAGAAAACAAAGTTATTTCTGCTTCTGGTTTTAAGACTAAAGGTCACTGAGTTCTGTATATCATAGTAGTAGTAGTATTTATTTGTAATTTTCACTACAAATTTAGGTTATATTTCTAATTGAATTTTTGCCCTTTCATTTGCCATTAATAAAAAAATATAAATACTGTTTCAAGCAAGTAGCATTTCCGGAGTTCCACAAGAGTTCTTTTTTCTGTTTTCTGTTTGTTTCTAAGAGCTCATCAGCTGGGCGTATGTCACTCCCCTACCACACTGCCAAGCCTAAAGAGGAAATTAGAAACAATTTACCCATCTCAGCCTGCAGGGCTGGTACGTGTGTGTGTGTGTGTGTGTGGTTTTACTTCGGTAACCTCTAATTTTATGTTTTTATCTTACAAACACAAAACATTAAAACCACCCCCGGATATGTGCATGGCTTTTTCTATTCTGTAGCACTGGTGCATGTAAGGGTGAGGAATCTATTAATGTTGGGCTGATGGTAGTTCCTTGTAATTCATATGTAGAGTGCAGCAGATCTGACCAGCATAAAGACCTGAGGGACTTTGGTCTAAGGACTCTATTGCTATGATCAGATAACTAGTTTGAAGTATTTCTCAAACAGCCAGGGGTGTCACATGCAGCTGTGGTGAGTACCCTTCTGTGGCAATCAAAGTGTCCAGTATTGGAACTGGCCATGCGAAAGACACAAGTTGCAGTACTTGCTGGTAACATCCTGATACCAGATATCACAGGCTTCCTTCAGATGTCTTGTGGAGTCTGTGTTTTGCTGGGTCAGAGCTGTTTTGACAATCTATTTGACAGGTGGTTTTAAAGTTTTGGCTTGGTTTTTACTTTTATGAGTAAATTACAATAAACTATTACATATCAATAAACCAAATAAATGGCAGTCTTGTTACCTGTAGGTGATTTTTTTCGAATTAATGACAGACGGACAAAATCAGACCTTGTCTTTACTGGGGTTGTCTGCTGCAGGTTGTTACTGAGTCACCTCAGATCAAGAAGACAAAGTTCATAGTTTCAGAGGCTCTTCCAACAGTTTCCCTGCCTGAGACACTGACTATACTACTGCTGCCACCTGGTAAGTCTTTTTTCTGGTTTGTTGTAGTGATTTAGGATTCAAACTTGTTGGGAAAAGTAACATCTTTGTATGTTATCAAACGAAGCTGTTATATAAAAAAAAAAAAACTGTTACATTTGGGTTTTGTTAATAAGAAAAAAAAAAACTTTTCATTTTTAATAAAGCCATTTTTACAAAAAACAATTTAAAGTAGTCTATCCTGTTTTACACTATCAAATATTTCTTTTCTCGTTTTTTTCCAGAGGTCTTAAACCAGTTAATGACTGGGTCTTTGCTTAGTGGAGCCATTTTGAACCCACTGCCAAACCTTAGTGGTTTCAACTATGATGCTACTCCACCTGTAGCTTTGCAGCACAGTTTACAGGGGGAGGAACTTCAGCCTAAACTGGACCAGGTCATTTAGAAAAAGACTCACCGTACACGATTTATTCTTCATTATATTTCAACTCCGATTCCTTACTGAGATTTTATTAGGGCTGCACATTATTGACTAAATTATTACAATTATTTGGCACAACTATTTAAGAACAACACAGGAAACCAATCCAAGCGTACTTATCAGCTTTAACGGAAGAACTTACGCAAAAAATTACACTGTTATTAGGGTGAGAACATATTTAGATGCATCTCAATTCTTGAAACAATTCTGCATTGAGGCACAGATTTCCATCAGCATTTTTACCTTTAACACTTATAATTAAATAAATCCATTGCAAACTGAACTTTTCTGCAATCTGCCGCTTACAAAAGTAGTAGTAACTCTAGTGTTCATGAGCATAGTCCTAGAACTGTAGTGTGTGATTTTGTAACTGGGTGGATCACGCCTCACCACTAAAGTACCAGAAGTAACCGGCTAGGAACACTAGATTCTGTAACTGTGCCCCCTGCTGATCTCCAGGGCAGGTGGGCCTGTGACAAATTAGGACTGCTGCCCTTTGTTTTGTCCATAGTAATATAGAGGTGTTCCTGCTTTACAATGAAATACATTTCATTCAAAACTGCACGTGAATAAACCATCAGAACTGTCAGTCAATATTGTAAGTTGTTTTCAAGCTTGTCGTTCAGTGGCACCGCAGCAGAAAGCCACTTTGTCATCATGTAAAACGCATAAGGTGTTTCAATATATTAAATCAAATAAATTAAATAATAAATACACGTATAAAATAAATATTGAAGCAAACAACCACACAGCTATCGAACAATCCGGAAAAGAACTGAGATGCATCAAGATGTGGCATCTGAACTGTTTACAGATCACCCGTCATATCTGAACCCGAACGGGTGCCTTTGTCATATGACGGCAAACACAAAGGCTAGATAGCACAAAACATTTTACAGATTAATCATTTGGATTCTAGTATAAAAATCCTGCATATAAACTACCTACATTTATATTTGCTCCTGTAAATCCCCTGAAAAGTTAGATGTGATGTTATGATACTGCTACAGAATTACATTAACAGTATAACGATCTTTCCAAGCTGATGATCTTTCACTTAGGCTTCATAGACGTCAATAAATACGCACATTTATCTTTTTTATTTCACGCACAAGCACACAGTGTATGTAATTTATATGATGTTTATTCATCACACCGCTTCAAACGCACAACTGTACATAGAGTTGTTTGCATTAAGTGAACAGATATTACCAGCAAATCATGCAATATGATTTATTTTATAATAAAAACATTGTATGTTGTTAACGGTCTTAGAGCAAAAGTGAACATAGTCCGATGTCTACTGTATTTGTCTGTGTGTATTGTAAAATGCCATTAACATCTAATTGTCTATTGTCCAGAGATTTTAAAATATATACGTAAAAGTAAGTTCAAAACTATTAAATATATAAAATATAGTATTTACTATAGATATATTTACAAGACATATTTTAATGCTAAAGGATTATACTTTTTGAAGTAGGTTCTGCTACGATAATATTGATAATGTATTTTTATGATAATTCAAATTATTACATTTATTAAAATTCATGTAAAATTAATTGTATTAGTGTGGGCATTGAGTGGCACAATGCTCTAACACATTAGCCCACCACTGTTGAGATCTGGGGCTCTGCAGGGTTTGACCCTCAGCGGTGCTATCGGCCAGTCGTGCGTCTACATACAGACATGATTGACTATGTCTGAGGGGAGGGTGGCTAAACAGCCAAGCCATTGGGAGTAGCACTTGTCAATGCGCTACCTCTGCAGGCCCATGCCCGGACACAATAAGGAGGATTATGTCAGGCAGGGCATCCGGAGTAAAAACTGTTATATTTAAAATGTTATATTTAAAAATAAAGTCAAAAGTCAGTGTGCAGAGCACAAATACACTTTACACAACCCTCCAAAACAGGCTGGTACGACAAAAACTAGAATTAGATCAAATCAAAAAAAGAAAGGGGCACTCCGGTGGTGCAGCAGTCTAATGCACCCAGTTTTTAGGACAGTTGGTGGGATCTGAGGGGGGCAGATTGGAAATCAGCTTTATGTTGCTATAACAGTGAATCCTAGTGGCTGGTTGAGGTGCTGATATGAACATTGATGAAATACTCTCTGTAATAATCAGCAGCTGGACTGTAACGATAACACAGTGCCGCCAGTGTGTGTGGTGCATGAAAGAAAGAATTAGTATTAGGAGTTCCAATCACCCTTTAAATATGCTGTCAGAACAGCTCTGACCTGCCGACACATTAACCTCACAAGACATAAGAAGGAGTACCAGGTCATTACCAGCTAGATCCTACCAGCTGGATTCTAAAGTGCATCCTGGTGCATCTCTTCAATGTAATCTTTGAGAAAAGAGGATTCATGGGACCAATTCACCTTTATCTGTTGCTCCAATGTCCAGTTCCGTTTGGAAGTGGGTAGCACTGTCGCCTCACAGCAAGAAGGTCCTGGGTTCGATCCCCAGGTGGGGTGGTCTGGGTCCTTTCTGTGTGGAGTTTGCATGTTCTCCCCGTGTCTGCGTGGGTTTACTCCGGGTGCTCCGGTTTCCTCCCACAGTCCAAAGACATGCAAGTGAGGTGAATTGGAGATACTAAATTATCCATGATGAACTGATGAACCTTGTGTGATGAGTAGCTACTGTTCATGTCATGAATGTAACCAAAGTGTAAAACATGACATTAAAATCCTAATAAACAAACAAAATCCAGTTCCGATTTCTGTGTGCTCACTGTTAATAAATAACGAGGCTACTGAGAGGGTCTTACTAAACAAACACACTTTTATTGGCATTTTTTCTGGGTGCATTTGCCCAATTTCCTCCCAATTTAATTGTTGCCAGTTACCCTATTGCAACTGTTTTGCTGCTTGCACCACCCCTGCACTGGCCGAGAAGCGCTGAGACTATCATGCTTCCCTTCCGATACGTGTGCAGTCAGCGTGTGCACCTTTTCTATCTTCTGCCGGTTGCTGAGTCATACAGATTAGACCGCTGCACTACCTTGGTGCCATTTCCTTGAATTTAAGGGTAAAATGACGCATGCATGTTTATGTTGTAACTGTATTAAAAAAAAAGCGATTCAATAGCACCCTAAATTTACATACCCGATGTGTTTCTCCTGACGCAGTTGCTGTATTGTTGCTCATTGTAAGTGTAAAATCATTTAACTGTGGGGTTCATGTCTCTCTCTGTGTGTTGAATTAAAGTGTCTGTAGATGTTTATGTGGTGGACTTTTCTTATTTTTTATACCTTAATTCCAGTTTAAGCATTGTATTTATTTAAGTGTTTTGGAATAGCATGTAAAACGTATCTCCATTTTGTCCTGACGTTGGGTTTTAACATTCCCAACCAGCTTCCTGCACTGTGTTCTATGAGACCAGATGTGACCGTGGAGGAAGTACTGAAGGATGTAGTTTAGGTGTTTCATCCCTTTATCTGCTGCATTGCTTAATCAATGTAGCAGAACATCCAGAGCTGAATGCCACAATGTTTCCTATGCTGTGAAAGAATGTGTGTGCTGCACTGAGATGGATTGCTGCTTTGTCCAGGGTGTAATCTCACCCTGTGTCCACTTTTTCCAGGTAGTTCTGGACTCACCATTACCCCGACCAGGACAAATAAACTGGTGTGAACCATATAGTTGAGAAAAGTCCAATATAAATATAAAAACAAATCCAAACCAAAAGAAAACCGGTTTTAAGTGCTATTTAGAGACTAGGACCAGACTCAAGTTCTTCAGTTGTTTCCACTTTAGAATTAAAAAAGATATAAAACAAAGAATTTATAACTTAAAGTATGTGGACACCAGGCTTCCTAAAAATTACATTAGAATCTATAGGCATGAATACACTGTATGACCAAATGTAAACACCTTTACAGTGGGGCCAAAAAGTATTTAGTCAGCCACTGATTGTGCAGGTTCTCCTACTTAGAAAGATGAGAGAGGTCTGTAATTTTCATCATAGGTACACTTCAACTATGAGAGACAAAATGAGAAAAAAAAATCCAGGAAATCACATTGTAGGATTTTTAAAGAATTTATTTGTAAATTATGGTGGAAAATAAGTATTTGGTCAATAACAAACAAGCAAGATTTCTGGCTCTCACAGACCTGTAACTTCTTTAAGAAGCTCTTCTGTCCTCCACTCGTTACCTGTATTAATGGCACGTGTTTGACCTCGTTATCTGTATAAAAGACACCTGTCCACAGCCTCAAACAGTCAGACTCCAAACTCAACCATGGCCAAGACCAAAGAGCTGTCGAAGGACACCAGGAAGAAAATTGTAGACCTGCACTAGGCTGGGAAGAGTAAATCTACAATAGGCAAGCAGGTTGGTGTGAATAAATCAACTGTGGGAGCAATTGTAAGAAAATGGAAGACATACAAGACCATTGATAATCTCCCTTGGGGTCAAGATCTCATCCCGTGGGGTCTAAATGATCATGAGAACGGTGAGCAAAACTCCCAGAACTACACGGAGGGACCTGATGAATAACCTGCAGAGAGCTGGGAACAAAGTAACAAAGGCTACCATCAGTAACACACTACGCAGAGAGGGACTCAAATCCTGCAGTGCCAGGCGTGTCCCCCTGCTTAAGCCAGTACGTGTCCAGGCCCGTCTGAAGTTTGCCAGAGAGCATATGGATGATCCAGAAGAGGATTGGGAGAATATCATGTGGTCAGATGAAACCAAAATGAAAATTTTTGGTAAAAACTCAACTCGTTGTGTTTGGAGGAAGAAGAATGCTGAGTAAACACCATACCCACTGTGAAGCATGGGGGTGGAAACATCATGCTTTGGGGTTGTTTTTCTGCAAAGGGGACAGGACGACTGATCCGTGTTAAGGGAAGAATGAACGGGGCCATGTATCGTGAGATTTTAAGCCAAAACCTCCTTCCATCAGTGAGAGCATTGAAGATGGAACGTGGCTGGGTCTTCCAGCATGACAATGATCCCAAACACACCGCTCGGGCAACGAAGGAGTGGCTCCGTAAAAAGCATTTCAAGGTCCTGGAGTGGCCTAGCCAGTCTCCAGACCTCAACCCCATAGAAAATTTGTGAAGTCCGTGTTGCCCAGCGACAGCCCCAAAACATCACTGCTCTAGAGGAGATCTGCATGGAGGAATGGGCCAAAATACCAGCTACAGTGTGTGCAAACCTGGTGAAGACTTACAGGAAACGTTTGACCTCTGTCATTGCCAACAAAGGTTATGTTACAAAGTATTGAGTTGAACTTTTGTTATTGACCAAATACTTATTTTCCACCATAATTTACAAATAAATTCTTTAAAAATCCTACAATGTGATTTCCTGGATTTTTTTTTTCTCATTTTGTCTCTCATAGTTGAAGTGTACCTATGATGAAAATTACAGACCTCTCTCATCTTTCTAAGTAGGAGAACTTGCACAATCAGTGGCTGACTAAATACTTTTTGGCCCCACTGTACATGATTAAGTTTAGGGGGTTTAAACTCTCTCATTTCTAACAGGTGTACACAGCTCAATTCTGTTAAATAAATAACGTGTCCATCTTTTTGAGCAAGCTCCTTTCCTGTTGTAGCACAACTGTTCACAAAGCTGTGCGCAACGCGAGGTCCATAGTGATGTTGTTTAGAGTACAGGTATTCCAGTGGCCTGCGCAGAGCCCTGACCACAACCCCAGGAAGATTTTGTAATGTCAGAGTTTATAAATAATAGCATTGTTTTTGGTAACTTCTTGTTTAAAGACCTGTAATGACATCAATGTGAGCTCTTCTCTAATGTCAGGAAGTCAGCACGTGGAGTTCAGGTCCAAGCTAAAGTGATGATTACAAACACAGACCCTGATGATGAGCTCAGGGATTCTAAGAAACACAAACACATGTGATGAGGAGTGTGTGTGTGTGTGTGTGTGTGTGTGTGTGTGTTTGAGTTTAAATGCTGACATACACACAGACAGAAACATTGCTTTGAACTCAAGGTAAGACGTTTCGATTAATTGTCTGCTCTCAATACGTTTAAAATACAAACTTTACATACACACTTTAATGATTTCTGCAACTGTTCTTTTTCTGTGACTGAATGATTGAAACACAAACCTCTTTGCCAAAAAAAAGCTCTACAAATTTGGGGTAATGTTTACGCTAATGTTCGGGTCAAAAATTTTCCTTTTTGTGTCTTTAATAATTATTCTGTCCACTTTCTCCAATACATTGGTTTTGGTGACAGCAAACCGGTGCTTAACTGTTATCACAGTGTGCCCGAGCGCCAGTGTCACTAATGATTAAAGAGGAATCAGAAGGCCAGACCACAAAGTTAAGAAGAGTTTAAGAGAAGTTAAGAAGTGTTCGTTCTATTCATTCAATCTGAAAATAGAACAGTTATAGAATTGATTAAAAGCACACTGTCATGTTCACTGTTTACTATCAACAACTGTTTCTCTTGAATTATTATTTAATTATATCATAATTAAATTATTTGGGGCGGCACGGTGGCTAAGTGGGTAGCACTGTCGCCTCACAGCAAGAAGGTCCTGGGTTCGATCTCCAGGTGGAGTGGTCCGGGTCCTTTCTGTGTGGAGTTTGCATGTTCTGCCTGTGTCTGCGTGGGTTTACCCCGGGTGCTCCGGTTTCCTCCCACAGTCCAAAGACATGCAGTTAGGCTAATTGGAGATACTAAATTGTCCAAGACTGTGTTTGATATAACCTTGTGAACTGATGAACCTTATGTAATGAGTAACTACCTTTTCCTGTCATGAATGTAACCAAAGTGTAAAACATGACGTTAAAATCAGAATAAACAAACTAACAAACAATTAAATTATTTAAATAAGCTCACTCAAGTGTGGCAGCAGTAAATTACGCTAGCCCACTTCCACTGGGATCCACAGTTTGAATTCCCAGTGGTGCTATTGGTCGGTTAGGCGTCTACCTACAGACATGATTGGCTATGTCTGATGGGGGCGGGGGAGGTTGGGGAAATGGCCGAGGCCCTGAATTGGACTGGCGTCCTGTCTGAGGTGTGTTAAATAATAAAAGCAGTTTTTGTTTGTCAGTTTAGATTAAAATGTTAATTCTCAGGTTTCACTGGATATGTGTTCCTCATTTCTCCAGATTAAGGGTGTTCTGTGTATTGCATGGTGATGTTCATGTCTGTCTCATCAGGAAACAAAGATCCCGGACTCAGAAGTGGATCTCTGCTCAGCAAAACATCTTCCATCATGACTGAGATGTGAGACTGATGGTTTCTATTAAACTAAATTAAAAATTCTCTATATTTCATTGATAATCAATATGAATCAAATAAACAAGTCTGAATATCCAAACGCTTGACATTAATGGCTACCATAGGTCTTCTGTATTTTATTTCAATTCCAACCTTCCAGAAGGTTCTCCTGACATCTCTGGAAGGGCTTTGTTTCCACCAGGATTGTTTACACAGACCACCAATGAGATAAAGAGATACACATTTGAATAATTTTTTATGGAGCGACTGTGTCAATGACTAATTGTTTTGTTTCAGAAAAAACTTTACACTGCCATGTTTGGACTTAGAGAACTTCCTCTCAGCAAGGATCAAACTGCGTCAAGAGGGACTTCTTGATTCAACCATAAAAACTAATTTGGATTTCGCAATTCAAATTTTAGAAACATTTCCTATTTCCAAGCGGCGTGACGTTTCTCTCACTCTTGAGGGTGAGAGGCAGCTGGTTCGGTTCACTGCAGGAGCCCCGATTCTGTTATATTCCGTCCGTTTGGGTCGAAAAGGTCCAGAGTTTCATCAGAAAGTCCAGGTTGGGTCTCGTCTTACTCTGTCATGCCTGACCGAGTCTAACTTCTCTGGCCATTGCTGCAAAGATGAGGTGGAAAGCTGTATGAATCAAGCAAAGAGACTTTTATGTGCTGAAATCGATTCAAATCCGTCTTTAGCGAGTGAGCTTGAGCTGAAAATAGTTTGTGGAGAGTTTCGTCTGACCTATGCTACTCCACAACCACAACGCAGCCTCTTGGTCCACACTCGGCGTCGAGTGCTTTTTGGAAAAACCCTAAATCTGGAGAAGCTTCTAGAGATAAAGACACAACTGGAAAGGAGTGGTGAGATGGGAGAAGGTCTGCTGGTTTGTTTCCAGCACCTGCTACTGAACTACAGTCAGTTTCAGGAGAAAAACTGTCGTATCGTCATGCAGAGTGACGGAGAAATGATCGAGCTCCTCTGTGGACGTAATGACTATCAGAGCACTCAACACTTTATCTTTACAGATGGACAGAAGCAAGCACACAGCCATCGAGTTCAGGATATGGAGCTTTGGGCATATGACTGAGATCAGATGGCAATAAGAAATAAAAATGATCAAGCATTAACAGCATCACTGAAAACCTCAATCAAATACCGACCTGCCAAATTTAAGGTTACACATACAAACACTTTGGCAGAAAACCTTGCAGTACTGCTCATCTAAATAAATACTGTATCATTTTAAACCGGCACAATACTGGTGTGAGAGAACAATAACTGTAGTGCTACAATGTGGGCATCACCAAAAACACAGACCATGAAATCTCCTACTGTATTCAGCAAGGACAATCACAAAAAGGCTAAATTAACAAGGGTTACCAGGTCTCTAGTCTTAAAACGGAAAGACTGTAGGTAAAGTAGGTAGGTGAGTGGGTAGACAGGTGGGTACAGTAGGTAAAGGAGTAGGTAAGTAGGTGGGTACAGTAGATAAAAAGGTGAGAACAGTAGGGTAGGAAGGTGGGTACAGTAGGTAAGTGTTTAGGTTGGTAGGTGATTACAGTAGGTAGGTAGATGGGTAATATACTTAGGTGAGTAGATAGGTAGGAAGGTACAGCAGTTAGGAAGGTACAGTGGGTAGGTGAGTAGGTAGGTAGCTGGGTACAGTAGATAGAAATGTGAGTAATGTTGGAAGGAAAGTAGTGGGTGGGGGGGGGGGGGGGGGGGGCAGTACATAGGTAGGTAACCAAGTAGATAGGTGTGTACATTTGGTAGGTAGGTATTTAGTTAGTAAGTTACAGCAGTTAGGGAAGTACAGTAGTTAGGTGAGTGGGTAGGTGGGTACAATTCAAGGTAGGTGGGTACAGTTTTTAGGTATTTAGGTGATTAGAAAGCTACAGCAGTTAGGAAGGTGCTGTTGGTAGGTGGGTAGGTAGGAGAGTAGGTAGGTTGGTAGGCAAATAAATTAGAAGACCGATTTATGTTGTGTTGATGTTTTAAAGTTGTGATAAATGAGGGTTGATATTTAATGTAAACAGGTTTAGCATGATGGTACCATGTCTTTCACTCTTGTCTTGTAAATATAACACTGAATTCAAACTTATTTACATTTATACCTTCATATCTCCTATATGTGAGCTACATGATCTTCTTTGTTACATTTTCTGACCTGTACATAGTTTCTACCTGCTAAAAGACAGTTCTATTATAGACCGTTTAATCAGTATAAAACCTTTTAATTATGTAAAAGGTCCTTTGGTAAAAAAATATTCGAATGATAAGTTTCTTCTCACTGTCTAGTAAACTGAGTAAAACTGGTTTAGCTCTGTAGTTAGATACCAAGGTTGCTTATATTTTGTATATAATGATGATGGCGCAAAAGCTTTTTTGGTATTTTTAATTTGTACATTGTATATCGGGCTACTTCCATCTTCCAATTGTAACTAACAGTAATGATTAATAGTAATAAATTACCAAAAATGGTTATCAGTCTGTTGCTGTAGTTTTATACACTTGTAAAAATGAAGGTCCATAAATGGCTGTTTGTTTGGTCTCTAGATGATTTTGCTGCATAACATTCCATTATGTGTGATTATATACAATTACCCTGATTGTGTCCTCTATACAGATTCGACCCTTCACCGCTGACTGAGGACGCCTCTCAACTGACGCCCCCTCCGGTACGCACAGTCAGTACAGACTGCATTTTTCACCTGCACGAGTCGAGTTCATACACTGATGGGCACTGTGCACGGAGGGCCACACCCCCATCAGCATTATTCCTCAGCCCTGTGCAGGCGCCATCAGTCAGCCAGCCAGCAGGGGCCGCAGTCGCACCAGTCATGAGGATCTATGATCTGATTTTTTTACCCTCTAACCCTGAACAACAGCCAATCGTTGTTCATGCTGCCGCCCAGCCCAGTCGGAGAGGCAGAGCTGAGGTTCGATACGATGTATTTGAGACCCCAACTCTGGTGTGCTAACGTACTTCACCGCTGCGCCACCTGAGCGGCTACCAATTGCAATAAGTTTTAATAGGTTTAATGGGTTCAGTGTGTCAGGAGTTGTGCAGTTTTAATTCGCGTATGTTCCTTTAAGAAGCAAATTGTTCCTGTTTAGGAAACGAAACTTAAGTTTACTGGAAAAGTGAAACTGGAAGAGGCTGGTTAGTTTGTTACTGTTATGCAGAAAATATAATCACGATTAGAGATCTACAGACCTGGTAATCATTTCTATACTAAATTAAAATGTCTTATCGAGATTTATGTAAGAGCTAGATAATGTTAAAAACGTTAACAGTTTATAGACGCTTATAATGGACTGAAGAGACAGTTATTCATTTATTCTTTCAATGCAAAATAACAAATAAATTTTGGTCTGATTTAAAAGATCATTTGTTTAAAACAACTAAAGCTAGGCATTGTTGGAAGCTTAAAGATGTAATATGCTACTATAATAATGATGCCAATAGACAAATAGAATATACTGTTAATTTTTTTATTCTATATGTTCTATAAGTTTTTTATTCTTCAAGTTTTTTATTCATAAAGTAAAGTTTTTAGGCTCCAGACGTATGTTACTTTTGTTTTTACTGGAATTTAATTAACTTCTGCAATCTTTAAAAGCATTAGGTTTATAAATTACTTTGAACGTTATTTTGGGGAGGATTGTGATGAAGGTTGAATGGCTTTCCTTGTTGTTTGTCGAAGTATGTATGAGTGTATGTGTGTTACCCCTATTTTTTGATAAGTTTGTTTAATAACAGAATGTGATGTTTGTACTGTAGTTTATTGTGCTGATACTTTATCCTGATCAATATTGTATATGCAATGTTTCCTTTTCCTTTGTTATTTTTCTAAAATGCAATAAAAAAAAATAAAAATAGCGCAGAGTCCCAATAACTGCCCTGTATCAGATGTATTTTAAATAAAAATATTGCTAAAAGACTACGCTCATAATAAATATGCTTCTGTGTATGTTAAACAGGTTTGTCTTTGCTGAAAGAGAAATATTTACTTCACCACGACATTGATCTCTCTTCTGCATTGTGTTTAGATATGGAGTAAGTTCATTTATTTAACTTTTAAAATAATTCATTCTTTATTTTACTGACAATGAAATGTCATATTTGCTGTATGATATTTATCGCTTCCATTGTAGCAGTACTGTATAGTGGGAGTGGCTGAACTAGTAATCGTAAGATTGCTGGTTCAAGCCCCACCACTGCCAGGTTGGCACTGTTGGACCCTTAATCCTCAACTCCCTTGTATACAAGTGTCCACTAAATTCTGAAAATATCAGAATATCCAGCACAAAAATGACTTACCTGGCTTACCAGCTAAATTTGCAGTAAGAAAATCTTCATTCGACTTTTGACTTTTGTTCATCATACATAAACTGTAGTAAATATATATTTGTAATAGATGATTTATGATTCCTTAGGATCTGTAACACAATATCATACAGTATATTTGGATATTGTTTTTCTCTGTGATCTCTGAGGCCTGATCTCAACCCTCTGATACATTTGGTATGAACTGGAATGTAGCTTGCGATCCAGGCTTTCTTGGCAGAGCTCACAAATGATCTTTTGAATGAATAGGTAAAACAAACTCCCATAGACACTCTTTAAAAAGTCTTTGCCAGAAGACTGGGGGCTGTTGGGGGTGGAAAGCAATTTTAAATTAATGCCAGTAATTATGGGATAGGACGTTCAGTGAGATCAGGTGTGCACATCATGATCAGGAGTTAACACCTTGTTGGTAATATAGTGTATTGCTAAATAGAAAACAGCATTAACAAAACACATTTTTTATTTATCACTAGACACTTAAAATGCTTGAGCTACCTGATACTTTCACAATAAACATTTTTTAGGATGCCTGATGTCCGTCCTGACACGGTATTCTGTCAGTGAAGGAAAAACTAAAGGACAATGGATGTAAAGATGAAGTTCTCCTCTCCAACCTGGATTTTTCTGAACGAGTCTTCAGACACAGTCTACTTAACAAAGATGTGACTCTGCTGATCAAAGGTCAATGGAAATGTGTGCGAATTGGCAAAAATCAAGACAAAATCTACACCGTGTCATCTGAAGATGGTCAAACACGCATTGATTGTGCTGTCACCTGTAGTGGGGATTATATTTCAAGGTGGTATATTAAGAATTTGCATTTCAGTGTGCATTCCTGCCAAGATGAAAGTAAATCGTGTTTTGAACAAGCACATGAGGCACTGAAATCCAAAATACCTGCATTAAAAATCACATGCAACAGGTTTTCGATCACCTACATGGTTAAGCATTCATTAGTGGAGCAGTGTATATCTATCAAAACAAAATGCAAGTTTCATTTTGATCAAATAACCGCTGAGGGTTTGCTAGAAAGGAAATGCTGGCTGGAAAAAGAGAAACCAAATTGCAGTAGGCTGAAAAAATGCCTCGACTTTCTAATAGAGAAATATCTCACCATGCCTGAATCTCCGAAGTCGAACTGCAAGTTCATTTTACAGGGAGATCAAGAAATGCTAGAAATCTCTTCAGCATGTCCAGATAATGAAATGCAGACAAGATACATCTTGATGAATGACTTTGCTTTAAAAGTGTCTATGTTTCCTCCAGCTTGGTAGTAAGCTAGAAGTGATAAACATCTTTGGTAAGCCAAGCACCATTTAAAGTAGGGATGGGCATTTTGTTTTTGCTATAATATAATAGTACTTCATTATTTACTCATTTTCACTAACCTTTTTATTCTGTTCATGTTAAGAGCATTATCTGTAGAAGAGATGTTTATTCAGTTGCCTTTTCATTTTTACTTTACATTTTTTTACAAATTTTACAAATTACTAATTTATTTTACTAATTACTTTAATTAGAGAATCAAATGACTTAAGCAATATTTATCTTGTATGGTCATCACTTATTCCATTCTGTCTTTAACTATGCAAGGTCTTTTACACCTCAGAAACTACCCCCCCCCCCCCCCCCCCCCCCCCCTTTGGGGGACCTTTAGTACTTTATTATTAAGAGCATTATTTTGTATATACAGTGGGGCCAAAAAGTATTTAGTCAGCCACTGATTGTGCTGATTGTTCTACTTAGAAAGATGAGAGAGGTCTGTAATTTTCATCACTTCAACTATGAAAGAAAAAATGAGAAAAAAAATCCAGGAAATCACATTGTAGGATTTTTTAAGAATTTAGAGAATTTAGCTGGAGATCATCTGTTATAGTTTTGAGTAGTGGTTTGAGGTTCATGTTATATAACTCTGACAGTTGAGTGGAAACTTTAATGCCCAGGTAAGTTATGTGCTTTGTGCTCAGGGGGATTGGCAGAGTCTGGGAAGTAGTGTCTAATTTCTCCATGTTAAGTGGTAGGATTGCTGATTTGCCCAGATAATAGAATAATCAGATATTTTGGGAAATTTCTCTATTGTTTTGATAATCTCGTGCACTGATGAGATAGGGTTCTGAAGGAAGAGTAAAATGTCATCTGCATATAGGCTGATCTTGTGCTCTACAGTCCCTGACAGAAGTTCTGTCGCTTATCCCTGTTGTGGAAACAAAAGCTTATAACCTGACTTTAAATTCATCCATTGGTTTTAGAAATGACTCATATGAAAGCTGAAACCCTCCCAAATGAGGTTTAATTTACGAAAATAATTTACGAAAAAACGAATTTACGAAAAAAAAATTTGCTTCACTGCAGAAATATTGATCATTTAATGAACACAGAAAGGTCAGATTTTGGCAAGACAAAAGTTTTGTTGCCTTGTCATATAATACACCCAATCCTAGTTTACAGCCTCACCTGTGCTTACTAATTGATCGGTTAATTAGTGGGTGTGTATAAAAAGAACCCCAGCACCCCAGACCTTCACTTGAACTGCAACTTCACCTCTGACAACATGCCAAAAGTCCAACCTGTGACCAAAGCCTTGATTATCAAGAGGCTGAAGACCAGATCCACTGCAGAGGTGGCTGGCACCTTTAATGTGTCTCAGCGTCAAGTACAAAGAATTAAAAAAAGATTTGAAGAGACTGGAGATGTTTTTGACAAGCCCAGGTCCGGCAGACCCCGCAAGACAACTGCTAAGGAGGAACGTTTGTTGGTTAGAAAATCCAAAGCCAGCCCCTCTTCCACTGCAGCAGAGCTCCACCAGGCCTGGTCACCTCAAGTCCCTGTGTCAACTAGAACAGTTTGTAGGATTCTGTCTCGAAATGGCCTCCATGGTCGAATCAGTGCCCAGAAGCCAGCACTAAACAAAAGGCAATTAAAAAACCGTGTGGCATTTGCCAAGGCCCACAGCCTGCTAAACGGATGGACGCTGGAAAAGTGGCAGAAGGTGGATTTCTCAGATGAATCTTCAGTTGAATTACACCACAGCCGCCGCAAATACTGCAGAAGACCTACTGGAGCCCGTATGGATCCAAGATTCACCCAGAAAACTGTTAAGTTTGGTGGTGGAAAGATCATGGTCTGGGGTTACATTCAGTATGGGGGTGTGCAAAACATTTGCAAGGTGGAAGGCAATATCAATAGCCTAAAATATCAAGAAGTATTAGCTACCTCTTACATTCCCAATCATAAAAGGGGTCAAATTTTGCAGCAGGATGGTGCTCCATCTCATACATCCATCTCTACACCAAAGTTCCTCAAGGCGAAGAAGATCAAGGTGCTCCAGGACTGGCCAGCCCAGTCACCAGACATGAACATCATTGAGCATGTTTGGGGTAGGATGAAAGAGGAAGCTTGGAAGACAAAACCAAAGAATCTTGATGAACTCTGGGAGGCATGTAAGACTGCATTCTTTGCTATTCCTGATGACTTCATCAATAAATTGTATGAATCATTGTCGAACCGCATGGATGCAGTCCTTAAAGCTCATGGAAGTCGCACAAAATATTAAATATGGCTCTAATAGCACCACAACTTCATTCACCAATGTTATGAAACATATCTTTGTATTTCAAGTAAATTATTTGTTTGATTTTCACATTACTTTCTGTGGGCGACAAAACTTTTGTCTTGCCAAAATCTGACCTTTCTGTGTTCATTAAATGATCAATATTTCTGCAGTGAAGCAAATTTATTTTTGTAAATTAAACCTCATTTGGGAGGGTTTCAGCTTTCATATGAGTCATTTCTAAAACCAATGGATGAATTTAAAGTCAGGTTATAAGCTTTTGTTTCCACAACATGGATAAGCGACAGAACTTCTGTCAGGGACTGTAGGTTCAGCGTCTGAATACCCTTGATATTTTTGTTTTGGCGTATAGCAGCAGCTAATGGTTCTATAAACATTGAGAATAGAAGGGGAGAGAGTGGAAAACCTTGCCTGGGGCCTTTCTGTAATGTGAAACATTATGATATTAGTCCGTTAGTGTTAACCGTGGCTTTAGGTGCAGTGGTGCACCTAAAGCCTCAGAAACTATTTTAAGTTTTGCAATTGTTGCTCCTTAAATAGTGTAAAATAACAGTAACTGAAATGATAGTGACCATATAGTGCTTCTTCCTTCAAGATTAAATTGTTCTGCTTTACACCAACCAGCATGCCTAAATATTTAAATACTGCTATGTAGAATGTACAATTATTATTAGGGCTTATTATCGGGGCCAATCAAGGCATTTTTTAACTGATCGGTATCGGCTTTACTAAGGCCGATCCTAAGCCGAGTTTTACGTCAGCATGTCCGCTGTGTGGAAATACTTTAAATTGGAAAGTGAAACAAGTCCAACAGTGAAGTGTAATGTCTGCAATGCGAGCGTTTTACGAGGCGGTAGGAGCAGAGCTGCGTTCATTACTGTAGAATTTTACTATTTATATGGTGTGTGAGTCAAGGATCACTCCGTTTACAAAACAACGTAGTGATGCACTTGCTTAATAAAGAAATAAATACACGGTATAATCACAAATTGTCGGGGGCATAACACTTTATCAACTTCTTCTGTTACGGTACCGAATAGCAGACAGCTAGAGTCATCGCGTTAGCCAAGCACGCTATTCCATGCACTATGGAAGCCCCAAAGGGTCAAAACACACTGACTTCATGTAGAAACGTCCATCAAACCATTGTCACAATACAACCACAGAAAAGTTTGTTACAGTTACAACACGCATACAAGTGCTTGGTGGCTCATAAGAAACAAACCAGATATCATTTAACCAAACGATCTACAATTACTACCAATTTGATACAGCACCTAAAAAATAAACGCTCAGCCGAATACAGCGAGTTTATTATTATATGATAAGAAGAGGGAACCGGCTAACACGGCAGAGATGCTGATTTTCCTCAAAAAGAACCTTCACTTCATCTTGAGTGTTCTAATTTTACTACTACAATGCTGCACTAAGTTTGTTTACTTTTATTTTGTAAAAATAAAAGAACATTAAGCAATAGCTTGGATGCAGGCAATTTTTTCCTACAGCACGGCAGAGCTATTCAGTTGTTAAACATATACATTGGATTAATTTAAATAACTGTAATGTACTTGAAGTGTGCACTGTGTGGACAGTATTATCTAGTTCTTATCTAGACGATATCTAGAAAATATCGGTCTAGAAAGTATCGGTTTGAGACTCGGTATCGGATCGGGATCAAAATTAATGATCAGGATCGGGCTCGGGAACAAAAAAAACGTGATCGGGACATCCCTAATTATTATACTGAACATTGTATACTTTTGTATGCACATTTAATATTTTTCTTGCGATGGGGATTGTTTGTCGATCAAATAAAAAGATCATTATTAAACTTTAACAAACCCATTTGTAAGTGGTTATATTTATTCATTCATTTCATTTTCATGTTTTACCACTGCTCTTTGTGTGTGTGTGTGTGTGTGTGTGTGTGTGTGTATTTGTATTTGTGTGTGTATTTGTGTGTGCATACTTTTTACATAGTTTATGGTAGATATGTCCTCATGTAGATGTTGCAGCCTTATTCCAGCTTCAGTTTCTGAACTGTCACATTTACTTCCAGAATTTCTTTTTTTCATGTGCCACTGCCTTCCACACAACGCAAATGGCAAAATATATCCAGCCCGCATTTAATCAAATACTAAAGTTACATTAAGCCCCCCCAACCCCCAAAAAAGACAATGTCTAACTTAATAATAAATAATAATAGTAATAAAAGACAAAAACTGACATTTGGTCATTATTTAGTCTGTTGCTGTAGTTTTATACATTTATATAAAATAAGGTTTATCAAGGTTTTTTTTGTTTAGAAAACCTTTATTTTGTATAGCACATTTTATTATGTGGAGTTTTTTTGTGGTTGAAATTGTTCTTCAGTGCTCAAAAAGATTATTGAAGGCTGAACCAAGGGGACCATTAGAATTTGTTTGTAGGCAAATTTCCAACAAGCTCATGGTCAGGTGTCCACAAACTTTCAGCCGTTTGTGGTAAAAAATAATGAAATGAGGGTTTCTAGATGATTTTTTTGTCATAACATTTAATCATTAAATAGCTTCTTTTTTATGTGCTCTGCTTGGAAGAGATCAAGATTGTCAGTGTGATTCTAGGTGAAAAGTGTTATTGTGTTTTATTCAGGGGAATTTTAATGGGTTCAAAGTATCAGGAGTTCTGCAGATTTAATTCTCGTATTATCCTTCAAGAAGCAAATTGTTCCTGTTCAGGAAATGAAACTTAAGTGTTTACTGGGACAGTGAGACTGGTCAACTTGTTTCTGTTGTGCAGAAAACCTGATAATCAGAATCAGAGATCTACAGATAAGCAGATGGTAAGCATTTCTTTACGAATTTAGAAAGTGTTATTGAGATTTATGTTGAAAACAGTTAGAAAACGTTACATGTTCACAGATGCCTGTAAGAGACACACTTCATTGCATTTTTGAAATTTTTCGTGATTTATGTTTATAAATGGATTTTCTTTACCTAAAATGTAATATATTTTATAAAATATTTTAGGTCAAATATAAAACCATCTGGATGAAAGGTTTGTGGTCAGATGAAAGAAGAATTTGAGTTGTATAATTGCAATATTAAGTATGTTTGAAGGGGAAATGGTAAGGCATTACAACCCAACAACGCTGTATAAATCTAGTTAATAATAATAAAGAACTTAGAGCAAAGATGTATGTGATTTAATCATTCAGTCACAGACAAGATCTATTGCAGAGTCCCAATATCTGCCATGTAGCGGATGCAATCTGAATAAAAAGATTTTTAAACACTTAGCACATAAAGCATATAAATTAATATATGTTCCTGTATATTTTAAAAAGGTTTGTCTTTGCTGAAAAAGAAATATTTACTCCACAACATTGATCTCTCTTCTGTGTTGTGATTAGATATGGAGTAAGTACTCGTTTATTTATTTAACTTCTAAAATAATGTATTCTTTATTTTATTGACAATTAAATGACTAGTGAACTCAAACTACCTGAAACCTTTATAAACAAAAACTATTTTCATTTTTAGGAGGTTTAATGTCTGTCCTGACACAGAAGGTATACTGTCAGTCAAAAAAAAACTAAAGGACAATGGATGCAAGGATGAAGTCCTTCGCACCAACCTGGATTTTGCTGAGCGAGTCTTCAGACACAGTCTACTTAACAAAGATGTGACTCTGCTGGTCAAAGGTCAATGGCAATCTGTGCAAATTGGTTTAGATCAAGAGGTCGTCTACACTGTGTCATCGGAAGATGGTCAAACACAAATCGACTGTGCTGTCTGCTGTTATAATGATACTATTTTGTGGGAGCATGTTAAGAGTCTTCATTTCAGTGTTCATTCCTGCCAAGATGAGAGTAAATCATGTTTTAAACAAGCCCAAGAGATGTTGAAAACCAAAATACAGGCACTTACAATCACATGCAACAGGTTTTCGATCACCTACACAGCTATGTCTGCACATTTATCAGTATATAAAAGGAAGAGTGTATCCATCAAAACTAAATGTAAGTTTCATTTTAATCAGATAACTGTTAAGGGTTTGCTGAAGAAGAAATGCTGGCTGGAAAAAGAGAAACCGAAATGCAGCGAGCTGAAAAAATGCCTCGACTTTCTAATAGAGAAATATCTCACCATGCCTGAATCTCCGAAGTTGAACTGCAAGTTCATTTTACAGGGAGATCAAGAAATGCTGGAAATCTCTTCAGCATGTCCAGATAACAAAATCCAGAAAGAATACATTTTGATTATTGACTCCAAGGTGTCTATGTATCCACCAGCTTGGTAGTAAGCTAGAAGTGATCCGAATCTTTTGTAATCGTTTGTTAATCTGTAATCTGCTTGTTCTCATGTTAATTTCAAGCACAGTTCAAAGCAGGGACAGACATTTTGACTATTTTTGCTGTTGTAGTACTTGATAATTTACTAATTTTCACTAAGCTTTTATTCAGGTCATGTTATAAACATGATCTCATCCTGCAGAAGAGAAACATGCTCAATCAGTTGCCTTTTCATTTTTATTTCAGTCAGACATTGTTAAGTACAGAACTTGCAAATGACTTATGTAATAGTTATAATTTTTGTCATTTATTCCACATCTTTATCTATACAAGGACTTTTACACCTCATGTAGGTACAAAAACTATTTTAAGTTGTGTTATGTAAAGTTGGTTGTCATGCAGGTTGTCTTTGCAGTTTAAACTAGCGTGTTCACTACATTTTATTTGGTGCTTGGAGCAAGCTCAGGTTGCTAGTGATTATCCACCATCTTCGTCCTCATCCCACGTCCAAATGGACAAAAATGTATTAAACTTTAGCTTTAAAAAAGAAGCAAAGAAACACTGAGAAAGCCAATAAATGTAGAAGTGTTAACTTGACAGAGCATTATAGATGTTCTTATTTAGAATCCCAGATATGCTTTATGTTCAGTAAACATTCCTCACTGTAGTACACTGTCTAAAAACCAATCCAGTTAAAACCTATTGCATGGTTATATTTGTTTGGACAAAAAGAGTGCAAGGTTAGTGTTTGCTTAAGTGCTTAGTGAAGAGATGGTAAAGATCTTCAGTCCCATCCAGAGGAAGTGTATTTCAACACCATGCAGAGAACAGACTTGAAGCTTGTCTTCTTAAAGTCCAGAGATGGGTGAAGTCCAACCAGTCTTGTGGCTCAGAAGGTACAGAGCTGTGTTTAACATACAAGAACAAACACCAAGTTGCTCCTTAATTAGTGTAAAATAACAGTAATGGAATAAGTGTAGCGACCATATAGCTCTTTTTCCTTCAAGATGAAATAGTTCTGCTTTACACCAACCAGCCTGCTTAAATATTTAAATACTGCTATGTTGAATTACTTTATGTACAATTATTATACTGAACATTGCTTTTGTATGCACATGTAATATTTTTCTTTGTTGGGATGAAGATTAAACCCATTTATAAGTGGTTGTAGTTAAAATTGTGGTTAAAATTGTTCTTCAGTGCTTAAAAAGATTATTGAAGGCTGGACCAAGGGGACCATTAGAATTTGTTTGTAGGCAAATTCCCAACAAGCTCTTGGTCAGGTGTCCACAAACCTTCAGCCATTTGTGGTAAAAAAAAAGAAGGGTTTCTAGATTATTTTTTGTCATAACATTTAATTATTAAATCTTTTTCATTTGCTCTGATTGGAAGCGATTAAGATAGTCAGTGTGATTCTAGGTAAAAAAAAAGTGTTATTGTGTTTTATTCAGGGGAATTTTAATGGATTAAAAGTATCAGAAGTTCTGCAGATTTAATTCTCGTATGTTCCTTTAAGAAGCAAATTGTTCCTGTTCAGGAAACGAAACTTCAGTGTTTACTGGGACAGTGAGACTGGTCAGCTTGTTTCTATTGTGCAGAAAACCTGATAATCAGAATCAGAGATCTACAGACATGGTAATGATTTCTTTACTAAATTAAAATGTTTTATTGAAATTTATGTAACAGCTAGATCATGTTAAAACGTTAAATGTTCACAGACTCCTGTAAGAGACACATTTCATTGCATTATTGAGATTATTTTCTGTGATTTATGTTTATATATGGATTTTCTATGTATGTTCCTATGTCGAATATGTCAAAATGTTTTAGGTTTCAAATAAAGCTGTTGTGTTTATAGATTTACATGCATTTGAGATGAGGTATTACTGTTCCTCCCCTTTAGAGGGCTCAGTGAGATTATGTGCTAGAGAGAATGTGAGAGGAGAATAGTAAGATATGTATGTGTGAAATGGAAGCTGTTGAAGAGAGTTCAGGAAAAGCCACTAAACTGTAAACTTGTGTCCTCCTCTGATTCACGCACCAACACAACAAAAGCCATCTGGATGAGAGGTTTGTGGTCAGATATAAGAACATTTTGAGTTATACACTGGCAATATTAAGTATGTTTGAAAAAGAAAGGGTAAGGCATTAAAACCCAACAACGCTGTCTAAATCTAGCTAATAATAATAATAATAATAATAATAATAAAGACCTTATAACAAAGAAGTATGTCATTTAATCATTTAGCCACAGACATGTTGCAGAGTCCCAATATCTGCCATGTTGCAGATGCATTTTGAATAAAAAGATTTTTAAACACTTAGCACATAAAGCATATAAATGATTAAATATGTTCATGTATATTTTAAACAGGTTTGTCTTTGCTGAAAGAGAAATATTTTTTCCCCAATACCAATCTCTCTTCTGCATTGTGATTAGATATGGAGTAAGTACTCATTTATTTTTATTACTTCTAACATAATTTATTATTTATTTTATTAAGAATGAAATGTTATATTTGCTGTATGATATTCAGCCCATCCAATATAGCAGTACAGTTCATTAAAGTATCTGTGTAGGGTATCTGTATTATATATTAAGGTTGGCGATTGTGGAACAGGACATCTGACAAGATCAGGTGTTCACACCTTGTTCAACATATCGTTAATTAGAATTCAAGAACGTGTTTTGTAGATAATCTACCAGTGAACTCAAACTACCTGAAACTTTCACAAACACTGTTATTATTTTTTTTAGGACATTCGATGTCTATCCTGACACAGAAGGTATACTGTCGGTCAAAGAAAAGCTAAAGAACAATGGATGCAAGGATGAAGTCCTTCGCACCACGCTGGATTTTGCTGAGCGAGTCTTCAGACACAGTCTACTTAACAAAGATGTGACTCTGCTGGTCAAAGGTCAATGGCAATCTGTGCAAATTGGTTTAGATCAAGAGGTCGTCTACACTGTGTCATCGGAAGATGGTCAAACGCAAATCGACTGTGCTGTCTGCTGTTATAATGATACTATTTTGTGGGAGCATGTTAAGAGTCTTCATTTCAGTGTTCATTCTTGCCAAGATGAGAGTAAATCATGTTTTAAACAAGCCCAAAAGATGTTGAAAACCAAAATACAGGCACTTACAATCACATGCAACAGGTTTTCGATCACCTACACAGCTATGTCTGCAGATTTATCAGTATATGAAAGGAAGAGTGTATCCATCAAAACTAAATGTAAGTTTCATTTTGATCAGATAACTGCTAAGGGTTTGCTGAAGAAGAAATGCTGGCTGGAAAAAGAGAAACCGAAATGCAGCGAGCTGAAAAAATGCCTTAACTTTCTAATAGAGAAATATCTCACCATGCCTGAATCTCCATCGAACTGCAAGTTCATTTTACAGGGAGATCAAGAAATGCTAGAAATCTCTTCAGCATGTCCAGATAACGAAATCCAGAAAGAATACATTTTGATTATTGACTCATGTTCGAAGGTAACTATGTTTCCACCAGCTTGGTAGTAAGCTAGAGTAGTAAGTTAGGTACAGAGCTGTGTTTAACATACAAGAACAAACACCAAGTTGCTCCTTAATTAGTGTAAAATAACAGTAACTGAAAGTGTAGTGACCATTTAAATACTGCTATGTTTAATTACTTTATGTACAATTATTATACTGAACATTGCTATCATGTAATATTTCTTTCTTGGAATGATTAGCAGATTAAAGCTTATCGTAATAAATAAAACTATAAATGTTTAACAAACTTATTTGTAAGTGGTTATATTTATTCATTCATTTAATTTTCATGGTTTACCACTGCTTTATCCTGGTCAGGGTCGGAGCAGGTCCAGTGTTCCCGGAATCACACCAGACAGGATGCAAATTCATCAGGGTGCCTTGGCTACCTCCAATCAGACATTGCCAGTCATATCTGTATATATACGCCTGACCGGTGGCCATCCGGGTGCCTAATATCATTAGTACTTTGTTGCACCCTCCTTCTTGCAGAACACTGTTAGTTCTGAGATCTTCTTGGTATGCACAGCATGTATAAGAGTCAAAGATTCATGTCTTTATTTTTAAATGTTTAAACATTGCACATTTTGACATTTAAACAGAACAATATTAAAGAATTACAGAAGTAACAGTAAACAGCACCAATTCAAGTTTAATCTTAAAAAAGATCCAAAATGTTTAAAAACACGCACAGGTACCAATACGTACCGAGTCTATAATCAGAATCTGAAAACAATTTAATCGTGTATATATATTTATTTACATGTTATATCTGAAAGTTCTGTGACTGATCGAGGATCACATCTGTACAGCGCACATCAGTTTAAAAAAACTGATCCAAAAAAGCTGATTGACCATTTAACCACTTTTTCACCTTGTGTTTATACGAATTGTTTTAAATGAACTACCATAAGTAATTCTTCAAAATTTTTTCTTAATTTATTTTCTAATTGTAGCTCATTTAGTCAAACACAATTATCCAACATAAAACCTAAAACCATCAGGACCTGCAGAACAACAAATCAAACACAACTATTTTGGAATGTCTTTTCAAAAGTCGTGACCTTTATCCTGTCAAAAAATGTTCACTATACTTCATTTTTTGTCAAGGGTCGTGGAGGGTTTGGTTTCTCTGGATTCACAGAGTGCATTACAGTAACAAACCCTGAAGAGGACACTGAGCCATCCTCAGCCACGCCCCCTCAGTCATAGCCAATCATGTCTGTATGTATATGCCAGACCAGTCAATAGCACCAACAGGGATTTGGATCCCAGAAATAGTGGGCTAGCTCAATTTACCACTGCATCACCTGAACGCCTGTGTACTGTACTAAAAATCCAATTCCATGTCAGAAAACCAACTAAATAGTCAGCCTATCAAAAGTGTCTGATCAAAGTTAGCTAAAAACAGTTAATAATGATATGCTATAAAGTTAACCTGATTCAGAAACAGTTAAAAACACAAATTTCAGAGCATGTGATCAATCTCTAGTCTGACTGCCAAGTTACGTTTGAGACTGCGAAATTAGGTTTTACCTGACTGGAATAATGTTAGCTTACTGGTTTGGATCCAATTAACGAGTTTGCTGTACACCACTATTAATCTATATAAATTATTCATCATTTACCATATCATTAAGTTGGTTCTTTCTTCAGTTTTTTCCATTAAAATCGTCGCTATTTTCTCCCTTGCTGATCCCAAACTAGCGCCCCCTGGTGTCCTGTTTCATTGCCATTTCCAACATTTGCATCTTGTTTATCTTTTATACTTTGTTGTTTTGCTCGTAACATAGCTTCGCACTGGTCCAATCCGGGACAAAGAGAGTCAAGATCCTCCTCTGTGTTGCGTTCTTCCTCACTGACCTCTTCCTCATCTAAATGTTGCTCAAGGTCATTTGTTAATAATGGCGAGGATGATGAAGGTTCAATTTTCTGTTTATAAATGCACACTGGGAATCGCACATAGCGACTCGCTTCATAGAAGCAACAACAATCAGAAAGACACTCATCTTTTTCCTCCTGAAGCAAACGCAACCTCTTATGGCCCCGGTCCGGATGGGTAAAGATCGGCATTGTCAAGGAAACAGGGGCAGGACCTGGCATGAAAGACCACGCCCTGTGGAGAAGGATTTCGGTTCGGAGGCGGCGCAGGAGGTTGTTGATGAGAACGGAGCGGCGCAGAAAAGCTTCAGGATCATCAGTAAAGCGCATCTTATCCAAAGAGAGATGAAGCACATGAGAGTGCTCCTCCAGAGATTCTACTTGAGACCCCTGCAGGATGGGAGAGAAATAAGGAAAATATTTCATCAAAGCTTGCACTAATAAATTATAATGTTTTGCACAGCATATCATGATATGTAAAGTGTCGTTATGACAAAAATATGCAGACACCTCTTCTATTTAGTGGGTTCTATGACTAACCACACCCATTGCAAACATGAGCAGTAGAATTGGTTAGCACTTGAAAGCAGAAGTTAGGCAAATTAGTTGCTTGTACAGCTGTCTTGCACTGTTAATACTCACAGTGTAACTGTAACTTCTGAATTTTATCAGAGAATCCTCGTCCTCCATGTATTTCCTCTTGAAGTAAGTGATTTGTCTGCAAGCAGGCTCTAGATAAAACACAAAACTTTAAAACTTTAAAACCTTGGCAAGAGTCCACTGTGCCATGTGTTCCAATTATTCAGACACATAAAAAAAAACAGCTGAAGAGTAACCGAGGTGTGAGCAGAACTGTATGTGTGTAAGTTACTGACCCCTACTGAGCTTGTGGGTGTCGCCCTCAGGTGTAAGGTGGTTGGGATTCCTGCGTTCAGACTCCCAGACTGGTTGGTAAATTGGCGGTGCAGCTTCAGCTTCATGATCAAAGAAAGGGTTTATGGACAGGACCAGTGTCATCGCTTCCTACACGTCTCGAAAAGGAAACCATTTTAAAAATGATATACTTTCATATTTTAAAGAGAATTCATTTCACCAGCGGATTCATCCTGGTCATGATTACAGTGGGTGTGGTGCCACCTGGAAACACAAAGTGTAGAAAGAGGGCACCAGTCCACCACAGGACACCACTCACTGACTATTCATTTATTTACTCAAACTGGAAGAGTTTTATTTATTAGTATTTGCATTTTATTTTTATTTTAGTGAGTTTTCATTTGGTTTCAGCATTTTGATTGTGTGAGTGGAATCATCTAGTTTTTTTTTAGCAGAATTAAACTATTTGTACTTGAATTTGTTTAGGTGATTTATGATTGTTGTGTTATCTATTTGATTACACCTGATAAAATTGCCGATAAGTTTAATCAGTAGAAAATGTAAGCTTTTGTGTTTTTGTTCATGAAAGTGTATGTATGCATGTGTGTGTGTGTTTAGAATGCTTTTATTTATTTATTTATTAGGATTTTAACGTCATGTTTTACACTTTGGTTACATTCATGACAGAAATGGTAGATTAATCAGTTTACAAGTTTAATGTCAAACACAGTCATGGACAATTTTGTATCTCCAATTCACCTCACTTGCATGTCTTTGGACTGTGGGAGGAAACCGGAGCTCCCGGAGGAAACCCACGCAGACACGGGGAGAACATGCAAACTCCACACAGAAAGGACCTGGACCGCCCCACCTGGGGATCGAACCCAGGAACTTCTTACTGTGCCCAGAATACCTTACTATTATTATTATTTCGTGTGAAAACCTTCTTAAATACTTATTAAATGCTTATATACAACATAAATTTAGGCCTACATATAGTATATTCATATAACATATATTCATATAATCCGGTCATTGTTTGAAGTGTTTGGTATGTTCACCTCGTTTAGTACGTTAAATTCATTAAATAAATATAATTTGTGCATTAAAACGTAGAGAAAAAAAACCCATTTAAGCTTGTTTTCTGTAAAGGCAGTGTTAACTAACCTAGAAAATCAAAACACCGCAGTGTGACCAGAGTGCACAAACTTTTGCTTTATTCAACCGTTTTTCACTGTAAGCTTAAAGCACTCGTGCATATGTATTAAAGTAGACGCTAGTACATCAGTAGTTCTGCAAAATAACCGTGCTTGCTTGTTAACACTAAAAGTACATGTGATTGTGCATGTATTCTACATAAGTGCACAAGAATAATTCTGCATGTTCTTGATGAGTGCACTAAACGTCGTTTTCTGTAAATGCAAACTAAAAGCAATCAGGGAAAAACTGCATTCTTCAATAAAACACAATGATGCATGAATTTATTGTAAGATTTATTTAACATAACGATGGCTGAATCTGCATACGTGTACCAAAAAAAAATGCTCGTGCATGTTTGTTTATGTGTGCAACAAGCGCGCGCTTACCTCGAGCTGCAGGGTTGCACGTGCCTGGATTTGTTTTGCTGACGGAAACAGTTAATAAACAATCATCGGTGGTAAATGTTCGTATTGTCCGATGCTGTATGTGCATTAATTAGATTGGCAGAAATTCTGGTTTCAGTCGTGAATTAGATACAGAAGTAAGCAGACGGTGCAGTTGGTGCTTCCGCGTCAGCAGCGCAAAACAAAAGCGTCTGTAGATCATGTCACGGAATGTCTCGCGCATCCGGTGACCCCGTCGCACACCATCATCCGAAACACGCTGGATCTGGTCTGAATGTAAAGAGACGCAGATCTGCTAAATCTTGTTGTTCATCTACCCAGCACTTTCTCACTTGGTTCTTTAATCCTCCCTCGGTTTTCTTTCTTTCTCATTTCCTTAATCCACCCCCTCACTCTTGCATTTTTCTCTCTCTGCTCCACCATCTGTCTTGCTTCATTTTTCCAGATGTTTGGATTTGCACCAGAATATCCTCAGTAACCCACAAAGTGTTTCAAGATAAAGGACAATTCCCTGCTAATATATTCGAATTCATATAAAAAGAGATTAGAAGAAGCTAATAAAACCTTCAGCGCTTCAGTCAGTGTTCTTCTACATGCATGGAATGGTTTGTGGTTGGATGTTGGAATGGGTTTAAATCTCAGCAGAGTCACCAACCTGGCCAGGCGTCCACACAATTGGCAGTGTTTGAGGGAGGAATGGTTGGACAGGGTCTGGTCCGGGCCCAGGATCTTAGGGTCACATGGAGCTTAGCATGGCTCTCTGTACAAGATACAGCTCTGTGTGGGAATCCAAAACTGGCAGGTGATAACAAGTGGTGGCGGATTAGAAACGTCAGAGTGGTGTGGTGTGCCAATTTTTCTTAATCAAATCAAGGGTTGTACAAGCGGCAGTGGATTCACAATTGGAAAATGAAAAAAGAAATATCTTGGACAGTACACAAGTCTATCGCAAGTCTTCAGCCATCTTGCCTCCTCAGACACCGCCAGTCATGTCTGCTTGTGGACGCCTGGCCAGCCAATGGCACAGCTGAGATTTGAACCAGATGTTGGTGCCATCTGAAGGTTGACAGTGAAAGTTCTGGTTTGTTCTACATCACCTTCTGTGTCTGTGTATGTTTAGATGCCCTGATGAATAAAAAGCTCAGAGACGACACAGAAATGTAGAAGAATTTTTCTTTGAAACCATCACATACAAATCTTTAGTTTTTTCATAAATCACTGCATACAACATTTTAACAAATTTCATTTGAGAATCAGATGTACATACATCACTGCAAATGTAAAAACTTCCCAAAAACCAGTAAGGCACCGACAAAATCGGTGAAATTGAAATGTTACAAAATACACTTGAGTATCCTTAGCATATGCTGATATTCAGTGTTTATGAACCAATATTACTATATCCAACTATAGTTTAAGTCAAAAGTTTAGAGACACTTGTAAAATCTGCTGGGTCAAAAATATACAGAGAGCAACTCGGATGACTAATTTAAGTGCACTTCCCAATGGCTAGGCTGGTTGGCCATCTGCCCCTCTCAAACATAACCAATCAAGTCTGTATAGATGCACAACTAAATGATAACACTGCTGAGATTTGAACCCAATATGTCAGCAGTAGTGGGCTAGCGTATTTTACCGCTGTGCCACCTGAGCACCCTTAACAAACCCACAATGAACTTGTGAAAAAAACTCAAGGTTTCTATTATTCAGTCACAGAAAAAGAACTGCTGCAGAAATAACTGAAATCCCAAAAACTGTCATATAAATCATTACAAATGGCTATAAACTTTATATACAGTAATGTTCATGTTAAAGATTATAATTCTGATTATCAGCACATACATCTCTCACACTCTCTCACACACACACACATGAATATACACTTTACTCGACCCTGGTCACTCACAGGAAACAAAAATCTTTTCATATTTAAGTTAGTTTGTTTACCAAATTGTATATATTGGGGAAACATAAAATGTGTCATAAATATATAAATAATGTTAAATTAAATAAAAATTAATTAAATTAAATAAATAAACAGTAAATGTGCATTGAAATGTGCAGCTGTTTGTGTCTTGTAGAGAACGTGTTCACTTACATTCAAGTACAAAAATCAACAAAATATGGAATCTGTCCAGGGTGCACAAACTTTTGCTTAAGCTGTTTAAAATGCTGAACACACACTGAGAAAGTTCTGATTAGTTTTGATTGGATCGGAGGTCCATGTGCTCATGTTAATCATTCCATTCAAATATTTCGGTCTGTGCTGGTGATCAGTAGAAGGTTTTTAACCCTTTGCCCTGCCTGAACACACACACACACACACACACATACAGTGTATCACAAAAGTGAGTACACCCCTCACATTTCTGCAGATATTTAAGTATATCTTTTCATGGGACAACACTGACAAAATGACACTTTGACACAATGAAAAGTAGTCTGTGTGCAGCTTATATAACAGTGTAAATTTATTCTTCCCTCAAAATAACTCAATATACAGCCATTAATGTCTAAACCACCGGCAACAAAAGTGAGTACACCCCTAAGAGACTACACCCCTAAATGTCCAAATTGAGCACTGCTTGTCATTTTCCCTCCAAAATGTCATGTGATTTGTTAGTGTTACTAGGTCTCAGGTGTGCATAAGGAGCAGGTGTGTTCAATTTAGTAGTACAGCTCTCACACTCTCTCATACTGGTCACTGAAAGTTCCAACATGGCACCTCATGGCAAAGAACTCTCTGAGGATCTTAAAAGACGAATTGTTGTGCTACATGAAGATGGCCAAGGCTACAAGAAGATTGCCAACACCCTGAAACTGAGCTGCAGCACAGTGGCCAAGATCATCCAGCGTTTTAAAAGAGCAGGGTCCACTCAGAACAGACCTCGCGTTGGTCGTCCAAAGAAGCTGAGTGCACGTGCTCAGCGTCACAGCCAACTGCTGTCTTTGAAAGATAGGCGCAGGAGTGCTGTCAGCATTGCTGCAGAGATTGAAAAGGTGGGGGGTCAGCCTGTCAGTGCTCAGACCATACGCTGCACACTACATCAAATTGGTCTGCATGGCTGTCACCCCAGAAGGAAGCCTCTTCTGAAGTCTCTACACAAGAAAGCCCGCAAACAGTTTGCTGAAGACATGTCAACAAAGGACATGGATTACTGGAACCATGTCCTATGGTCTGATGAGACCAAGATTAATTTGTTTGGTTCAGATTGTCTCAAGCATGTGTGGTGGCAATCAGGTGAGGAGTACAAAGATAAGTGTGTCATGCCTACAGTCAAGCATGGTGGTGGGAATGCCATGGTCTGGGGCTGCATGAGTGCAGCAGGTGTTGGGGAGTTACATTTCATTGAGGGACACATGAACTCCAATATGTACTGTGAAATACTGAAGCAGAGCATGATCCCTTCCCTCCGGAAACTGGGTCGCAGGGCAGTGTTCCAGCATGATAATGACCCCAAACACACCTCTAAGACGACCACTGCTTTATTGAAGAGGCTGAGGGTAAAGGTGATGGGCTGGCCAAGCATGTCTCCAGACCTAAACCCAATAGAACATCTTTGGGGCATCCTCAAGCGGAAGGTGGAGGAGCGCAAAGTCTCGAATATCCGCCAGCTCCGTGATGTCGTCATGGAGGAGTGGAAAAGCATTCCAGTGGCAACCTGTGAAGCTCTGGTAAACTCCATTCCCAGGAGAGTTAAGGCAGTTCTGGAAAATAATGGTGGCCACACAAAATATTGACACTTCAGGAACTTTCACTAAGGGGTGTACTCACTTTTGTTGCCGGTGGTTTAGACATTAATGGCTGTATATTGAGTTTTTTTGAGAGAAGAATCAATTTACACTGTTATATAAGCTGCACACAGACTACTTTTCATTGTGTCAAAGTGTCATTTTGTCAGTGTTGTCCCATGAAAAGATATACTTAAATATCTGCAGAAATGTGAGGGGTGTACTCACTTTTGTGATACACTGTACATAATTGAAAGGTTCAGTGAAAAGTCCCGGGATTCTGAGGGGTGGCACCGTTGTGTAGCATTTTGAACTGCCCTTATGTCACTATGCTTAACCAACCTGCAGGTTCCATGCCCTAGGCCAGTCCGACCCCAGTTCCAACCTCACTGTTCCCAGTCATCATTTCACTGTTATAGGTGTGTGCATGTTTGTATTTGTGTGCGTGACCTGGAAAAAAAGACATTTCGGCTCAGGTCCGACAGTGCCATCAAGCACAATAAAATGAACTGAAAGACATTTTGGCTAGCTAACCGTATTGACCCTGGGAATTCCATTCACTGCTGTACAAATGTGACGCTCTGCTTACCCGCATGGTTCATTAACCTGATTGATCTCATTTTGCAGTTGCTGCTAATGCTAATAAAATGTGGAAACTGGACAACATTAGGAATTCCCCGTTTTCTCCAAGTCTAGTCATTTACAATTCCCCATTTCTATTCCTCTGTCACCTGGCCCACCCCTGCACTGGCTGAAGGGCCATTATTACTAGTCACGCCATCCCCACTTATCATCATCCACCACTCATGCAGGCGCCTCGACCAGCCAGCAGAGGTCATGTTTTTGCAGCACCAATGAGGACCCTCATCAACCCTCCGCCAAGTCTGGCTGTTGGATGGATGACTTAGTCGATTTCTTAAGGACAGAAGCCAGTTCCATATTGCATGTGAATGTCAAAGGGAAGTTAATAATCTAATGCACATTTTGCACTGTGGCTGTGGTTTTTTTGTGTAAAGCACAAGACTATAGCAAAGGACTACTTGTTCCATTTAAAATTTAAGATCAAGACAAAAAAAGATTTTTAAAATACTATACATCCCGTTTTCATCCATACTACATTGTGTTATTTTTCAGATTTTGCTTGCTGAACAAAAAAATAGTAAAACAATTACATACAGCCAACTGTAATACTCGTTATTTGTTTTGTATTTACTCTGATTGGCTAAAAAATACATTAGATTTTTTAAAAATCTGTAATGGGGTGGGTTGCTTTGTTACTGAGACATTAGGTGTAGCCCAGCACCTGCAAGAATAAAAAAGAACCCAAGTGCAGAATGCCTAATCGAAGTAGAACAATTTTGTGGCTGAAAACCAAGGAGCTGGCAAAACTGTGAAACAGAATTCGTGGTGTATAGAAACACTCCCACCTGGAGCGAATTAACACTAACAAGGTGCAGGTGATTGTCAATTAAGAGAAATCAACAAATCAATCTGCGCCTCTGTGCCCCATCTGCCGGCCAAAAATGGCAGGGCAAAACTCCAAAGTGGATCACTGTTAAACCGCTAAGTTGTCGACTCAGCTAAGCCACATTGGAGCTTGAAGCGGCAATCAGATGGTGCATGGAGCCCCTTACTGCAGCTATGATATGTGTTCTCTGGGTCTAATATGGGTGATGGCACAAGTGGTGGAGGATTCACACAAAGCACAGCGTGACTGTCTGTACCAGATACTGCTGGTTGGTAAAGAGAGGAATCCAAAAGAAGCAGCAGAGGAATTAGTATAAAGAATCGTAAATGGCTAGATTGGGAGAAAAAAGGGTCAAGTGTGGTTGAAGGAAAATCCTGTCATCATTCTGACTCTAACAACAGAATCGGATTTGAAAAAGAAGAATCCTGATTTGAGATCTTTATAAATTAGGGTCTACGTGTCTGTGCTATTGATTTTCCCCACAATGCATTGCTGTGATGATCTCCTTGATCTCCATTGGTTTATTTCCCTTTTTATCTTCCCCCTCACCATCATTATCATGCCTGTCAAGTCTTTTCTCCAACACTTCTTTTGGTGATCATCAGCCTGGGGTTACTGGGAGGTATTTCCCTTAATGCATTGCTCATTTTGTCTGTCTGATTCCTTTACTGTCATTCTTTTCTTCTCATCATCATGTCATTCCATCGACACCGCTTCACCTGCTCTGTGATTTGAGGATGATTTTTGTTTGCTCCTCATCATCATTACTTTGAGTCCTTCACATTTCTTCACATCGTTCCTCTTCATCGTTACCCATCCTGCACGACTCACTTGAGCTCCTGGCTTGATGATTTCATCACTTTGCCCCTCTTTGTACACAGGGTGTGGTTAGGACTCTAGTAGACTGTGCCATCGACACACCTGCTGTCCTTTCGACTCCTTCATCTGAGTCCAGTGAGTGAGCTCCTCCTCCCCGGAGCTGTTCAGGCCCAGCGAGATCCAGCCAATCATCTCCTTTCGCTTGATGCTGCGCTTGTTGTAGACAGAGAGGATGAGCGTGACGTCCGAAAGCTGGAACAGCGCCACCTGGAACACGAACGTCTCCCTGTAGATAGGGTTGGGCTGGCCGCGGCACAGAGACGTCTTACACTTGGACATCTCCTGACCCATCGAGTTCAGCAGGGTCAGCTTCACATACGTGTCTAAAGAGAAGGACAAAGAGGAAGGACCATCATCACAAGTGCTTCTATACATTGAGTTGCTTTGTGTGGCCTAATGTATGCGTACATGCCTCCTAATTATTTGCTTCATGTCGATAAAATTATTTATAAAAATACATTTTACAGTTCAAACTTTGAGGCAACAGTTTAAGGAAGCCATTTCCTGTTCCTGTTAACTGGGCCCCATTTTAGTGTGGTGAACTAGAGTAGCAACATCAATGAACATTCACTATGAATTGGAACACTGATTGTAAAGACAATACAGGTGCCTGAACTTAAACATGCTTTTTTGACTGACAGGGCACAAATTCTCACAAAGACTCCAAATTTTTTTGGTCTCTCTTGTTCTACAAGCTAGTGCAATGTGGATGACAGCGTCCACAGTCACGTGAGCTCTAAACTGTCATGAGTTTAAAAGGCTGGTATGCAAGGAAGAAGCTTCTGCATCTGCTTTGTGTCTGTGCTGATTTTGGAGCAGGAGCTTCTCTTTGCACGACAGCCTCTAAGCCTACACCGATGTAAAGCTTGCTTGGCTGTGGACAGTGACACCCATGTTCCAGCAGCTTGTAATTTGTGGCAAACCTATTTTGGATTTTTGGTGGTACTTTTAGTGGATTGCATTTGGCTATTCAGAGAGGTTTATTGTCAGGATGAGTGGTGTTTTTTTAAGCGTGTTAGCTGGTCTGGATGCTGAGCAGGTTGAGAAGAGAAAAGCAGATGTGCACATAATGATCATGTAGGTAATGCAGAACAACTAAAAAGAAAAAAGAAAAACAGCAGTGACACCCCACACGTACGGCTTTGATTCATTTGCCAGCTGCTTTGTGTGAGAAGATGCTTTCAGAATCATTTCTACTCCTGCTTTATTTAATGCAGCTGCCTTCCAGCCACTCTAGATCTGCTTTTAAATAAAAAGAATATGAAAAAAACAACCCACAGTTCTCTGTATGGTTTCTCTCTCTCTCTGATATAAAGCCGTGTTGAAGTGAACTGATTTGCTGCTCGGGAATAAAAGCCGCGGTGACACTTTAAGTGCTTTAGTGAAGCAGTAATGGACCTCATGCTGGTGAAGGTGAAAGAAACGTACAGTGATTAAGTGCGAATGATTGGCTTTATTGAGCGAACCTTTGTCTGAGTCTAAAAAGGTCGCGAGGGGTTCGGAGGAAATGCTGAAGCTTTTGTGCTGCACTAACAATTTCATTTAAAAAAAAGCTCGCCGCAGGGAGGGACTGTGCATCAGTGTTCCCCAAACCAAGTCAAGTTTTAGAACAAGTCCATGTGAAGTTCAAACTCATCATGGAAAAACTCCCCACACAATTCAACTGAGGCTGCAAGCACATGATGCACAGCGAATCTACTCTGCGCTGGCTGTGCTGTTGTCTTCCTACGGAGTGAAGCTGGCACGCCCACAGTTTAACGCTGACCTTTTCAAAATGCCGCCAATCTGACAAATCATTTATATGACAAATTTATACGAGTCAAAAGAGACACACAGACACAGCAGAGAGAAACTGATTCTCATTGTTTCACAAAAACCCTGAACTGTTTCAATCCAGGGGACGGCATGGTGGCTTGCGCTGTCACCTCACAGCAAGAAGCCCCTTGGTTCAACTACCCGGCTGGACGGTCAGGGTCCTTTCCGTGTAGAGTTTGCACATTCTCCCTTTGTCTACATGGGTTTTCTCCCAGTGCTCTAATTTCCTCCTACTAGTCCAAAGAGCTCCAGTCCAACTGGAGCTACTAAAAATGGCCCCTAAAGTGTATGTGGGTGAATGTGTATGTGTTCACCCTGTAATTGACTGGTGACCTGTGCAGAGTGTTTCCTGCCTCTCAACCAAAAAATCAGCAGTGATAAAACAGACAACGAATAAATAAATGTTTTAATCCACCTTAAATCTAACATGACGTTGTGAGAAAAATCCAGCAAGGTGACTGATGAGCTGTGAAACAGTGAGAGTGGGTTTACATTACAGATAGCAATCCCACCTTCCATAATCCTGGAACTGCCTTCATCTTGTCACAGCTCCATAACTGCATGCAAATGAACTGTCAGAACTGTTTATTGTTTTCCTGCTTGCAGCTTGAGCAGAAAGCACTAGAAATAGTTTAGAATGCTTAGCACCGATATGCACCCAGCCTCACCGTAAACAAAGTCAATTACGCTAGCCCATCACCACTCACCACAGGTTTCAGCTGTGTCGATGGCCTGGTCAGGAGCTCTGCAGGGGCTGGATGAAGTACCGCCTCATTGCCTTATGCTCAGTTCACACTACATGACTTTTAAGTTGTTCAGATCACTGTACAGTTCACACTACACAACTTGATCCCTTGTAATTGGGAGTCTTTTAAGTTGTTGTGGTTTTCACACCGACGATTGATCAGCGATAGGGGGTCCAACACTACACGATCTATCACCAGGAGGAATCACAGATGAGTCTGTCTGGTCTCTCAAACTACTTTTTGTCACAAAAACACAAGAGTTCTCTCACATGTGAGAAGTAAAAAGGGGTTTAATGATACCATGTCCAAAACTGCATGGGCTTGTCTGTTCTACAGAGATAGTTGAAGGTAAATAAATATTTTTTGCAATGCAATGTTGGTATTATGGTTTGGTGTGGACGATGAGGTCACAAATACTGTAAAGCTTGTGTGTATTCGAGGTATTCTGATAGAAACTATATTATGCCACTGCCCCTCACATTTACAACTCCTCCCCCAGGTTTCCTCTAACCCCATATCTTGTATTTTTATTGGCTGTAGTTCAACACTGCACCCATTACCAACCAGTTGAATCATCAGCATCAGCAAATCAGAGACATGAGGTAATTATAACAATAAATGACACAACAACGAGCACTCGTAACAACCTGCAAGCAAAAAAAAACTGACCAGGGACAAAATGTATGTGGACACCTGGTGACATGCTTACTGGACATCCATGGGCATTACTATGATCTATTAAAATGATGATATAAATATGTATAATGTTTAAATCAATAAAATGATATTAAATAAATGAAATACTAAAAGAAGTGAGCTGCATATAACAAACAAGTCAACACGCACCACTACTGTGATCACAGTTTACAGAAAAGAAAGAAAGAACCAAACAGATATCCATGCAGACGCAGTTAGTAAGCCAGAGAGGGGGAAGGACTCACCTCGAATAATATAAACCTGCCCACCTATCAAATGCTTTACACAACAGAACAGTCCATCTGACGAGGGAAAGAGAGGAACAGTGAGAGACAGAGAGGAGTTAAAGGTTAATAACTAGGGAGGAGACAAACAGAGGAAAAAAACACTGAACCATCAACACGAGACAAAGAAAAAAAGCATGACGTTTCCATCCATCAACTTCTGACGAGAAACCAAGAATTAAAAAAACCTTATTAAAGATGTTAATCAATTAATTAAACATGGCACTTGGGTGGTGCAGTGGTACATTACGCTAGCCCACTACAGCTGGGATCCAGGGTTTGACTCCCCAGTGGTGCAATTGTCTGAACGGACATGATTGGCTATTCCTTAACGGGGGATGGTGGCCCTGTACTGGATTGGCATCCTGCTTGTGGTATGTTACTGCATTGCACCCAGTGATTCCAAGGCAATCGGACCCACTGCAACCCTGACCAGATTAAAGTGGTGCCAAAACATGAAAATGAAATAAAAAAATCATTCCTAGGTAACATTTATTAGTTTACTCACACTACTAATTGCATTTAAACCAAAGTGATGTGTTCATGGCCTGTATTGTCATCATCCACTGTGGAAACGTGTCATTCATTTGTTTATTTTAACTGCTTTATTCTGGTTGGGGTTGTGGTAGATCTGCCACTACCCGGAAACACTTTTTGCAAGGCACGAATAAATTTTGATGAGGGTTACAGTTCATCATAAGACATGACATTCCTCACAAGACCCAGGTTTCTATATGACACTTATTCTACTAGCTTTTTTTGCTAATAAAACAAATATTAAGAGGATAAAATGATCTTTACTTTGGAGAGTGCATGTTGAATAGATGATTGACAAAAGGCATAATGTGACATTCTGTACACAACATGGCTCTCTGCAAGAAACCACTGCTGGCTGGTGGAAAGAAGCAGTCTTGGTGGAAAGAAGGTGACTGCACGTGTCGGAGGGGGCACGTGATAATCTGTGGCTCTCATTGGTAAGTGTGTGGGTGGGGCATGCTGCAAAGGAGCTGCAATCGTGAAGCAGAAATGACTAGATTGGGGGGAATGACAAAGAAGAAAGAAAAATTGTGAGACCATACACAGATGTGTGTGTGTGTGTGTGTGTGTTCGTATTTACTGGGTGGTTTGTTGGTGGCGATGTTTTTAAAGTGACAACCCTTGATTACTTCCACAGAGAGACGACCCGTGGTGGCGTTGTAAACAAGGCCTAGCAGAATCTCTGGTGAGGTTCTCTGAGCTGCAGACTGGAAGGTGGAGGCCGTCTCACTGCAGGATGCAGCAGATGCACTCAACTGTGATTCACTGGCCTGAAACAAAAACACATATATGCATTTATCCATCTAACCAATCAACCAGCCAACCATCAATTTAACCAACCAACCAGCCAACCATCAATTTAACCAACCAGCCAACCATCCATCCATCCTTCCATCAAACTAACCAACCAGCCAACCATCCATCCATCCTTCCATCAAACTAAACAATCAGCCAACCATCCATCCATCAAACTAACCAACTATCTATCCATCAAACTGACCTGGTAACCATCCATTCATCCATAAAACCAACCAACCAGCCAACCATCCATCCATCAAACTAACCAACTATCTATCCATCAAACTGACCTGGCAACCATCCATCCATCTATCCATTCATCCATAAAACCAACCAACCAGCCAACCATCCATCCATCAAGCCATCAAACTAACCAACCATCTACTGTATCCATCAAACTGACCTGGCAACTATCCATCCATCCAGCTATCTATCCATCCATCAAACCAACCAAACAGCCAACCATCCATCCATCAAACCAACCAACCAGCCAACCATCCATCCATCAAACCAACCATCCATCCATCCATGCATCCATCCAACCAACCATTCATCCAACTGACCAGCCAACTGACAAACTATCCATGCCATGCATACACAATTCATCCACAATCTATTCATCTAATCATCCATTTATGAATTTATCTATTCACCTCTCCACGAATACATCGATTCATTCACTCACTTCCATCCATCCATCCATCCGACTGTCTATCTATTCGTCCATTTATTAACCCCATTCCATTTCCTTTTAACATCCCCACTTATTTGTAAATGTATCTACCTAATGCCACTAACTGCTTTTATTTAACTATTTAAGATGACCTGGTTGGAGGTCAGTTGCGGTGTGGTGGGGTAAAACCATAACTCCATCCGCCCCTCGCTCTCTACTCACCGCAGCACTGCAGCAAGGCTCCAGTGGGACGGGAACAGCCATTTTGCCCTGCAGGTTGAGTTTAGTGAGGTAGAAGATTTTCTCTCCCAGCAGTTTACTCTCTTTTTTCACTTTGCTGAAGCTGTAGAGGCGGAACCTTACAGAATAGTTCCCAATGCTCTCTGACAGGACGTGGCTGAAACGGAAAGTCTCACTGAGGTTCCGCCCTCTGGAAATGCCCGTCTTGGCACGCTGTTTTTTGGCGGGAAGGAGAACCAGGTGCAGCTGCCAGGCCAGACCTGGGGTCCGGCGAGGTGATGGGAGATCGGTCACTGCAGTGACAGTGACAGAAAGGCAGCGCTGGTGGGAGTCGTAGTCGAAAATGACGTGCAGCGTCCCGAAAGGTGAGAAGGGCGAGTCGGGGGAGTAAAGCTTAAGGAGAGGAGAGGAGGAACCACGTACTGAAAGATCCTACACAATGAGATAAAAAACTGAAGTAATTAATGTTGTAACATAGTGTATACACACACTCACGTGCACTCACACACCTCAGGACTGAGTACGGCTGTGCTGTCACTAGGGACGTCCTCCTCGAGGGCCTTGGTGTTGCTGAAACTCTCAGGCTCATGAGCTTCACTTTTGTTGTCGGCTAGTTCAGAGGCAGAGCCGTCCTCATCTTGATAGGGCGGCGGCTGCAGCTCGTCAAGGGGCGGAGTCAACCTCATCCTCTGAATGCAGTTTACTGGAGGACAAAGAAACCACAATTATTAATTGAATCATTAGTTGTGCTGAAATCTGACTGTGACTAGCAGACTAACACCAGCCGTTTGCTTATTTTACACCATCCAGCATTGTCACAGAGGGTGCAAAACTTCGTGAAATGTTCCACCAATCACATTACTCGATGCCTTATCACCTTATGCCTGGTTCAGTCCACACCTGAAGTGTGTCAAAACCTTTTTGATCATCCTGCCTTCTCCGCACTTTTCTCTCCCCCTGGAGCTTAGAGAGTAAACAGTAGGAGAGGCTGAGAAAAATGATTTTTGTCTTCTTGGCAGCCGGGAGAAGTCTTTGATCAAAAATCTTTCACCCTTTTTAACCTGAGGCTGATTTAGGATGCGGGGGTGAGGAAGTGACAACTTTCATCTCTCTCTCTTTTATCTTTTCCAACCCTACTAACTGGAGTGTTTGCTTTCTTTGCTATTAAATTCAGCTACATTTATTCACTTACTAGAACTAAAAACTACATCCTAATTAGGGTTGTGGTGTGTCCAGAGCCACCCAGAAACTCTAGGGACCCAGGACATGGCACCACACTCACACATTCATGAACTTACTCACACTTTGGGTTAACTGAAGGGCATTCTTTATTTACTTATTTATTAGGATTTTAATGTCATGTTTTACACACTTTGGTTACATTCATGACAGGACAGGTAATCGCTTGTCACACAATATAGATCAGTTTAAGTTTACTGTCAAACACAGTCATGGACAATTTTGTATCTCCAATTCACCGAAACCGAAACTCCCAGAGGAAAGCCACACAGACATGAGGAGAACATGCAAACTCCAAACAGAAAGGACCCCGACTGCTCCACCTGGGAATCGAACCCAGGACCTTTTTGCTGTGAGGCTACAGTGCTACCCTCTGAGCCACCGTGCCACCCCTAATTAAAGGGCATTAAAGAAAAAATAAAAATAGACATAGACAGAAGGGAATCTCTCCCCTCTCAAATCAGGACTATAATCAAGGCATGGATGAATACCAGGTCCTCAGGACCCCACCAATTAACTTATGATGTGAATGTGATATACTTTTTCTTAAGAATGCTTCACGTTTATGCTATTAACATAGCTCTGACACCTGGACGTTGTGAAGTGGATAATCCTATATAAGTGGATAATCCTACCTAATTCATAGCCATGAAAATCCCATCAAGTGCTACAATGACAGATTAGAAGAGTAATCACATGACTTGTAACTTTTGTTCTACAGGACAAAACACCCACAATTGAGGCCCTAATGAGTGTCAAATATAAATCTAAACACAAGCATTTTATGGTGCCTAATAGCACGTCTAACTACAAGATGCTCAATCTGATGTATACTCACCGTCTTCAGCTGAGGCTTCACTGCTGTAGCCATCATACTCAGACGACAGGGGGCAGTATTTCGTCTGAGACTTCCAACTAAAACTTTTGTGATGAGGGGCTTCTGCCCCTGCGCATTGACCCCGGAGGCCCCGCGAGCGTGTCATGGCTTCCTGATACTGACCCATCACCTCATCATCACTGTCTGATGACCAGGCCTGAAAATCTGCCTCTCCATAGCTTTTATCTAATCCAGACACACACAGACAGAGAGAGAGAGAGAGAGAGAGAGAGAGAGAGAGAGAGAGTTAGTTTATAATTTCCTCTAATTATAAACATACAGAGAAGAGCAATCAACTTCTGGAACCATCTAAATGAGAGCGACCCCCAATCTTATCATTATAAAGCCCTGAAACACCAAGAGCTGAGCAAACATAGCAGTCCCCTCATCCAACTGGTCCTGAGTCACTACACCCATACACCACTAACACACACCGACACACTAATAACACACACAGACACTCTAACACACACAGATACACCACTAACACACACAGACACCCTAATAACACACACAAACACATTACTAACACACGCCGCCACACCACTAACACACACTAACACAATAAAGACTCAGGAACAGAAGAAATCTGCAAACCCAATTAGAATAAACCAAATTACACAAAAACTCCGAACTAAATATCTGAATTATTGGGAAACTGAAACTAAATCTCAAAGTAAAATGCGGTTATTTGTTATTTGGCCCTAAACAGACACTACAGTTCAGCACATTATCTGAGCACAGTATCCGACCCTAAATTAAGAAACACCCTGACGAGGTACAGACTGAGCGCACACGACCTGGCCGTGGAGACGGGGCGACACACCCGGTCCTGGCTGCCCCGGGAGGAGAGGTTGTGTCAGCACTGCACTCTCAGTACAGTAGAGACGGAGCTGCACTTCCTCACCCGGTGTACCAAGTACCACCACGTCCGCTCCCAATTCTTCCCTAAATTTAATAACATCATCCCCAACTTCACCTCCCTCCCAGACCCCGACAAACTGCCCCACCTACTGGGGGAGCACAGAGAGAGCTGCACACTAGCAGCACTCTATACACACACCTGTCACCAGGTGAGGGACAGTGGGTGACCATGTCTCATACACACACACACATACACACACACACACACGCACAAACTGATTGTTTTACTACCTCATTATTGTAAATATTATACTTTTTATTGTTATTATTTTGCACTGTTTTTATTAATATTTTATTCTATTCTATATTTTTTGCACATGTAACTATTCTGTATATTTTTGTTCTTTCTTATTTTTATTGTTTATATTTCTCTGTAACTTGCTTTGGCAATACGAATGTCCTTATTTGTCATGCCAATAAAGCTTCTTTTGAGTTTGAGTTGAGAGAGAGAGAGAGAGAGAGAGAGAGACTGAATGGTCACTAGAGGGCAGAAGAGACCAAGAAACACCAACGTGCACTTGCAGTCAGGCACTCACACGGTCTGCTGTGACTCTGGCATATTGTGTCCCATTTTACACAGACATACCAAGTTGCAAAAACTCATTTCAGGAAGGTATCCCCGGACCTCCACCCCCCAAGCCCGAAAAAAAAAAAAAAAGCTAAAAAACCTCTCGCACACACCAAAGGATATGGGTGATAACAGAACTTTTAGGAGCTGCTAACTGAGCTACTAAGCTAACTGTTCGCGTCACAAACATTAATGTGTACTACATAGTGCACTAGATAGTGTGAAAGATAATAGATTTATGTTCCCTACATAGTGCACTAGATTGTATATTAGAAAAGAATGTATGTTCCTTATTTAGTGCACTAGATAGTGTACTAGATAATAGACTTACGTTTCTTACATAATGCTTTAGGTAGCGTATTGGTTAACGAATTTAGGTTCCCTACATAGTGCACTAGATAGTATTTTAGATATGAATTATGTTCCCTACGTAGTGCACTAGATTGTGTATTAGATAACGCATTCATGTTCACTACATAGTGCACTAGAAAGTATAACTAGATGATGATTTGTGTTCCTTACATAGTGCACTAGACAGTATATTAGACAAATGATTTATGTTCCCTACACAGTGCGCTAGATTGTATATCAGATAACGGATTTAGTACGCGATCGAGGAATAAAGTCTGTGTCGCCTGCGTGCGCGTGTGTGTGTGTGCGCTCTTGGCCGCTCGTTCTAGATTCCGGGAGATTTTATCTGACTTGCGGGCATCAGGGAGCCGCTGTGTATATGCGGGGAGACTCCCGGAACTTCCGGGAGACTTGGGATGTCTGTTTACACGACAAGCTGTGTGACATTATGTAAACATCACGTGTCAGATTATACAAGCAGGTTTGCCATTTGATCCACCTCAGATCTTCTGGTCTGTACCAGACACGACAATCTTCATGTACTCTACGTCTCTCCTCGGACCACAGAGAGTCTGTGAGTACTCGCCACTGCTGCCTGGAAGATACTTCAACCTAGTCCATTAAGCATAACAGTCTAGTCCTTTACAAAATCCCTCAGGTCTTTATGCTGATCATATCTCCTGCACTCAACATGTAAATTACGAGGACCTACCATAGATCCCTCTCCCTCATGTGCACAACTGGCCACAGTCTACATCCCTACACAAACACACAAACACACTCACCTGGCAGGTCCTTGCTCTTCCTGTAGTGGTCGAGTGGTTGTGGAGCGACGTTCTCAATGGATAGTTTGTTATTGAGAAAGAGAAAAATGATGATCATAAGAAAAATAAAAACAGCGATGGCGGACAGGAAGCCCAGAGCTTCAGGAGACACTGCAGAGAGACAGAAAGAGTGAAGAACATCTCTCAATACACTGTGCTGACGTGTGTGTACAGATACTAAAACTGACTCTGTGTCCATATTATTCATTTAAGAAAAGAATCCCTTAATGGTGCGGGTCAACTCGTCTGAGTGTAATCTGATTCTGATCTGAACTGAAGAGGACAGAGGAGAGAAACCATATGTTCATGAACCCAAACCCCCTCCAACATCCCGCTGCTATTACGGGAACTCTGATTGATTGATGTGTTGAGTGTTACCAAACAGAGGCTGATCGATGGCGTGATCATTTTCTCCTTGTGTGCCTTCTGTCCTTCATTAGTTTCTACATAACCTTTATCAGTGCCTGGTTTTTGGGCTGATCAGTTCTTCTGTTTTACTTCTAGGGCAAGCAGTAGCCTAGTGGTTAAGGTACAGGACTAGTAATCAGAAGGTTGCTGGTAGGGATGCATCGATACCATTTTTTCCCAGCCGAGTACGAGTACAAGTACATGTATTTTTGTACTTGCCGATACCGATACCTATTTAGAATACCGTTTTTTTTTAAACAAAAACACACGTGAGAAGTGACGAGAAGTTTAATGACACCACGTCCAAAAATGCACGTCAACAAGTAGCGAGAGATCAAAGTGTTTGTGCGCTGACGTGATGAAATCAAGGAGGAAAAATAAATGAATCTGAGTGGATTTGGCAACACGAATAGCATGGATTGTTCTGTAGTGAGTTGGAGGTTAATAAATATTTTTGCAATGCAGTGTTGGTGTTTTGTTGTTATGTTTTGTAGAGAACGATCAGGTAAGAAATACTGTAAAACGTGTGTGTGCCGGTGTATTCTGATATAAACTATATTAAACCCCTGTCCCACCGGTTTACACTCCTCTCCTGCGTTTCCCCTCACACCGTATCCTGTGTTCTCATTGGCTGTTCGACATGTCACTCACTGCCAGTCGCACATCTGAGATCAGATATCTGACATGCTAGACGAGCGCTCGGTGAGCCGGTCGGATCGAGTTGTTGGATAGTTCACACTTAGCGATCGAGAGCCGAGTTTTGATCACCGAGCAAACGCCGAGTTGCTCCCGAGCACCAGTCGCTGAGCGAAAATCAGGGCAAAAATCATGTAGTGTGAACTAGGCATAACGCAGCAACGTGCACTAGGCACACGGTATCGGATGTTTAGCATCGAAGCCTCGTTTGCGAGTACGAGTACGAGTTAATGAGCGCGGTATCGGGCCAATACCCGATACCAGTATCGGTACTCATGCATCTCTAGTTGCTGGTTCAAGTCCCACTACTGCCAGATTGCTGCTATTGGGTCCTTGAGCAAGGCCTCTAACCTTCAATTGCTCAGACTGTATACTGTAACTGCAATGTAAGTCGCTTTGGATAAAGGCGTCTGTTAAATGCCGAAAATGTAAATGTTCTGTCCTCTACATGTTCATCTGAAGTGTGTTGGTGGTTGAAAGTGAGTCCCAATGCTACAATAGTTTACATTTTTAAAACTATGGAATTATAAAAGCAGAGCATCCAAAGTAGGTTAGCTAAATCCACAGCCTTGCAAAAGGTTGCAACACGCTCACAACATCATTTATTCAGAAACGATGTATCGGGTTCTCAGCTGGCACGGAGGTGTAGCTCACTGCGGAGCGCTCCAAGTCGGAATCTCAGCGGTGCTACGAAGAACAGACACATTCGGCCTGAGGAAGGAAAGGTCATATGGGGTTTCTTCTCGCTGCCGCTTTGATATGCAAATATCTCCGGTTCTGGCCACTGGTCTGTGGTGGGGGGAATTCACATGGAGCATAACATGACAGCTTTGTGAGATAAACCTGCCACTGGCAGGTAATAAGAAGTGACTTGTGAGTGTGTGCATATGCAAGTGGAAGTACAAAAAAACCAATATTTACTCTACAGTTCCAAAATGTATGTGGACTTGACTCGTACTCAGTGAGTTCTGTAACAATATCTGCTTCCAGCACTTCCGTCAGCAACAGAAAGCACAGAAGCATTGTAGTCCTAATTAAACTACATTCCTACATTCATGGAGCACTCATCAGAGAGTATTCGCATCACCTGGTCTCAGCACTGTATTAGTGTGATCTTGGATCAATGCGGTGCTGAGTCCTTACTCCACACTTCACTGGTGTTGAAGAGATTTCATAAAAAAAGAATTCTAAAGAATAATCTTGAATGTGATAATTGTTGTTGGATGACCGAGCAACAGTTACTTCCTCTTGTCCTGCAAACCGATCAGTGTAGTCAAGTTTTAGTTCCTTTCATTTCTGTGTCAGTCACCCAGCGGTTCAGCACAGTGAGTAGAGCATTAGTTTTCAACACTCTACACTGCCCGTTCAATCCCTGCACTTGGGTCCTTGTCATTTGGTTTTTCACCACCCCACCTTACAGGTTCAGGTGTTTTAGCCACACCCTTTGACTACAGATATATATAATTTGTGGCAACATTTTTTGTCCCAGCATGACTGTTTCCCAGTGCACTTGACCTTTAATGGTCTGCACAGAGCCCTGACCTCAACCTCACTGAACATCTTGATCATAAACAGAAATGTTAATTTCAGATCTGTCCAACATCAGTGCCAAGTCCAAATCCAACGTTTAATCCATATGATTTGGCGTGGCACTAAACAGGGCTGCTGCAAGGATCTAATGACTACGATGAAGATCAGACCAATTAATAAGGGATTAATGCCTGTCCTGGCAAAGGGTTCTCCAACTTTTTCCCACAATGCCATTCAATTTCCTACACTATATAACCAGATCATGAGCTTGTAAAACATCTTATTGCAAAACCAATGGCATTAATATGGACCTTGCCCTACCCCCCAATTTTAGATATAACAGCCTCCACTCTAAGAAGGCTTTCCACAAGATTTTGTTTGTGCAGGTGGGAATTTGTACCCATTCAGTCAAAATGGTGACAAGTAGGCCTGGCTTGCATTTCAATTCATCCCAAAGTTGTTTAGTGGCAGTTGATGTCAGAGCTCAGTGCAGGCCCCCTCACAAAAACAAAAAAGTGTCCACATACTTCTGGCCATATAGTGCAGACAGATCTGAGCTTTGTGAATTTCCATCATGTTTTTGACCGTTTCTGTGTGTGTGAGTGGCATTTTGGTCCAGGATATGGTTAGACAGTCATGTTGTCATAGAAACAAGCATCATCATGTCAGTATGCACACACACAAACAGTTCTCTTAAGTGCCCACGTATACAAACACACTCGTGCTACACGTACCACACGTACTACATTCTGTCAAGGTCAAACGTTTACATGCACTTCATGACAACATTGGGATCTCCATGAATTCCGCAACAGTCGTTTTCTGTGACTAAATGATTAAAACACACACGTCTTTTACTTAAAAACATATGAACAGAAAAGAGATTCTGTAAATCTGTTTAACTTTGTGGCATGTTGTCCAAATTCCTCATTAATAATTATGATTGGTGGGCGCTCGGGTGGCACAGCAATCTGTTACGCTAGGCCACCTAGCAATCAGCTGGCGGGTGACTATACAGACATGATTGGCTATGTCTGGGTAAGGGGGGCAGGGTGGATGAAGCCCTGTGATGCATTGGTGCCCTGTCCAGGGTACTCCTGCCTTGCCAGTGTTTCCCGGTCGTGACCCTGACCAAAACAAGGTGATTTATGGAAATTACTGCTTGACCGCAATTATTCAGAAGTCGTGTCATGCCAGGGTAGCAATAAGCATCTAAACTGCCCTGAGGGTCAGGTGTCATCTAAGCAGCACTGAAAAACTTCGGTAGGTTTTTTTATTCATGGCAGACCCTCCCCTGGTTTATGTACTTTTATTAGGTACAGCCAAATTAGTCCTATTACTTTTCCAGGTTTTCTTCATTCATAAATAGACACTGTGGTTCGGTGGAGTCTGAGCTGATTGACTGCTTGATTTTGAAGGTAGGGTTTTTGATGACTTATGTGCTTACTGGGTAACAAAGCGTGTAATTGCTTTATGCTGAGGGTGATGGGTGTTGGATATATTGATATCTTCATTTCATATGAATGTGATGGTGTTTTTATAACATGTTTTCTTGGTGTATTTTCATGTTTTGTTTAGTAATGAAAAAGGATTTAGTGTGACAAATGTGCAACAAAAGGGGCGATTCATTTTTCACAGCACATCAGGACAGCAGCGTTTCTGAAGTGGCCACCTACCTTTTCTGATGCAGATGAGTTCATGTACTCCACAGCTACGCTCGCCGCCTGTGTACAAGAAAAACACTGATCAGAACTGAACTGTGAGAACAAATACAGAAATAAAAAACAGTGTTTTCAATTGCCATGATCAGGATCTTGGTGGGTCCAGAACAATCTATGAGTGTGAGAAACACAATCACTCATTCACTGACTCATTTACTCACATAATCACTCACTCATTTGCTGACTCATTCACTTATTCATTCACTCATTTACTCACTCACTCATTCACTTATTCATTCACTCATTTACTCACTCATTCACTGACTCATTCACTCATTTACTCACTCACTCATTCACTTATTCATTCACTCATTTACTCACTCACTCATTCATTTACTCACTCAATCATTCACTTACTTATTTCCCCATTCATTCACTGACTCATTCACTTATTTATTTACTTGTTTACTCACTCATTTACTTACTCATTCACTCATTTACTCACTCACTTATTTACTGACTCATTTACTTATTCATTCACTCATTTACTCATTAATTTACTCATTCACTGACTCATTTACCTAATCACTCACACTAACTTATTTACTGACTTATTTACTCTCACAACCACTTATCCACTAACTTACTCATTGACTAATTTCCTCATTTATTCACTCTCTCGCTCACTCATTCACTGACTCATTCACTCATTTGTTCAAGCATGCGCTTACTCATTCATTCACTCACTCACTCACTCTAACAGGTGTTGGTAGTAAACTGTTGGAATGGTGAGAACTGTTCAGGATCTGAGCTCTATATAACAGTACACAATGACAAAGGACAAAACTTCAAATTTCATTATCCACATACACCGATCAGCCATAACATTAAAACCACCGCATTGTTTCTACACTGACTGTCCATTTTATCAGCTCCACTTACCATATAGGAGCACTTTGTAGTTCTACAATTACTGACTGTAGTCCATCTGTTTCTCTGCATGCTTTGTTAGCCCCCTTTCATGCTGTTCTTCAATGGTCAGGACCCCCACAGGACCACCACAGAGCAGGTATTATTTGGGTGGTGGATCATTCTCAGCACTGCAGTGACACTGACATGGTGGTGGTGTGTTAGTGTGTGTTGTGTTGGTATGAGTGGATCAGACACAGCAGCACTGATGGAGTTTTTAAACACCTCACTGTCCCTGCTGGACTGAAAATAGTCCACCAACCAAAAATATCCAGCCAACAGCGCCCCACGAGCAGCATCCTGTGACCACTGATGAAGATCTAGAAGATGACCAACTCAAACAGCAGCAATAGATGAGCGATCGTCTCTGACTTTACATGTACAAGGTGAACCAACTAGGGAGGAGTGTCTAATAGAGTGGACAGTGAGTGGACACGGTATTTAAAAACTCCAGCAGCGCTGCTGTGTCTGATCCACTCATACCAGCACAACACACACTAACACACCACCACCATGTCAGTGTCACTGCAGTGCAGAGAATCATCCACCACCTAAATAATACCTGCTCTGTGGGGGTCCTGACCATTAAAGAACAGCATGAAAGCAGGTTAAAAAAGCATGCAGAAAAACAGATGGACTACATTCAGTAATTGTAGAACTACAAAGTGCTCCTATATGGTAAGTGGAGCTGATAAAATGGACAGTGAGTGTAGAAACAAGGAGGTGGTTTTAATGTTATGGCTGATCAGTGTACATGCAGCAGATTGTAGAAAGAGACTGTACACACAAAAATCCTGGAGTTTAACTGTAAACTTTATATCTGCAGTTCTACTGGAGAGAAACGTCATCTCTCACACCACTGAGACACAAATCTAAGAGATTCTAGAGTTATCCACCAAACCACCCTGCAGTCCTTCAACAAACAGCTCACTCCTCAAATCCCTCAGCTGCCTGACTAAAAAAACAACACTACTGACAGAAATGGCACATTTAAGCTCTCCGACCTTCTTTCTCTCCTGCTTTGGCTAATGAAGGCCAACAGTCAACTGGAAATTCCAATCCAACAATCACTATCCAGAATACATTATAACCAGCCACATTAACTGGTGTCTGTGTTTCCCATTGCACCTGGACCTCTATCACATTCATGACCCACGCTGGCTGAGGAGGGCTGCAGGCCAGCATAATTCTTTTTCCATGGTAGAGTGGCAGATTCCTGGCTATACTAGGATTTAGATGATTCTAGATAAAACATGTTTATCGTGTGTATACTGAATCCCCAGCATTGGGTATAAGAGGGTGTAGTTCCTAAGAGACAAACAGACTGGTTACCAAACACACACCCATGCCAGTCGGCTTCCAGGGACTGATACCCTGGAGTCAGTGGTTCATCTGGGAGATGGTAGGCATCAGCAGACTTAACTTACTCACCGAGCACTTTATTAAAAACAGTAATCTAATATCTGACATTTATTAAGTATTTTATAACATACACCAACCATACAGATATATTTGTAGGTAAACAATAACTGACTGTTGCCCATCTGTTGCTCTGTACCCTAATGTTTGGGTGGTGGAATAATCTCAGCACTGCAATGATACTAACATGGTTATGACAAGGCAGTGCTCCTTACCCAACAGACTAGCTAAAAAATATATGATGTATATAAGAATTTTTAATCAGATTTTGTGAAGCCGTGCCAGCTGATATGAGAGCATAAAAGCTGACGATCTGTAAGGAGGTGTATTCATCTCTGTGATGATCATCATGAGTGTTGGACTACATTAATGTGTGTGTAGGCTGGATGTGGGTGAGTGTGCGTGGGAGGTTTTGAGAGGAAGGTTAGACACTGGCAGCTTTAGGCTTTTAGAAAAAGTGGCAAAGCTCCATCACACAAATTCACACCAGACTACTAGAAGCTCCAGGACACAGTCTAAATATGAAAAATTCAAAGGCCCGTGAATCTCCAGACCCAATGTTTACGATGTGGTGAAAATGCACACTGTGATGAGAAGAATGATACATACGTTATGGAAACCACAACAGGTTGTTATGAGTGGGCCACACATAAAAAGAAGGAAAAACAATAAGTTTAAAGATGTAAGGCCCCTGTAAAGTCTGTGATGTGGAGAAGAGAGATTAAATTGAGGACTAGAGAGATTAAAAAAAATACCAGATACTGTAATGTGGGAACCCAACACTGGCAGGTGATAAGAGGCTGCAAATTGGACACGTGTGAGGCGCTACTCACTGCACCACTGTATGTGTTTTGACTAGGGCTGGGTATCGCCACTAATTTCCTGGATCGATTCGATTCTGATTCACAAGGTCCCACACAAGGAATCGATTTTCGATTCAATTTCGATTCAACACATTTAGGCATATTTGAGTTACATTAACAGGTCTTGTTTAAATATGTACAGATGTTCAGAGAACAAATGTGATAATTGTACAAAGAACATTTATTATTAAAAATATTTGTGTATTTTGTTTACATAAATAATTAATCCAAAACAGAAAACAGTAACATTCATTTTTTATTATTATTTTATATGTCTGACACGCTACAACATTGTAAATGTAATGTAAACATACACCTGGCTGTTGAACAGCTTATGCCAAGTTTACACTACACGACACTCTGATTAACACCGGGTCGCTGTAATGTTCACACTACACGACTGATCGGCGATGGGGGGTTTTACACTACACCATCTATCACCAGGGGGAATCACAGGCGAGCTTCTCTGGTCTCCAAAACTACGTTTTGTCACGAAAACACACGTGCGAAGTGATGAAAGGTTTAATGATACCACGTCCAAACATGCACATCAACAAGTAGCGAGCAATCAAAGTTTGTGCGCTGATGAAATAAATGAATCTGAGTGGATTTGGCAACACGAGCAGCATGGCTTGTTCTATAGTGAGTTGGAGGTTAATAAATATTTTGTTTTGTAGAGAACGATCAGGTCAGAAATACTGTAAAACTCGCGTGTGCTGATGTATTCTGATAGAAACTATATTGCGCTCCACCACCTGTTTACAACCTCTCCCCTGTGTTTCCCCTCGCTGTTTCTCACATTGATCGAGAGCCGAGTTTTGATCGCAGAGCGAACACCGAGTTCCTCCCGAATCCAGCACCGACCCGTCGCCGAGTGAAAATCAGTGCAAAAAGTTGTGTAGTGGTCATAACTTGAGCTTCTGCCATGCTGAACTGATGTGCAGGTCAGATCTCGTTACATGAAAAAACACTGGCTGGTCACGAGAAATTAAAGGGGGTAACAGATTTCCGTGTGCACCGTAAAAAGGGGCGTATTTAAAAGATCGATCTCGCGTTTATATGAATCGATATCGGATCGTTCAAATAAAGATCGATTCGAATCGAGAAATCGATTTTATAAACCCACCCCTAGTTTTGACCCTGCAACTTTTATATTTTCAGATTGTAATATTTTCAGAAATTCCACAACAAACCCTTAAAAAAACCTTCTGATTTTTGAACAAGGAATGAAGTTTTAATTATTCAGTTACAGAAAAAGAACCACTGCTGAAACCAGTCTAATCCCAAGAAGGAATGTTTTGTTGGTAGCTTCGACCCCAAACCAGTACAAAAACTAGAAATGAAATTCTGGACCGATCAATGAGCTATGTCGGATGTGGGATTCAGTGCAGCATGGAAACAGACTGGTAGAAATGATATTAAGGTTGTGGATCAGGCACACGTTGCACATGGTGGAATGTTGTTACCATCTCATATTGTGGAAAGAGAGTCAGCTGGAAAATGCCAGTGTGGTTTAGCATTTCTCCATGTTATGTAGTAAGTCCATTACCACATCATGCTCACTGTAGAGCACACTATTTTGGGACTCCTAACTAAAAGCATATTAGAGAATGCTCCCACCAAAAAGAAAAAAAGTGTAAGATGTAAAGTATGTCGACTGATGATGGTAAGGCATTTCAAATAATGATGAACAAAGTGTGTAGTAAAACATCTTTCATTCTATTGTGTGTATCAGTGTGCTGCATGGTGCACTCTTAGTCCTCAAATGGTGTTTCAGAAATGTCACAGACTAATAACCTTTCATTTTGACCTTACTGGGAGAATTAATGAGTAGATCTGGCATTTTATAAATGTGTATCAGTGTAAATGTGTGTCATGGAGGTCTTCAGATTTTAATGATTTGTGGGCATTTAAATTTTTTTCTATGTCTAAATGATGTCTGAATTCTGTCTGAATGCTTTGAAGATTAATTTCAGCTGTGCTATTGACCGACCAGGCGCTAACACAGACATACCTGGCATTGTCTGATGAGGGGGGGTCAAACAGGTTCCTCATTTCATGCAGTAGAGATGGTTGTTTCATGGACAGCAGTGTGTGACTCTCCTTAGGCAATACTCCTCTCTGTGAGACTCAGTTATTATCCATACTATTTCAAAAAGCAGTGTGTGATCCACAATCCAAAATCACTAAACTTTTCAGACTTGAATCTCAGCACATAGTTGAATGAATAAATGAATGAATGAATGAATGAATAAATAAATTAATGAATGTATAAATGGAATATAGAGTAGGCATAGACACTTAGGTGGTGTAGCAGTCTATTACGCGAGCCCACCACCAATGAGATCCAGGTTCAAATCTCAGCAGTGCTATTTGCTGGCTGGGCGTCTACACATGATTGGCTATGTCTGAGGATGAACAAAGTCTCGTAATGATTTGGCACCCTGTCCAGCGTCAGCCTATTACAGAGTTTTAGGGAGCTGTTCCTTCAGCACCACAGACAGCAAGCTGACCAAATGAGGGTTTGATTTAAGCTGCCATTACTTAGTACTGTGATTCTGGGTGACAACAGACCTACCATGACCCTGACCAGGATTAAGCAGCTGGTAAAAAAGTAAATAAATGATGTTCCATAAAGATCAGCACAGTGGAGCAGCAGATCATGTGGGTGCAAACATCTGGGTTTGATCCTCACCGAGTTTGTCCTCTCCCTGTTTGACCTAGTTTCCTCTGGGTACTCTGGTTATCTCACACCTCCCAAAAAATATGCCAGCAGTTTGAGGCTACTTTAATTAACAGTCAGTTTAAAGTGTTCCTTAAATATTATAAGGATAGGAACTGGATTTCATGCCCAGGGTGTATTTCAGCCTGCCATGAGTGTTTCCACCACAACCATGACCAGGGTGAAGAGGTTACCAATAAGGAATGAATGAATGATCATTAAAAGTCAACTACAAAAACACTAAAATAAAAAAGGCGGCTGTTTAAACCAGAATTTGGCCATGTTTGCATTTGAGGAATGTAGGAAATAACTACAACATGACAGACAGAAGAACAGAACAAGTCCAGCCAGAACCAGTGTTTTTCATAGTTAAGATCAATAAAACACTGACCAGGCCTTCTTTAATATGTTAGTGCATATCCAAATGCTGATTTATTCCTATTAGTAATATTTCCTGATCTTGTGTGGGAGGTTTAAAGCTTTTAATAAAGGTTATGTAAGATTTTGACATTAAAAATGCACCCCAGTAGAAAACTCTTCACCACATACCCACACAAACTCAACGTGTTGCCATAGCAACCAAAACCCGTCAATCCAGAGCAGAGGACTTAGCATCAGCGGCTAACAGCAGCCGTTACTGTTAATCACAGCTTCACACTCAAATCCCTTCTGATTCTCCCTCACTTACACCAGAACATCACATTCCCCCGAGCACTGAGGCTTAAAACACCCAGAAACAGCACATAACCAAATACAGACCGATATAACAGCAGGGTTCATAAATAATAGACACATATATAATAACAAGAGAAAACCGTTACTGCTTACCATCAACCGCCATGGTGTTCTGGATCAGGACTAAACCATTCGAGCGTTTAAACAGGGAGAGAAAAACCACTGATGTCTAACTGGGAGGGAGCAAGACATAATGGTACATTCTAGAATGATGCTTCACTTATTATTAATGACCGTTACGAGTCAGTTCACCGAATCGATTCTTTGAGCATCATAGTTGAAATGAAACAGACTGAATCAAACGATTGACTTGATTCCTTATGAAGCTTCCAATCAATCTAATCGTTGCCAACTCCACCATTGCAATTCACCTGTTAGTGTGATACAGTTATCTCATGCACACAGTCACGCTATACACACAGTAAATACTACCCCAACAGTGCAGGCACCTCGACAAAAGCTGAAACTGCACAGCAGCAATGAAACCCCATCAGCTTTCCTGCAGGTATGGCCAGTTGTGACTGTTAAATGCTCAGTGAGGTTGATAATTCAAACGTCTAAAGGGTTTGAACAACATTTTCAGGTCTGTTATCCCTTCCCTGTTTTTTGAATGACATTTCCATGCTTCCTGTCAGATGAAATGAGATCAGACCTCATTAATTACAGGAAGTAATTATAGAAATGAGACTGGGAGGCAGAGATGAGAGAAAATGATGCAAATGATGAGATGAAATGGGCAGCCTGTAGTGTTAGAGCTGCACAGTCATGCATGGCTGTATTAGGATTGTAATGATTTCTTTAACCATTCTTTTCTGTGATTAAATGATTGGAGCAAATATATGTTAACACAGGTAAACAAAATGCAGAAGCTTGTGTGGACAGTGAGACCAGTGTTCCATGAGATTTTAATAGACAAAATAAAAAAGAGAAAATAAACCCTTCAGTAAGATGCCCCTCTGTTAACTTTCATTAAAAACCTGTTTTCATGTGTAGAAGTGATAAATAATACATTTTAAATAATAAAGCCCAGCGAAATAATGCATGTGATTTAAAATGTTGAATTTAAACAGTTTATTTTTGATCGGTGTATGATAGCCTCAAATTATCTGGTGCCCTTATTGTTCCATACACTCTTATGCTCTTTTACACACTGGAGAATCCCACAAAGATTTCCATTATAATCGGCTCCCACCATCATAGACACACACACACACACACAGATGAGTGAATGGGCAAATGAACAGTGTGACCTTCAGCACTGACAATTTCTATCTGCAACCCCCACCCCCCAAAAGAATCCCAGTCATTTACCAGTCCAAACTAAACATGGTGAAGCAGCATTTAGCTGTTGGGCTGCATATAACTGGAACAGACTGCCAGGAGATATTAGATGTTCCTCAAATGTAGAAATCTTTAAATCCAGGTTAAAAACATTTCTTTTTTCTTGTGCCTATGATTGAGCTCAAAATTTTTGCCATTACCCTCATTTTACCATATTTCTTCATATCTCTCTTGTTTGAATTTCATGTTCTTAATTGTAACTAAATGTTTGCAAGAAGTCTTTCTGAGGTTTTAGATCTCAGGAATGTTTTAATGCTTTTAATTAATATATACAGTGTATCACAAAAGTGAGTACACCCCTCACATTTCTGCAGATATTTAAGTATATCTTTTCATGGGACAACACTGACAAAATGACACTTTGACACAATGAAAAGTAGTCTGTGTGCAGCTTATATAACAGTGTAAATTTATTCTTCCCTCAAAATAACTCAATATACAGCCATTAATGTCTAAACCACCGGCAACAAAAGTGAGTACACCCCTAAGAGACTACACCCCTAAATGTCCAAATTGAGCACTGCTTGTCATTTTCCCTCAAAAATGTCATGTGATTTGTTAGTGTTACTAGGTCTCAGGTGTGTATAGGGAGCAGGTGTGTTCAATTTAGTAGTACAGCTCTCACACTCTCTCATACTGGTCACTGAAAGTTCCAACATGGCACCTCATGGCAAAGAACTCTCTGAGGATCTTAAAAGACGAATTGTTGTGCTACATGAAGATGGCCAAGACTACAAGAAGATTGCCAACACCCTGAAACTGAGCTGCAGCACAGTGGCCAAGATCATCCAGCGTTTTAAAAGAGCAGGATCCACTCAGAACAGACCTCGCGTTGGTTGTCCAAAGAAGCTGAGTGCACATGCTCAGCGTCACATCCAACTGCTGTCTTTGAAAGATAGGCGCAGGAGTGCTGTCAGCATTGCTGCAGAGATTGAAAAGGTGGGGGGTCAGCCTGTCAGTGCTCAGACCATACGCCGCACACTACATCAAATCGGTCTGCATGGCTGTCACCCCAGAAGGAAGCCTCTTCTGAAGTCTCTACACAAGAAAGCCTGCAAACAGTTTGCTGAAGACATGTCAACAAAGGACATGGATTACTGGAACCATGTCCTATGGTCTGATGAGACCAAGATTAATTTGTTTGGTTCAGATGGTCTCAAGCATGTGTGGCGGCAATCAGGTGAGGAGTACAAAGATAAGTGTGTCATGCCTACAGTCAAGCATGGTGGTGGGAATGCCATGGTCTGGGGCTGCATGAGTGCAGCAGGTGTTGGGGAGTTACATTTCATTGAGGGACACATGAACTCCAATATGTACTGTGAAATACTGAAGCAGAGCATGATCCCCTCCCTCCGGAAACTGGGTCGCAGGGCAGTGTTCCAGCATGATAATGACCCCAAACACACCTCTAAGACGACCACTGCTTTATTGAAGAGGCTGAGGGTAAAGGTGATGGACTGGCCAAGCATGTCTCCAGACCTAAACCCAATAGAACATCTTTGGGGCATCCTCAAGCGGAAGGTGGAGGAGCGCAAAGTCTCGAATATCCGCCAGCTCTGTGATGTCATCATGGAGGAGTGGAAAAGCATTCCAGTGGCAACCTGTGAAGCTCTGGTAAACTCCATGCCCAGGAGAGTTAAGGCAGTTCTGGGAAATAATGGTGGCCACACAAAATATTGACACTTCAGGAACTTTCAATAAGGGGTGTACTCACTTTTGTTACCAGTGGTTTAGACATTAATGGCTGTATATTGAGTTATTTTGAGGGAAGAATAAATTTACACTGTTATATAAGCTGCACACAGACTACTTTTCATTGTGTCAAAGTGTCATTTTGTCAGTGTTGTCCCATGAAAAGATATACTTAAATATCTGCAGAAATGTGAGGGGTGTACTCACTTCTGTGATACACTGTATATATATTTTTTTCCCTTATGTAAAGCACTTTGAATTGCCACTGTGTATGAAAGGTGCTATACAAATAAACTTGCCTTGCCTTGCCTACCTTTTCAATGAAGACCAAAAAAAGACAAACAAAAATGTACTTTGTATTCTAACTACACCTTGTACTTTCTGTATAGGATCGGTACCCAGTGCAGGATGTACTTCTGTCCTGCGGCCAGTGTTTACAGCATTTACTGAACCCAGGGTGACACTGATCAAGATCAAGCAGTGATTAAAGATGACAATGTGTGTGTGGTGCTTGGCTGAGACACTATGAACAGTTATTTAATTCTCTGAGTCTGAAGAATTTTTGCTGAACATTATGTGATGTTTGACCTTGTTTTGCTTTACAAGGTTTTTCAGGCTGTACAGGTCAGTGGAGGTGTGGTTGTGTACAGTGGCTTTGAGGTTGTACAAAGGTTGAGCTGTGTCCTTGTAAGATTATTTTAAAAGCCTTCTAATGTTTTGTGAGAATGGAGCATGGATGGAGGGATGGATGAAGAAGGTAAATGGAGTACATCAGATGGAGCTCTACAAGTACAATCCGATCCATCCCATCACAGAGCAACACTTCATTAAAATCCAATCTCTGATAATGGATGCACATCCTGGTCTGGACAGTAGGTGCAATCTGACCTTGTACATTCAGATTGTTATTCGATCTGCATATCTTGATGAAAATCACAACCTGAATTGCGATGTATTTAAATAGGCATTTTATTAAGAACACCTGTACCGCCCTTGATCTGTTTCAGGGACCAACACCAGAAAGGAAAAGAAGTCTGACTGGAGTAAAGTAATTTTCGAGACACCAGTTTTTTCTGGTGGAATCCGGGGAATGCAGTTCTGTGGGCAGAAATGAAAGAGAGGTATACTCTCTCCTTAGACATACATTATAGAGCAAAAGTATATGGACACCACTCCTAAATACTAAGTTCAGGTGTTTAAGCCACACCCATTGATAAAAGCTGTATAAATGAATTTATAGAACAAATAATTTGCTTCTCTCTTTGCAGCAACAGTTTAGGGAAGACTCATTCCTGCATGAACTGAGCACAATGCAAGGGTTTGACCACTTTGATGTGAAAGAACCCCAGTGGCCTGGCCCGAGCTCTGACCTCAACCCTATAGAACACCATGGAGCCTTCCCATCCAACATCACTGTCCGGCTACATCACTGTCGGCTACATCACCTCCTGACCCCAAAAATGCACTTTTGACAGGATGAGCATAAATTCCAACACAGTCCAAAATATTTAAAAAGAAAATGGAAAAGTGTATGCTTTTAGAACAGGATGTCTGACAGGCTTATGGTCAAGTGTTCATGTACTTTCTGCAATATACAGTACATGTGTATTTAAAAACTACTGCTTTTGAAGTACTTATGCCAAATCAAACCCTCACAATGTACATGGAGCCACTTGTTTTTCTGGACTAGAAAATGAATGTGTGGAAAACAATACAGTATACAATAACAATTTCAAATAATATTTTCAATAATTTCAAACACTAAAAACAAACAGAGAGAAAATTAAATCCCTTTATTTTTATAAAGGGGTATAAATGTAAAGTTGTCCAATCTCAGTAGGGCTGAGACTTGCTGTATTGCCAGTCAACTGTACAGTCTATCTGTCATATTTTCATTTATTGTCCAAACTGCACCCCCTCCACTCTCATTAACTCTTCTCCTCACCAGTAATGAAGAGATGGACAGATTTGTTGGACTGGATCATGTTGGCGGCCCGCTCGGCGCCCACGATGGCGGCCAGCGTGTACACGTCATAACGGGAATACAGGGCGGTGCAGGTGAAGTTGGCGCTGCTCTTGACTTCAGTAGTGCCAACGCACAGCATGTTACATACCTCACTGTAGAAATTAGCACGAGTGGGCAAACCATAAAAGATCAGGTTCTGGATTCCCCTGATGGTGTATCTGAGAGGAGAGGAAAGCAGTGGAATGTGTTAGATAGAACCATCAGTATTTCTCACATGAAACACAAAGTCCATTATTTCCATTTTCTCCTCCCAGAGTTTCCCCTTTAATTCCCCACTACAATTCCTATGTGTATCAACGTCTTGACCAGGCAGCAGAAGTCGCTACTGCGACCCCCCCCCCCCCCCCACACACACACACACACACTCTCACCCCAATAATAATACTCGAATTAGATTGAATTTATTTCAGTATCACATCAGCAGATACTTGTAATATCAGTACTGACAGGGAAAAATCAGACAGGGTGCCTCCCTAATCATTAAGTGTGCTGCCAGTTACCTTTTGTAAAAGTGGAATCTCTCTGTGAAGAGCAAAAACTGTTTTTCTCCGGTCAGGAAGTGATGTCGTGCCCGGGAGATTTCTGAGCTGGAGGCGTACTCGCCGATGACAGTAAAACTTGCATCCTGCTTCTTCAAAAAGTTCCTCAAACGTACGAAATCAAAATATGATGGTACGTAGATCATAGTGTGCGACATTACAGAGTCTCTGTACTGGGGCAGCACCTTGTCCACAAAGAACTGGAACCTGAAGCATTATGGGACATAAATTAACATGTTGGTTTTATAGAAACTATAACATTTTTATGTAAATGCTGCAGTTTTTCTTTATCTTTGGAAAAGAAATGAACTGAACGGCTCCATCTAGTGTTCAGTATCCATACAGCAGGGTGAGAACTAGATTTCACCATGAGAACGGTTTGGAAAATATCATTATTTATACCAAACTGACCTGGCATCATGATCTGTAAAACTCTCAGCCGGGAACATCTGGAAGACGTGAGGCAGCTGGATGTGGACCTGGCAAATGGAGCCAGTTTTAGGGAGGTTTTTAACACACACCTGAAATGCAGAGAGAAAGCATGATGTGCATGTGTTCGATAATCTCAAATCTGTCAAAGCTAGACACCACAAGAAATCCTTGCTAGTGTGTGTGTGTGTGTGTATGTTACCTGTCCTCTGTAGCTGTGTCAGTGTGTGTGAGTGTGTGTGTTACCTGTCCTCTGTAGTTGTGGCAGTGTGTGTGTGTTAGCTGTCCTCTGTAGTTGTGGCAGTGTGTGTGTGTTACTTGTCCTCTATAGTTGTGGCAGTGTGTGTGTGTGTTACCTGTCCTCTGTAGTTGTGGCAGTGTGTGTGTGTGTTACCTGTCCTCTGTAGTTGTGGCAGTGTGTGTGTGTGTGTTACCTGTCCTCTGTAGTTGTGGCAGTGTGTGTGTGTGTTACCTGTCCTCTGTAGTTGTGGCAGTGTGTGTGTGTGTTACCTGTCCTCTGTAGTTGTGGCAGTGTGTGTGTGTGTTACCTGTCCTCTGTAGTTGTGGCAGTGTGTGTGTGTTACCTGTCCTCTGTAGTTGTGGCAGTGTGTGTGTGTTACCTGTCCTCTGTAGTTGTGGCAGTGTGTGTGTGTGTTACCTGTCCTCTGTAGTTGTGGCAGTGTGTGTGTGTGTGTGTGTGTGTTACCTGTCCTCTGTAGTTGTGGCAGTGTGTGTGTGTGTGTGTGTGTGTGTGTGTGTGTTACCTGTCCTCTGTAGTTGTGGCAGTGTGTGTGTGTGTGTGTGTGTGTTACCTGTCCTCTGTAGTTGTGGCAGTGTGTGTGTGTTACCTGTCCTCTGTAGTTGTGGCAGTGTGTGTGTGTGTGTTACCTGTCCTCTGTAGTTGTGGCAGTGTGTGTGTGTTACCTGTCCTCTGTAGTTGTGGCAGTGTGTGTGTGTTACCTGTCCTCTGTAGTTGTGGCAGTGTGTGTGTGTGTTACCTGTCATCTGTAGTTGTGGCAGTGTGTGTGTGTTACCTGTCCTCTGTAGTTGTGGCAGTGTGTGTTACCTGTCCTCTGTAGTTGTGGCAGTGTGTGTGTGTGTGTGTTACCTGTCCTCTGTAGTTGTGGCAGTGTGTGTTACCTGTCATCTGTAGTTGTGGCAGTGTGTGTGTGTTACCTGTCCTCTGTAGTTGTGGCAGTGTGTGTTACCTGTCCTCTGTAGTTGTGGCAGTGTGTGTGTGTGTGTGTTACTTGTCCTCTGTAGTTGTGGCAGTGTGTGTGTGTGTTACCTGTCCTCTGTAGTTGTGGCAGTGTGTGTGTGTGTGTTACCTGTCCTCTGTAGTTGTGGCAGTGTGTGTGTGTGTTACCTGTCCTCTGTAGTTGTGGCAGTGTGTGTGTGTGTGTGTGTGTTACCTGTCCTCTGTAGTTGTGGCAGTGTGTGTGTGTGTTACTTGTCCTCTGTAGTTGTGGCAGTGTGTGTGTGTTACCTGTCCTCTGTAGTTGTGGCAGTGTGTGTTACCTGTCCTCTGTAGTTGTGGCAGTGTGTGTGTGTTACCTGTCCTCTGTAGTTGTGGCAGTGTGTGTGTGTGTGTTACCTGTCCTCTGTAGTTGTGGCAGTGTGTGTGTGTGTTACCTGTCCTCTGTAGTTGTGGCAGTGTGTGTGTGTGTGTTACCTGTCCTCTATAGTTGTGGCAGTGTGTGTGTGTGTTACCTGTCCTCTGTAGTTGTGGCAGTGTGTGTGTGTGTTACCTGTCCTCTGTAGTTGTGGCAGTGTGTGTGTGTGTTACCTGTCCTCTGTAGTTGTGGCAGTGTGTGTGTGTGTGTTACCTGTCCTCTGTAGTTGTGGCAGTGTGTGTGTGTTACCTGTCCTCTGTAGTTGTGGCAGTGTGTGTGTGTTACCTGTCCTCTGTAGTTGTGGCAGTGTGTGTTACCTGTCCTCTATAGTTGTGGCAGTGTGTGTGTGTTACCTGTCCTCTGTAGTTGTGGCAGTGTGTGTTACCTGTCCTCTGTAGTTGTGGCAGTGTGTGTGTGTGTGTGTGTTACCTGTCCTCTATAGTTGTGGCAGTGTGTGTTACCTGTCCTCTGTAATTGTGGCAGTGTGTGTGTGTTACCTGTCCTCTGTAATTGTGGCAGTGTGTGTGTGTGTTACCTGTCCTCTGTAGTTGTGGCAGTGTGTGTGTGTTACCTGTCCTCTGTAGTTGTGGCAGTGTGTGTTACCTGTCCTCTGTAGTTGTGGCAGTGTGTGTGTGTTACCTGTCCTCTGTAGTTGTGGCAGTGTGTGTTACCTGTCCTCTGTAATTGTGGCAGTGTGTGTGTGTGTTACCTGTCCTCTGTAATTGTGGCAGTGTGTGTGTGTTACCTGTCCTCTGTAGTTGTGGCAGTGTGTGTGTGTTACCTGTCCTCTGTAGTTGTGGCAGTGTGTGTGTTACCTGTCCTCTGTAGTTGTGGCAGTGTGTGTGTGTTACCTGTCCTCTGTAGTTGTGGCAGTGTGTGTGTGTTACCTGTCCTCTGTAGTTGTGGCAGTGTGTGTGTTACCTGTCCTCTGTAGTTGTGGCAGTGTGTGTGTGTGTTACCTGTCCTCTGTAGTTGTGGCAGTGTGTGTGTGTGTTACCTGTCCTCTGTAGTTGTGGCAGTGTGTGTGTGTGTTACCTGTCCTCTGTAGTTGTGGCAGTGTGTGTGTGTGTTACCTGTCCTCTGTAGTTGTGGCAGTGTGTGTGTGTGTTACCTGTCCTCTGTAGTTGTGGCAGTGTGTGTGTGTGTTACCTGTCCTCTGTAGTTGTGGCAGTGTGTGTGTGTGTGTTACCTGTCCTCTGTAGTTGTGGCAGTGTGTGTGTGTGTTACCTGTCCTCTGTAGTTGTGGCAGTGTGTGTGTGTGTTACCTGTCCTCTGTAGTTGTGGCAGTGTGTGTGTGTGTGTGTTACCTGTCCTCTGTAGTTGTGGCAGTGTGTGTGTGTGTTACCTGTCCTCTGTAGTTGTGGCAGTGTGTGTGTTACCTGTCCTCTGTAGTTGTGGCAGTGTGTGTGTTACCTGTCCTCTGTAGTTGTGGCAGTGTGTGTGTGTGTTACCTGTCCTCTGTAGTTGTGGCAGTGTGTGTGTGTGTGTTACCTGTCCTCTGTAGTTGTGGCAGTGTGTGTGTGTGTGTGTGTTACCTGTCCTCTATAGTTGTGGCAGTGTGTGTGTTACCTGTCCTCTGTAGTTGTGGCAGTGTGTGTGTGTGTGTTACCTGTCCTCTATAGTTGTGGCAGTGTGTGTGTGTGTGTGTTACCTGTCCTCTATAGTTGTGGCAGTGTGTGTGTGTTACCTGTCCTCTGTAGTTGTGGCAGTGTGTGTGTGTGTGTTACCTGTCCTCTGTAGTTGTGGCAGTGTGTGTGTGTGTTACCTGTCCTCTATAGTTGTGGCAGTGTGTGTGTGTGTGTTACCTGTCCTCTGTAGTTGTGGCAGTGTGTGTGTTACCTGTCCTCTGTAGTTGTGGCAGTGTGTGTGTGTGTGTTACCTGTCCTCTGTAGTTGTGGCAGTGTGTGTGTGTGTGTGTTACCTGTCCTCTGTAGTTGTGGCAGTGTGTGTGTGTGTGTGTTACCTGTCCTCTGTAGTTGTGGCAGTGTTTAGACAGGATGTTGTTGATCTGAGGATCAGGAATGGAACTGAAGACCAGCGTCTGTCTGTAGAACTGAGCCCAGTTGTTCAGGTTCCACATTCGTACCCGGGAGAAATCCACACCGTGAGAGTCCAGCGGCTGCAGGTTCATATGCTTCATTATGTGCTGCAACATGAACACACATCCATCATCTCACATTACTGCTCCTACTGGAACCTCAGCCGAGTTCATGAAGTCAACAGTTCATGGCAACATAACCACCTGACCTCACAAATTCTCTTTTGACCAAACAGACACAAATTCCCCCAGACACACTTCAAAATCTTTTGCAGACCCTTTCCAAAAGAGTATCAGGGGTCCACATACTTTTGGCTGTGTAAAGTGGCTTAATCATTTTGAAGAGCAGCTGATGTTCTCACCAGTACATGTTCCCAGTTCTGCATGAGAATCACGTCACTCTGTTCCAGCACCAGCAGCTCAATGGAGGACAGGAAGTCAAAATCCCGCTGAGCGTCGCCCTCCACACCAATCAGTGTCCTCACACCCAGCGGAGAGGCGATGATGATGTCAGAGGAGTAAAACGGAGAGTAGAGACGCATGCTGCGCTTCAGGATGGACACGCCTATTCACACACACACACACACACACACACACACACACACACACACACACACACACAGCAGTTTAATGTTGAGTAAAAATCTTTACAATATGTGAGTTTATATTATTCAGACAGAGATAAGGAAGTGTTGCAGAAATGCAGTCTGATAGCTCAATTAGCTGCACCTTACACACACACAAGCACTCTCACATTCACACAAACATGCACTCACACACAAACAGACGCACACTAACAAACAGACACAAACACATGCACTCACACACAGAAACACACAAACACATGCACTCACACAGAGACACAAACACATGCACTTACATAACACACACTCACACAGTCACATGCAAGCTCATACATGCAGACACACACAAAAACACTCACAGACAGAGACACACACTCAAACACACACACTCAAACACACACACTCAAACACACACACTCAAACACACACACTCAAACACACACACTCAAACACACACACTCAAACACACACACACACACACACACATTAAACCTGCTTTAGTCAGTAAGAGAGCAGGCTGATCTGATACACACCGATCCTGAAGTGATCATCGATGTTTCCTGAAAACACAGCGTGATAATCATCAGGTCTGTTCAGATTGGTCGGTTTGGAGTTGGGCCCCTCTCCGTATTCATCTTTATATCTCTTCTTGTTACTGACGTCCATCTTCTTGCCATCCTTCTCCAGAAGGGAGATGAAAGTCTGAACGATCCGCAGAGCCCCGTCCCGAAACGGCACCAGAATTAAAACCTGCAAGAGGACAAAGAATGTGAATTTACTACTGGTACATCCTTGCAACAGACTACCAGCCTTTCACACTGCATAACTAAAAGTATGTGGACACCCCTTCTAATGATCAAATCACTTGTTTTAGCCACACACGGTTTCCAACTTTATGGCAACAGTTTGAGAAAGGCCCTTGCCTTTCCTGGTAATTATGAGCCAGGACGTCAGGACATGCTCTTTCAACAAGTGCAACTCTTTCAATAGGTGCAAATGCCAACAGACACACTTTAAAATCTCGTAGAAAACCTTCTCAGAAGAGTGGAGGCTGGTATAGCTGCAAAAACTGGAAACTTAATAATAATAATTCCAATGGCTCCAGAATGGAATGTTTAACTCAGGTGTAGTCAGGTGTCCCCATTTTTCTAGTCATTTTTCTAGTCATCTCTACCTTGTGTCCATGTTTTCTAGAAAAATGACCCATTGCAACCCTGACCAGGTTAAATAAGAATAAAAAAATGTGGCACGTTACCTTAGGTCTGGTGAGTCCTTGGTCTCGGAACTCACGTTCCTCCCCACCTTTGACCTCCTTGAGCGTGGAATTATGGGTAAGAACTCTGGAATTAGCCTTCAGCACATGGTTCAGTACGTGAAGACAGTACACTTGCCGTGTCTCTGCTACCCCACCCAGTACGGAGCATTCTGGGTAATAAATGTCTCTGTAGGAACCTACACACCAAAACATCACACAGACATCAAATCAGAGCCTAATCAGACCAGTGTGAAGCTGCAGGATTCCCTACTGTACCCTGTTCACCATGTAGACACACTACAAGGCAGAATCCTTCTGTTCTGATTAAATGTGGTTTTAGCTATATAGAGACAAAGGTCATGCCATAAAGAATCCATATAGTGAATTGGGTGTGAGGTTTGGGACCTCATTAGTAACTGTATAGTAAATAAGGTGTGTGGTTGACCTTGGAGACTATATAGTATGATATACAGTATACAATATAGTATAATACGATGGGTGAGTTGGAACACAGTTACATAGTTTAGATTATATAGTGCAACGGGTTGGGACACATCCCGAGTGATTATATAGTAAATAGAATTGGTGGTTTGGAACACAGCCCCTGACACTACATAATAAACAGGGTGTGGTGTTAGGCATACGGTCCCAGTGTAGTGAACATGGTGTGTGGTTTTGGACACATCCAAGTGATTATATAGTAAATAGGACATGTGACATGTGGACAGATGATGGTGTGTATGGGCGTTTACACTCACCCATGATCTTCAGCAGCTCGTTCTGCAGGTCGGAGAATCCCGAACCTTCAGATGTGGTGGGCTGATTGAGTGCAGACCATTTAGGCTCTAGTGTTTGATGGAAGTGAGGAAGAGGGACAGATGAGGACGGACCCAGTGAGGGAAACCGATCTAGTGGATGCACACACTGCAGAACCCCCAATCTGGACCACTGAGGATGAAGAAACACATTTTCAACCTAAATCTAATCATGTAGATGAAAAAATAATCACCACAACAACCTGTGTAACATCTTACTCCAACAGACTGGTGACTTCTCTGTGCCCATAAATAGAGCCTAGTTCTACTGTACCACCCCTTCCACCCCCGACTTGCAATAAATGAGAAGCTGCTGGATCACAAGTGACAATGTCCACAGTGCAGTGAGCTTTACACCAACCAGGTGCAACATAACGCCTGTCTGACTGTGAACAGTGTCAGCCATGCTTCAGCTGCTTCGTACTCATGCCAGAGTTGTTTCATTGTAATGCTTATTTCCATTTCTCTCTGCATGAGGTTACAGTATGGGTTTCCTTCCTGATCTTGGTAAAGAGACCACTGCTCCACACACTTCAGGTTGAACATGATCTTACCTTGAGCTGAGTTCTGATTTTAAAGCCTTCCGAGATTTTCTTCACCTCCGCTTCACTCAGCTCCGTTTCCTGGTGCTTTATAAACACGTCTGTGTAAAAGCAAGATGGGGATACATTACACCACATGGCCAAAAGTATACGGACACCTGAGCATGAACTTGGCATTAAATTACGAGGGATCTTCAAAAAGAGAGAAGTAGTACTCGGTCGTGTCTGAGAGACTGAGAGATGCTTATAGTCCGGATTTAGCGCCATCTGATTTCTACTTTTTGGACACTCAAAGAAGCTTTAAAGGAAAAAGATTTCCATGTAATGATGATGTGAAAGCAGCGGTGCATCAGCAGCTACATGCTCAACCAAAAACATTTTTTGCTGATGGCATTAAAAAGTTGGTACGACGCTGGGAAAAATTCATCAAAAGGTTACTGTGTAGAAAAGTGATGTCATTTGTTTTTGAAATTCTTAATAGAGTTAAAAAAGTGTGGAAACTTTCTGAAGAACCCTGGTAAAAACGTCAGTAAGAAACATTTTTTCATGTCTTGTTTTCTCACATTGATAAATTTCATGATATTTGCTCATTTGAGGCCTTCTACACATCCCCAAAAATGGGACGTGGCAAATTAAGACCTGGAATGAGGTGAACGATGAGATTCAATTGACAGTACGATACTGTGACCTTGTTTTCATTAAAGGGTGTAATTACCTTCTTGTAGATGATTAGTTCTCTCCTGCTCCCCATCATTTGACAGATTTGACTCTAAACAGAACTCAGCTTCATGTGATTTATCAGTGAACTCCTCCTCTCCCTCCGTTTGCTTCACTCCATCCACATCTTCATCCTCCACAGCTTCTCCATCCACTTCATCCTCATCATCTCCACTTTCTTCTACATCTTCCTCCTCTGTTACAGAAAGATTATAACTAGAGACTAAAGATTATAACAAACAGATTCCTTTTATCTGTCAAGTGGATTCTGGTTTTTACTTCTGGTACAAACTAAACAAGGCATACATTTCAAGTCAAAACAACAATAACAAAGAACATGGGGAAGGTCAACCGGGTTGCTCATTGCTGCAGCAGCAATTGTGCCCTCTGCTGGCTGGTCGAGGAGCCTGCAGGAGAGATGACTGATTCACCTAAACGATAATGCCCTTTGTGAGACTGAACAGAAGTGGTCGCAAAGGGAATGATAGCCTGTGGGTCTGCTTGGTCAGGGTGGGGTGTGCAGCAGTGGAGTAAGTTACAACTGAGAACTGGATATGACTAGAATGAGAGGAAAATACAATCTGTATTCAGATTGTTGAACTGGTTGCACTGGCAGTGCTTCTGTTTATCCTACTTTTCCACTTTACTGTGACTTCACCTAGGTTACGCAGTTTTTTATAGTATAAATTATAAAGACGTGCTGACCTGAAGCTTGTGATGCATTTTATATCGTAATCAGAGGCCTACTGTATATGGGGAACAAAATGTGTGTTTGAGGTTTCAGAAAATAACCTTCATCAGCGTCAACCAATTCCTGCTCTGCATCATCTTCGTCCTCCTCTTCCTCACTCTCCTCATCCTCACTGTCATTATCAGCGCTGGTGCCCATGGTAGAGAGCAGCTTTTCATATGCAGTCAGTTTTTCCTCCTCCGTTTCATCATCACTCTCAGCACTGAAGTTCTCAGATCTCTTCGTCTGTCAGGGTCAGGAATTACACACAGGTGGAAAATATGGAGGAATCTTCCGGTTAGTTAAACGTTAAACACATACGAGCAATTTAAAGCAAATAACTTACCTATGTGTACACACACCATGCCTTGAAAAGAGCGGTTCCCTAGAACAATTTCACTTAAGTTACTTTTTTAAAAACTTTGAAGTACTACGACAGTCGAATGATCTCAGGTTGTTTTAGGGATAATTACTCGCATGCATCAGTGCAACCACTTGAACCTGAGACTGAATATTTCTGTGTTGTGTGAAAATATAAATGTTTGTTTTTTGGGAGCACAGGTGCAATCTCTTCTAACACCTTATTGAGCTCATGACGTTGTGTATCACACTCAAATTTGACCACAAATCAGATTTCTTTCCACCCAGTTCCTGCTAAAAATAAAAATCCTGGATGGAATTTGCTTGTCTTTAAATTTCATCCCTGCCCAGAGCATCTCTGTCTGTGTAGTCAATGTGATAGCAACAGTTAGTTTTGATTCTATGTCTAGTAGGAACGGTTATCTAGGAAGCCAAAAAGGAGTGTGAGCGTGCTGTTTCACAGTGACAAATAAAAATCATACCACTCTGCTCAAGGCTTAATTCCTATTGATAATTGCCACATCGCTTTACTCTTAATCTGCATAAAGTTAAACTTTGCTCAACTTTTTCGAGGGCCCACTTTCAGACGTCAACACTGGAAATCACCAGCTCTAACTATTAATGAATGAAAGCTGGTTGCTTTCATTACATTTACATTACTGCCTCTGTGAACCCAAGTTAAAGAGTGATAAAGTTACTGTGTCCTTCCTGTCAGCTTTAAACCTTCAGGTTGTTCTTCTCTGACCTCTGTTATTAACAAGGTATTGCAGAACTGCCGCTCACTGGATGTATTTTTCGTTTTTTGTACTGATCTATGTAAATACATGTGGAGGCGTTTAGCTGATAATCCAAGCAGATCAGCTGTGTTTGTCAAACTCAAACCAGGCTGTCTGATAGCAACAACCAACACTCCAACTCACTATATTAATGATAATTTAATTTATTGATAATATAATAGGACACTTCTTCATTACGATGTTTGATGTGAAGACGAACTAAAGCTGCTGTTCCGAGTCTGTGTGTGCTTTTGTTGTAGTAAGTTTTAGAAATCTTTGCTGACATTGATCACTGCAGTTATGAAACTGATAAACATTTCAGATTTAAAGACAATTAAAGTCATAATTATCCAGGTAGCTAACTGTGACTGGACATAAACATTTTAAGCAATAATATTGTTGTTAGAACTCACCAAGTGAATAATCTGAGTTTTCTCAGGCCTTTCCACGACACTAAAACGAAACAAGATAATAAAGATTAATAACTATTTATTGATGTATTTACTGATTTCAGCTAGTGAGTTAGCATTAGCTGCTAGTTGTTATTATAGCGTTATGCCAGTAATAAATGTGCACTAATAGATAAATCGATACGCACTGATCATGAAACGGATGCTGCTCTCCGAATTCCTTCAGGTGTTTCTTCTGTTTCTTACTTAAATCAGTAAAAATCTGTTGTTTTTGTTTCCGTTTCCCCATGATTACACTCACATGTGCTGCTCGCTGCAAATCTTCTTTTACTGCTGGTGATTCCTGCAGGTCAGTGCGCCGCTGTTTGTTTCGCCTCCTGTCGGTCTGCAGCAGTACTGCAGTACAACACTGCGTGCGTCAAGTCACAAGTTTACAGACACTGATGAGAGACGTGTTTTACATGACATTCTTGGAATTTTTATAATTTCTTAAACTGTTCCTTTTCTGTAGGAAATTTTGTGTCAGTTTGTGGAAGGCCCTTTCTTGCTCCACTGTGATTGCAACCTTAACCACTATAAAGACATGATTTGATGGCTTAACCAGTTTGGTGAGAAGAAATGCCAGTGGCCAGCATAGAGCTCTGACCTCGACCCTAATGAACACCTATTAAATGAACTGGAACATTGACTGTGAGCAAGGCCTTTTGTCTAGCAGCAGTGTCTGCCCTTACAATAGGGCACACATTTTCATAGACACAGGCCAATTGTTTTGGGAAACCCATTACAGAAGACTGGAGGCATTTATAGTCAAAAATCAATTTGGGATAGGATGACAAAGAAGATCATGGTTAGGTGTCTGCATACTTTTGCCCATATAGTATCTCAATTTAGCATTTTTCTTCCACTATAGTCATTTCCAGTTCCCTACTGCAATTCCTACTGCACAACCTTGATTTATCTCATTTACACATTTTGCAGCATAATGCCAAGAAAAGAAATGTTACAAAAGCAGAAAGAAAAGGAACTACAGCAAGCAGCTCAGGGTAGCAGCTCTCTTTTATCCTGGATTAGGCCATCTACCAGTAAAGCAAATGAGGGAGATGTATCAGTATCAGTTGTTTGGTTATTAAATAGCATGAACAATATGGACTTGTTTTTGCCTGTTTTTCATTTATTTATGCAATTTGATAATTTTAATTATTTGATTAGATGTTTATTGATTGTGTTAACAAAATAAATATGTAAGTTAAATATTCTACTGTTTTTTTTTATTAATAATTCTGGCGATGGGTGCCCCTTTTTTTGGCTTGAGCACCTGCCCCCAAAAATGTCTGTGCACGTGCCTGACCACTAGTACAGCTGACTTGACCAGCCAGCAGAGGTCACATCTGCAGTGGCAACGAGAAAACAGTTGACCTTCCCTCTCTCTTAGTTACAACCAATTGTGCCTGTTAAATGCAGAGCCAGATCAATATCACTGCTGAGATACAACCTCAGCTCAAACTCTCTTTGGTGATGAGTTAACACAATAGACAGCAGCTCCACCCGAGCGTCCGATGCTAGTAAAAATTAATCATGGAACTATGACTAAATGAATTTGTTACGCAGATCTTAGCATGACAGTTTGTAGAGACACAAGGGACCCAATTTCAACTGCTTTTATGAAATCTTACACATTTAAATACAGTTGAATCCTGTGAGGAGTCTTTGTGTTTAGAGAACCTCATGCTAAGCTACTGCTTCATAAATGTCCTTTAAAATTAGCAAAATGTTATTATTTCTGTGGCCACATGCAGCATTTTATATATTTTTTATCCCTCTTTTTGGACAGTGTTGGACAATAAATAATTCTCAGAAAGGTGAATCATATTGGTTTCATTTCTGTGCCAGGGTCTCAGGGCAGATCAATAATGGAATGTGTGTAACCTCACTAATGTTTGGCTCTGCATGTGATTGATTTGATCATTGAAAATCAGAACTTTTTTATAAACAGAACCACATGTACACACACTGAGCACATGCAGCATTTTATACCCTTATTTATTTATTTTTCACCCCCGCACTGCATCATTTAACCCGCTCCAGCTTCTCGTCCCATACACTCCCTGAGTTTCAGCACAGGGGGTTTAAACAGTGATTAGGATGCTTATTAATAACAGCCGGGCAGGCGGCCAGCCAAAACACACACACACACACACACACACACACACACACACAGTGCTTGGAGGGGAGTCATAAACACACTCAGAGGGCTTGAAAAACAGAGAGCTGGTGCCAAAACCTCCCTCCTAAAGTGATCATCAGAAACCTTTCACTCTTTATTCACTACGTACACCTAGGGATAATTTAGAGCAGACAATCCACCTTTGGCAAGATTTTAAAGAACGGAAAAAACTGGAATAGCTGGATTCAACCCACAAAGACGAGTTTGAACCCAGGTCCTCAGGATCTGTGAGCTTTGCAGCATTCACAGTACCTGCTGCACCACAACCAGTCACCCACACAAGCAGAAGCATTGATGCCCACACTTCTAAACCTCAGGTCTGTTACTGAAATGCATTAATGCACAGGTGGCAAGACCAGCTTTGTTCCACCTTCACACCTTTGCAGCTCTAAGTTACTTTTAGTTGTGAATGAATAAGTGAGTGAGTGAATGTGCCCAGTAATAGATTGGAAATTGACCCACTACAACTCTGACCACAAAGGAGTGAGTAATAGCTGCTAAGTGGGAGCAAAAAATAGATGAATGTGGCCATGGTTTTTATAGGTTGCCAGCCATTTTGCTTGATCACCTTACTTTAGCCTCACTGGAGGGCTTACGAGCATGAAGGACCCATTTAAGGTCCTCCCACAGTGTGCCAGTAAGGTCAAAGTCCAAGACCTTAATTTGTCTGCTTTGTTTGAGAACCTGAAAGAAAAGGTGTGAGGTGCAAACTATTGTAAATAGTACTGTTAGTTTATTTATTAATCTGACTGAAGTCGCTGCTCATTTCTGTACTTTTTGCACTTTTTAACTCGTGATGCTGACTCAGGATGATCATCATGATCATGGTAAGCTCGCAGCAGGTGGGTTTGATTTTGCTTCGTTGAAGCTGCTTTATAAAGAGATCAGTGATGAAACAACACACATGTTTACAGCCGTCACAGTTTAATTATCCACATCAAGATCAACACGGCTGTAAGCTTTAATTAGTAGAGGAGAACGCTTTTGAAGGAAAAGCAGGCCGCGGGCTCATGCCATGTGTGTTGTGCACAGCTGGAAAGCATCTCCAGCTGCTGAGTTCATGTGGAATAGTATTATAGTGAAATGCCATTATAGCTACATAAGCAACACCTGTGTTTTCGATTGGAATGGCACCCTGACGGGCAGTGCCACCCTCAGAAAGAAAAGTAAATGGAGAAAGGCAAGCATTGACCAGTCGAATCCTATTAGTTGAACTGGCATAAAGCACTTGCACATTTACTTATTCACTCACCAATTGAAGCAGTCAAACCTCCATCTGCTTGAATGCAGGGGGTAGTAGGAAGCCAGCACACTCAGAGTTTTTTTTTTTTTTTACTTTTTAGACAGTGACCAGAGGTGAGGATTGAACCCAGGCCTCTAGGACCCTGGTGCTTTGGTGCTTACCTAGATTGCAAGCATCACAACTTCTATCTAGGCTGAAATCCCCTACACACACTCAAAAATCTCTTAAAAGGCCTTGACAGAACAGTGGAGGCTGTTATAGCTGCAAAGTGTATTCAATAATGACCATGGTTTTGGAGTAGGATGTCCAACAATCTTAAAGTTGGTGTCCACATAATTTTGGTCATATGCTATATATGACATAGGATATTTAAGATCTTGGAAGGTTATTTTCACACCTCTGTTAACGTTGTAGGTTGTGCTTTTTGTGTGAGCTTTGCAGGATGAGCTTTCCACTTTTAGGAAGAGTAGCAAGAGTACTGGATTTTCTTTATATGTAGACAGTTTTAAGACTCACCGTGGACTGATTTGTAGATTTTTTATGGCTTGTTATACAGTTTTAATAGGACAAGTCACTTCTGTAACTTCCACCTTAAAAATGTCCCAATAATGAATCAATGTGTTGAATTAAGAGATTTTAATTTATTTATTTCTAAATTATTTATTTATTTTAACATCATGTTTTACACACTTTGGTTACATTAATTTCAGGACAGGTAATTACAGGTTACACAAGTTTCATCAGTTTAAGTCTTTAATGTCAAACACAGTCATGGACAATTTTGTATCTCCAATTCACCTGGACCTTCTTCGACCTTCTTGCTGTGAGGCAACAGTGCTACCCACCGAGCCACCGTACCGCCCTGAATAAAGAGATAAGAGAACAATAGTGTGTGTTATACATTTGGGCCTGAAGGTTTATATTTTGAAGGATTGTAAGTTCACTCCAGTGGGTTCACAAACTTTTTTCCTGCAACCCCCTGTAAGTTGCAGCCCAGCTTCTTCCTGGGGCAGACTGACTGTATGAGGATTTTAAGTAGTAAGTCTACAGGAGATTCTTCATTTCTTCTCTCTGCTGGAAGGCCATCATTCGATCTGTTTCTCCACAGCTTTTCTTTCTCGAGGAGGAACCTCCTCATCCCTTCATCCCTCCATCTCTGCTGGGGTCTGTGATGAAGAGCCAGTCAGAAGATGAAGCAAAAACACTCGACTCGGCATGAATGCACAACTTTGTTTATCTACCACTGATCTCCTGCAATGAAATGATTTTTGTCTTCATTTCATAGTGTTTTATTTGAATTCTCTGAAACGTGGGAAATCAGGACATGGTTCCACTGAGAAATTCAACTATTTAAACTCAAAGAGAAAAAAAACACGCTGAGAAGAAAGAAATATTTAACCACGTTAGTTTGAACTTTAGTTTAAACTATTAATGTTATTATATTGTTTTATTCTATTATTTATTTGTGGTCATTCTTCTTCTTAATATAATTATTAATATTATTACTGCGGTCAAGTGGATTCCGACTCCTGGCCACCATACGAATACTGTTTCTCCAGACTATTCTGTCTACTGTTTAGTGGCTTGTTTATTGTTCCTCTTGATGTTTCGATCATCTTGTCGCTGAACGTCCTTTTCTAAAATAATTGTCATTTCCAAATAAATTGTTTCTTCTCATAATGTGCCCAAAAAAGAGCTTCAAGTTTGGAAATTTGAGATATAAGTACTAAACTAGAGAATAGAGAATAGAATAGAATGCCTTTATTTGTCATATATACATATACACGTGTAAAGTACAATGAAATTCTTTTTTTGAATATCCCAGATTGTTTGGAAGCTGGGGTCAGAGCGCAGGTCAGCCATTGTACGGCGCCCTGGAGCAGAGAGGGTTAAGGGCCTTTCTCGAGGGCCCAGCAGTGGCTGAATAGCAGAGCTGGAATTTCCTTTCGTTACATAGCCCAAAGCTCTACCCACTAGACTACCACTGTCCCGTTACTTAAATATTAACAGAAAACATAATGATAAGCAAAAAACTATTTTAATTACAAATATCAATTCCAGAAAAGTTGGGACTACAATCTTTTTTACTAAAAATGTATAAATTGTAGTAAAAAAAGAATCTGTGATTTGTTTTACTCTATTGAATCTTTATTTAACTTTCCACATATTTCCACATATTTTTCTGATCAGCTTTATTGTATTTCATAAATATTAATTAATTTAGAATTGATCTGCAAAACACTCTAAAAAAGTTGGGACAGAGGCAAAATAAGAGAGAAAAGTTAATAGAATATTGGAGGTACAATGTTTTGAAATGTTCCACAGTAAACAGGTGAATTGGTAACAGGTGAAGGAATCATGACTGGGTCTAAAAGGAGGATCAGTCAGTGAAAGCAAAGATCGCTTTGTGCCACACCATCCAGGATGAATTCCTGCCCTATACCCGGAGTTTCTATGCAGGACTATGCAGGACCAACTGCAACCCTGACCAGGATGAACGACAAATCAATTTCTTTTGTTAAAAAGAACAAAAGACCAACATAACATACATAACTTCTCATGATTTAATTGGCGTAATTGTGAAAAAATTACAGAAGCTTGTTGAGACCTTCATATGTTTCCAATTTCAGGTATGATGATTAATTTTGACATTTTTCCCTCAGTGTATCACATTCCCACTGATTTATCCAATATCAGGCTCCTGTAACCCAGTATCCATGACGATAGTAACCTTATCATTAGCTCATGGTTAGACCTCTCAGTGGAACTGATGAACTGATGAGGAGGCCGAAGGTGAAGAAAAGTACAGCTGGTGTTTTCCAGTTCTGTATTTATTTCACATTCATTAACTTTCCGTTTCCTGTTAGTTAAATCAACTTGGCCATCTTCAGGATCATTCTATTAGTTTATCGGCTCGAATTAAGTAGTTTAGATAAGGAACCGGGTCAACATCACTGTAGACTTGAGGAGCACAACCAGCTGGATAAAATACAGGAAAAACCTCAAACAATATGTTAATATGTTAATATGAGCTGACAAGCAATAGGACCACCATGTTGCTTCAAAACATTATTTTCTGAAAGTTTCGATAGATATCCTGAATTGTTTCCTGTGAAATGTTGGAGGAATTTCTTCCATCCTGTAGTCCAGACTGTCCCATAACAATTTAATTAAATTAAACTTTAGTAAGCATGAAAAAGGCTCAGCTTCATCCTGGACTTCTTCAAACCACCAATAATTTTGGCAGCATGTATGTGATCAACAAGTTGGAACATGGGAACATCTTCAAGAGAGTGTTTAGATAAAAAACACAAGGAAACAATAGTTCCATGAATTAAAAACAGCTGTAACACTGATGTAACTGTCCACAATCAAGTAGGCTTTACATTGCCTCAGGGTTTGATGATGCAGAGCAGAAGAAAAGAGTGTTAAGACTGCTGATTAAAAACACACGCTGGAACCAGAGCTGTGATCTCGAATACATCGTATCGAATCTCAGCTCTACCTGATAACTAAGGCTGAGCGGCCACATGAACAACGATTGGCCTGTTGTTCAGATATGGGCGGGACTAAGCCGGATGGGGTCTCTCTCCCATGACTGGTGCAGTTACGACCTCTGCTGACTGATCGATGGTGCCTGCACAGAGATGAAAAAAGAGTGCTCTCAGGGTGTGTCTCTCCGTACACAACGCTGAGCTGCGCTGCACTTGTCAAAGTGTAGGTGATAAGATGCATACGGCACGCTGCCCACGTGTCGGAGGGGGCGTGGGTTAGCTTCGTTCTCCTCAATCAGAGCAGGGATCGGCATTGGTGGAGAGGAAGCATGACACAATCGGGTAATTGGATGAGCTAAAAAGGGAGAAAATGCATAAACAAAAAAAAAACAAAAAAAGATGGATCACATGGATGAAGAAGAAGCAGGAGCTTCATTCATCCTTTCTTTCTTTCATTTAAAGCTTGTTTGAGTATGGACATTGTCAGCCACGTTCCAGCAGCTCCAGCAGTTTTTGGTGGTCATTGGAATACATTTTAAAATCCAAGCACACGGTGACACGACATTTATCACGACAGTAAATAGTATCCATGAAGCACCAACATCTGGAAACATCTGCACTTATTACAGTTCTAGAAATCAGTTTCCAGTGTGTTACTGAAGCTGCTTTTCTAAAGATCCATTGATACACTTGCAGATTTTACACGTCAGGAACATTTAAAAGAATCCTGCAGTTTCAGCGATACTGACACAGTGTGAGTGTGTAAGTGTGTGTGTGCTTTAGCAGGGTGTGTTCATTCTCCTCATGACTGAACCACAGTAATAACAATAATCAAAACTTTAACAAAGACGCCAGTGTGCTGGGATGAAACCTGCTGTTCTGCTCCGTCCATCAAACCACTTTCTTCTTCTAATAATAATAAAAATGAGCATTTTTTGGTGTTTTTTTTATCTGGGACATGATTCCAATTCCCTGCTTTTTGTGTTGCTGGAATTCTTTTATGTACATGATTAATTATATATCAATGTTAAATTTGTTATGTTAAAAATCACAATCGGCATCAAAAGAACAAAAAACAGCTTCAACTTTTTCCTTTTTTTATTTATTAATGTTTTTATTTCAGGAAACTTGAAATATATTGAAAAGTTTGGGGTGGCAAGGTGGTGCAGTTTGAAGCAATGTTGGCTCACAGCAAGAAGGGTCTGGGTTTGATTCCCCAGCCGAATAGCCAAGGTCCTTTCTGTGTGGAGTTTGCAAGATCTTCCAGTGTCCATGTGGGTTTCCATCAGATGCTCCAGTTTCTTTCCACAAGGAGTTATGAGGAGGCCAAATGGAGCTACAAAAATTGCCATGTGTGTGTGTGTGTGTGTGTGACCTGTGATAAATCTGCCCGAGTTGTTTCCTGCCTTTCGTCCAATGAATCGGGCCCACCGCAACCAGGACCAGAATATATCGGTGATAAAACAAACATATAAAGAATGAACGAGTGAAAAGTTTGGACACTGAATGTGAATTTGTTTCCACTAGATGTCCTCATCACCCTACAAACTTTGAACCGGTACTAACCTCATGACTCGTGTTGAATCGTACTGTTAAAGTCCCACTTTACCTGTGTAACTGGGATTTTGTCCCCAGTGTGAAAACATTAAATGGCCCCCAGCAGAAAACTGGTTTACAAGGTGCTACAGCTATTTTTAATTATTGTGGATGCGGTAAATCATGTTGTTAAAACATTCAAAGCCAAATTTGAATACAAATCAAGTGTCAGCATACACTGCGGACCATGCTACTCTCTAAGTATTCTTCCACCACTCCAGGTGTCCTGACCAAACAGTAGAAGCTTCTGGTGTGGCAGCATGGAGGCTATCCTCCATCATCTTTTTCTCTTCTGGACTCAGGTTCAGTGTCTGAGTCTGGGGTCCCGGTGGCTATGAGCTAAACCAGTGGTCCCCAACCACCGGGCTGCGGACCGGTACCGGTGCGTGGGTCATTTATTACCGGGCCGCACAGAAAGAATAAATAATTAGAGCTCACTACATCAGCAATGCAAACACTGCTTGCATTTCCAACAAACTGGTGTTTATCGTCTCATATCACCCCCAGGTGGAAGCAGCATCTCGTTGCAGCGAAAAAAGCTAATTTGTGAGCAGTATAGTTATTTTATTTTAAATCCTCCCGCCCCCGCCGGTCAGTAAAATAATATCTTATATGAAACCGGTCCGTGGTGCAAAAAAGGTTGGGGAGCACTGAGCCGTGAAGGTCTGACCGAATTTTTCAGTAACGAGTAATCTAACGCGTTACTATTTCCAATCCAGTAATCAGATTAAAGTTACATATCCAAGTTACTGTGCGTTACTATTTTTGTCATTTTCCTTAGTAAAAAGATATATATTTGCTTTCTTCTTGCGTCTCGGGGAGTGACGTCTGGCCTATGCGACAGTTAAGTCACGGGCTGCGTCCGGAATCGGTTACTTACAGAGTGTGCACTAGATTGGAGGAAGTGTGCACTACTCGGCCAACGCCGAGTGATGACGTGGGGACGTGATGACGTAATATCACCATGGTTACAGACTCATTACAAATCCCACTCGCCAAAATGTAGGATATTTATCGTCTTTTTGTTATTTATTTGTCTTTAAAAATGTAATTTTTTTTATCTTACTTACACTTGTGAACAGAGGACTCCGTTTTCCGCGTCTTTCTTGTTTCTTATTCCGCTTCAATCGCAGCTCCAGTTGCATTATAGGATACATTAGCGGACCGCATTATATAACTAATAAAGTAACTTGTAATCTAACTTAGTTACTTTTAAAATCAAGTAATCCATAAAGTAACTAAGTTACTTTTTAAAGGAGTAATCAGTAATCAGTAATCAGATTACTTTTTCAAGGTAACTATGCCATCACTGGCGCTGAGCTAAAGTATTATACTGCCATGTTAGGATTTTAATACTCAGTATTCTAAGGTGATGCAGCTGAAAAAGTTAATGTGTTGCCTCTGCTGTCTGTGAGGAATTTGGTATGTTCTCCTGTGGGTTTTCTCCATGCTTTGGGTTCCTCCCACTGTGCTGAAACATGCTGCAGGTTGATTGGCTGCTCCTGATATAAATGAGTAAGTGAGTGTGTAAGTGAGGGTAAAGGAACGTTTGAACATGTGCTGCCTAGCCATGAATCGCTGCAGGTGTAGGTGGCCCTGGATTCACCACAATCCTGACCAGGATGTATCAGTTGTTTTGTTTAATATTTCAACTTTCTAACATTTCAGCTAATATTTCTTTATTTTAGAATGCAGAATGCAGATGTAAATTATGGTTCAGGTCCAATTGTAGATCCACTTCTGACTTTTTGGACGTTCTAACTGACTCAATTCTCACATGTGAATCAGTGAGGGGGGTTCAAGGGTAGGTTTTGCCTGTGGGGGTGAAAGGCAGTGAGCTAGCCGTGCGTAAAAGGTTTTTTTTTTACGAGGGACGTGGTGCTCGGTGCTTTAATTTGCAGTGTGCACCTGTTCATTAATGACTTCTTCTCGCTCTCCCTCCATCACCCTCTCCTGCAGTTTTAACACCTTCTGGAGGACCAGGTGTGGCCCAGGGTTCTGCAGCTCCACTGCCAACAATATACAACACACACAGAGAGCTGAGCTTTTAATCACAAGCAGCTGAGGATCAGATCTGGGTTCAGTATGAGGTTTGCACCACTCCATGCCAGCTCTGGATTAAAGTAGCGCGGTTTTCAGACGGAGTTGTGAGTGTGTTATGCTAATAATAGTTACGGTGGAAAATTCAACCTCACCACTGTTTAACAAGAGGCATTTTTCTCTGGGCGCTGCACCTGTTTTGTCGAGAAGGTAAACAATGGCGTTTTCATTAGAGGCTGAAGAGGGTTTTTACGAGGCTGAATCATCATGGTCGCCCTAAACGGCGAAGGCTAATGCCTTCCTTCACCCTGCAAACATTTACAACCAGCAGCTGGAGCTCATGAGGCTTTTTTAATCTCAGATCCTCAGAGAAACCGCACACTCTAAAACATCTTAAAGCTCCTCATGTGCTCACCACTGAGAAGAACGGATTAGTTTCAAATCCACACTGTATCTGATTTCTCTATAAAAAATATTGAAGGAAACAGAGCCTTAAAATCCGTTCACCATGCGTCGTTATTTATTGACATCTTTATTTTCATTATCGGTTCCTGAGCGGCTTTTTCTACTCCAGAGTCTCAGCAGTGTCCAGGACAATGTTTGAAAACCCTTACACAGAATCTACAATTTATGCCCAAAGTATATGGACACCCATCATGATTATACAGGGATTTTAGCCAGAAAAGGGGTTTTGTGCCTGTTTGTTTGTTTATTAGGATTTTAACGTCATGTTTTACACTTTGGTTACATTCATGACAGGAACGGTAGTCACTCATCACACAAGGTTCATCAGTTCACAAGGTTATATCGAACACAGTCATGGACAATTTTGTATCTCCAATTCACCTCGCTTGAATGTCTTTGGACTGTTGGAGGAAACCGGAGCTCCCGGAGTAAACCCACGCAGACACAGGGAGAACATGCAAACTCCACACAGAAAGGACCCGGACCGCCCCATGGATCAAACCCAGGACCTTCTTGCTTTGAGGTGAAAGTGCTACCCACTTAGCCTCCGTGCCACCCGGTTTGTGCCTGTCTGCATATAGGTGTATTTGTAGGTGTGAATGTGTGTGTGTGTGTGTGTGTAATCCCAGCTTACTTAGTTCTATTGACTTTACTTGTAAGTGTTTATAAGCTGTAGCAGCTGGAGGAGAATCAATCGATGTTTCGGAGCTAGCGTAAGAGAGAGGATTAATATTTGGTGGCTGCAGCAGATGTTAGCCGTATGTAGCATGTTTTCATATATAAAACAACGCCTAGCGCTTCTCTGATGGAAAGTCCGTGTTTTTATTTGCTTTGTGGTGTTTGTGTAAGATCAGACAGATGCTAAATCATCTGTACACCAAATGAGACGGCAGCTTTTTGTTCAGGCGTATGCGCTAATGCTTACACTATGATAACAGTCCCCCATTATTAATAAGAAGATTAATAATACAGCAAAGCAATTTCCATAGACAGACACTGACCACAAAACAACAGTACAGCTGTAAAGTCAGTTGAACACATTTGGGAGGAATTGGAACACCGTTTACAAGCCAGACCTTCTCGTCCAACATCAGCGCATGACCTCACAAGTGTTTTCTTTTATAAATGGGCACAAAGTTCTTTTTCTAAAGAGATCAGACTCTATATTGATGCACATCATTTCGGAAGGGGACGTCCAACAAGCTTCTGGTGGTCTGATGTCCACATACTTTTGGCTTTACATTATACCTTAAGTAAATTTGTTTGTAACTGAATGTGATCTGGAAGGAATGTTGGAACGGATTATAGATTGATTAGAATTTCTTTACGTCATTAGCCGCTCTGCTCTCAGTGTTTCAGTCCTCAGGCTGTGTTCACATTCTCCGACCGTGTCTGCACTAATTTACGAGTCTGTAAAATTCCTTCAGTGCTGCTTTGATACATGTACAACGATAACGGCTTGTAAAGAGACTTCAGCACTGGGACTGTTACAGGGACCTGTTACACCCTTTAACATCCCAATCACACCAACATGACTAGCATCTCAAATATCTTCTCAAATGGAACAGTAAGGCATGAAACAACAAACCCTCAGTTCAGTTTCTGTACTTGAACACAAAGAAGTGTTTTTAATTGTTTTTTCTGGATTTTTTTCTCTATATCTCCCAATTTAGTCTTTTCCTATTCCCAATTGTAAATCTGCTGCTGCTTGCACAACCCTTGATCTTATCATGGAGAGCCAGGTCACCACACACCCCTGTCTGACACATATCCAATCTGCAGCCGCTTCTTGTCTACAGAGCTGTATCATGTACAGAGAGCCATGCTAAGCCAGTCCAACCTTACCTCCCTCAAACATGGCCAAACACCAACCAGGTTGGTGGCTCTGCTGAGAATAGAACTCATGAGTTCCAGCTTTCTGCAGTGATGCTAGCATGTTTGACTGCTGTGCCACCCGAGTGCCCCACATAGCACATCTAAAATAGAAATGCTTCACTTATCAGGAGTGGAAGAAGCTCAATTCCACGTCTGGAACCATCCTAAATCATGGTGTTCACCCACTGTAGCTTCTACATGACCAATTTCTTCATCCCAGGCACGCCATCAACAAGTGCTTTGACTTACAGTGATCAGTCACTTTGTGGTGGTGGTGGGTCTCCAGCCAATGCTATATCTTATTAACCATCCCCACAGGTTGTCCATATTGCTTCCAAGGAGATGTCTAATAATTCTTACATTTGCATTTATGGCATTTAGGCCCAACAGTGGTAACTTGGAGGTGGTGAGGCTTGAACCAGCAACCTTCTGATCAACAGTCCAGTACTAGAAACAGCTACAAGTCCCTGCACCAGGAAAAGCCATGAACTCTTATACCAGTAACTGGAAAATATTGTAAGAGCAAAGCCCTATTAGCAGCACTCAGAGTTCATGGAGTCATATTTTGGATGGAACACAAGCAGGAGAAAATTTTCCTTTACTCAGTGATTCTTAAACCCTCTTTGAGTAGCCAGACTGGCACGTTTACAGCAGTAAATAACAATAAAGGATAGCGGGTAGTTGTAACTACTTAATAAATATGACTAAACCTGACAGAAAGTGTCAGGAAAAGCCTTATGAATTTACAGCCTGTTGTGCTTAACTTTCAAGCTGCAGGAAACAGGAACATTTTCCATTTTAAGTCTTTAAGGTTTTCCAAGTTTGGGAACACACACTGCTAATGATGGTCCTGAAACAGTAGGCTGATTTTCATTCCTCACCATCTTTTCCAATTGCGTCTTTTATAACCTCCTACTGTCGACTGTACAATGACACTTCATCATCGTGTTGGATTTATTCTCTCAGCATGAGGTGACAGTTTAGGTTTCTTTTTCCGACCCTGTTTCTGAGCTACAGAAGGAACATGCCATGATTGTTGCCAAATCTAAACCAGTTCTCATGTTGTAAATGATTGTAAATGATGTAGATCTGAACACGGAGAAAGAACACGCCATCGTTCAGGACTCCAAGATGGATTCTTTTCCGCCTCTCATTTTGGAAGAGAAGTTTCGGGCCTGGTTGGTAATGGAAGATTTCGTCTCATTGCAAGCTGCAGGAGGTCGGAAAACACAAACCCAACGCAGATCACTTGATTCATGACTTAATCCTATTTTTAAAAACAAACCGCTGCTGCTGCTGCTGTGGGGGATTTTTTTTTTACAAATTTTTATTTGGTTACCTAGATGCTCAGGCAATGACAAAGCTCTAAAGTGACGTGTCTGTAATTTTCACAGCTGCAGTAATAACCGACATGAGGCTAGCGCTAATCAGAGCCATGAACAAGCACAATACGATGGTTACCTCATTCTTAAGCTGGGATATTTAGGAACAGTAGAAAACAGTTAGCTTAATGATGCTAAGTAAAAAGCTAAGGACAATCTACATTTTGAAATAGAACAGGGAAGGACATGAGCTTCCGGCCTTCCACTTGATTGTCCAGTACAATAACACTTGACCAGTCAGTGTCCCTTTTTATTTCTCTAAAGCATTTCTGTAAAAAGAGTCGAAATAGTCTCTATAATAACTTATTGATGTACTACATTGCACACACAGGGAAAGTCTAGAACAGCTAGGTTACCTACTGGTATGTTTTTGAAAGATGACACCCACACAAATAGAAAAAAGAACATGTCATGGGAAGAATGTTTCAAGACCAGGGACCAGCCTAAAAATGAGGCACTGATGCTAAGTAAAAAGCTAAGGACCATCTACTGTACATTTTGAAATAGAACAGTGGAGGACATAAGCTTCCGGCCTACCACTTGATTGTCCAGTACCATAACACTTGACCAGTCAGTGTCCCTTTTTATTCTAATTATTTCTCTAAAGCACAGGACAGGAATAAAGAGTCGAAATAGTCTCTATAATAACTTATTGACGTACTATATTGCACACACAGGGAAAATCTAGAACAGCTAGATTACCTACTGGTATGTTTATGTTTTTGAAAGATGACATCCACACAAATAGAAAAAGAAGATGTCATGGGAAAAATGTTCCAAGACCAGGGCCCAGCCTAAAGATGAGGCATTGATGGGGCAGGTGCAAGTCTGCAGCTCTCCTTGGCCAGTGAGGGGGTGGTGCAAGCAGCAGAGGAGCTGTAATAGGGAACTGGAAGTGACTAAATTGGTAGAAAATGCGAAACAAAATGCTAGAAGTACATAAAGAATTTGCAAACAAGAACCCAGTGGATCTTTTATAAATCACTAAAATGTATAAATGTATAAAATGAATGAACAGATTCTGTTCCTTTTTTTTTTTGTAGCATGTATCTCATTTGAGAAGCAGAACAGCAAGATTATTAAGATTTAGTAATAAAAAGTTAAAATAGGTTGGATGATCTGATATTAATTTTGTGATCTCCCGATGTGAACCGTAAGATCAAATGTTCTGTATAAAAGGTGTTTTGACTTGCCAGGACATTATTTTTTGCAGTTAGGATTAGCAGCTCCAGCGTGACCTATGCCGGTGGAAGGTGGTGGTATTTGAAGCAGCCCGTGATATGTGATCCGTTCGTAAATATTTTCGAGGTGGTTTGCATCAGGAGGATTTCTAAGAAAATGTTTTGACAGGCTGAAAATGGAGTTTCAATATTACAAAAGACACTGTGAACATTTCTGAAGAAGTCACCGACTCCCCTCGCTTCCTGTCGTGTGTGCAATTTAATAATGTTCGGTCGGCTCGCCCCAGGCCGACTGCTCACATTTGTATCGATACCAGTGTTGTGGGAAATCCGAGAGAAAACGTTCACATCCGCCGACACTCTGGACCTGTCTGCTTCAAAAGAATAAGCAGGTGGGGTCGATGCGTCACAGCACCAAGGGTCCTGGAGACCTGGGTTTGTCCAAAAGTATGTGGACACCCATACTAAATAGTGAGTTCAGGTGTTTCAGCAACACCCATTGCTGAGTGGTGCATAATGTCAATTGCATCTCTGTGGCAACACTTTGGCGAGGGCTCTTTCATGTCATGGTTTTATAAATTTGATGCTGGAAAACTTCAGTGTTCTGCACAGAGCCCTGACCTCAACCTCACTAAACACCTTTGTGATGATTTTGAAACCTGTACGCCAGGCTTCCTGTCCAACATCAGTCCCAGAAAAGTATTAAAATGGTTTGAAAATGGGATGTTGAACAGCACTGACTCTAGGGTAATCTACATATTTCATCTCTCAACGTGTTTAAGCAAATCTTTCATTGGTGTACACATCTGAGTAAGCACATGTTCAGCAAGGAAGACAATCAGCTCTTCTGTAAAGTATTCACTAAATGCTGTGAATACATAACAGAAGCAAATAAAACGAGAAAACAGGCCGTTACATTTCACTGACAGGTTCTTTGTACTTAGCAAGCTTGAAGGTTTTTTTCTGAAGTAGAATTTTAGGATTTGGATGCAGTAATGGATTCAGGCTGTGTTTTGGGTCACCGCTGCCCCCCTGCCAGAGCTTATTGCCTTGTAAACTGTGTTAACATAAATGTTAATGCCCATCGTTTACCTCACCCAGCGTAAAACGTACCAAATGTCCTGCAACAACCAGAGCCTCTCGTAAATCATTTACTTATGCACTGCTCTGGTGGCACAGCAAGAGGGGTTGGTGCCACACAGCTCTAGGGTCATTCTCCTGTGGCCACTGTTACTGTCTAAAAGAGTGAGCAGGGCCACAACTAAAGCTGACCTTGTGTTTGCTCTAAAGTACACTATATGGTCAAAAGTATGTGGACACCTGGCCATAAGCTTGCAGAGAGCTTTTTGGTAGTAATAGCCCGACAACCTTTGGGATTCAGTCAAAAGATCCATTGTACAATTAGGGACTGACGTTCCAATTCATCTCATGAAAAACTGTCACCTTGTGCTGAAAGAAAATTCATCCAGATTATTAAATGTAATCCAAACATCCATGCTGGTGGACCAGGAGTAAAGCTGCACACAGTTAAACAAGCTTTATATCTCTGCTAGCTTAGAGGCATGTGATTAGCAACAAACCCGTCCAGCTTAATGGTGCTGATTTTGAAGCAGATGCCTTCTTGCACTACAGCCTCTAAGCATGTGGTGACATAGAGCTTGCTTGATTGTGAACAGTTTAACCCTCGTTTGAGCAGCTGCTAATTCATGGCAGACCTGTTTAGTGGGCAGAAGAGCAGTACTGTACTGTTTAATAAGCGCAGTCAACCTAGACTTGTTTATATTGACACAGAAAAGTCATTAGCTGCACTTCATCACAATCATTAGGTTGTATATTTTTGACCCATCAGACAAACCAAAAATGAACAAATCATACAAAGAGCCATATCGTGTATGAAGTGTGACCCTATGGCCTTCGGGAATCACCCACCACTCATGTAGGCAGCTCTGCCAGCTGGCAAACTTAGCTTCTGCTGCAGCACTGATGAATCTCTTCGACCTCCCCTCCAAGGACATGGCGAGGTTAACATCAACTGTGCTTTTGGATACACAAATGCTACCCTGGTAGCCTCCTCTAAAAATGAGCACAGGGTGGTGCGAATAATAACAATATTATGTGTGTTCAATATCTCAGATATCTGAACATCTGTATTAGCTTTCTTGCACCCACAGCAGTAGCTTCGCTGCTCAGGTAAGGGGGCAAGAAACAACAACACAACCAGTGTGTGTGTGTGTGTGTGTGTGTGTGTACTCTTGGTGTGTAGAATGTGTAGAATGTATTTGCTTTGCTTCTCTGTGTTTTTGTAGGAAACAAACAGAGGCTCGATGGGACAGAGATATCTTTCACCACATGTTTGGAAATTGACCAAGTACAACACGCACACACACACACACACACACACACGAGCTGATAATGTAGATTAGAGCAGAGGGTTGATGTAATGATGTTCTTTGCTATTCCACTCAGGTTCGTTAAGCTTGTTAAGACACAGCTGTCTGATTTATAGGTCATTTATACTGTGGCAGTGATTTAATCATCTAATTAGACAAAACAAAGTACACATCGTAACCGAAACACCCCTCTCATTCCTCATTATTACCTCTCTCTATCCCTCTCTGTCTCATGTTCAGTCAATTATTATGCAGTAAATTAAAAAGTATTCACACCCAATCCTGTTTTCCACATAAAAATGTGTAAATCACACACATATTTTCTCTGTAAAATCCAGCTTTCCCCCAAAAAAACCCAAAGAACAAAAAACAAAGCATTGTTTGTGAGGTAATGTTTACTATCTCACCTGACAATGAGCCTGCTGGACATTCTGTTCCAAAACCATGAGCATAAGTATGTGAGTATGTAATTGCCCCCTCCCCCCAGGCCTATCACAGCTTTGATTCTTCAGGAAAACATTTTTGAGTGTCCATTCAGTCAAAAGAACATTTAAGGTCTCTTTGACAAAACACCTTAGTATTTAATACCACATCAGATGACACCTGAACATCACTTAAGAGTGACCCATAGTGTCACAGTCACTTATAAAATAAATGTCCTTCTTTTATGCATTTTCTCCCCATTTTCCTCCCGAAAATAGCACACTCAATTTTGTCTTCCGCTGCTGAGAGATACCAGATTGCATCCGACGAGAGCACGTCGCTGTACATGCCTCTTCCGACACGTGTACAGCCCTCATCTTCACGCCCTGCATTCTGCACAGGCGTCTCTTCCGGCAATCAGGGTCCTTACACAGCGTATGAAGACCCACCCACCCACATATAGTCCGGCCCCTACCCTGCAGATACGGTGGCCAATTAGTATCTGCTGCAGGCACTACCAATTATGCCCGCCAGATGGCGTCCAGCCGACCGGTGGCAACACCGAGTTTCGAACCGAGGAGTTTAGAAACTCGGTGCTGGTGCGCAAGCGGAATATCCCGCTACGCCACCTGGGCATAAAATATCCTTTTTTGTTTGTAGACCTAGCCTTGATTAGGCATTGTGGCTGTATGTTTATATTACCTTTCCCTTCTTTATGAACTGAACCAATCTTCGAGGTAGGTTCTTCTAATCTTTGCTTTGATAAATTGATTCACCTTTGACTTTATTTTCATCACATAGACCTCACAAAGTCCTCACATCTGTCTGTATCTGAGTGTAGATAAAGAATGATGTCGGGGTGACAGTGTGAGGAACTTTGTATTGAGATAACTCTGCATGTCAGATCTATCCAACAGAAAAAAACCTCCCTGGAGTCCTGGAGAGAAAAATAACAAGAGAGATATGAATTCTCACCCTGATAAAACACTGGACTGATGGGAAACCACACTGCACTGGGTGCTGTCTATTTATCTCATCTTACTCAATAGCAGTAGCTCAGCTGGGACCTGCTGCTTGGTTTAGAGGGCAAGGAAAACCAACAGGACTTCCACTGTGTGTGTATGTGTGTGTGTGTGTGTGCGCGCATGTGTGTGTATGCATTTAAAACGTATTTGCTTTGCTTCTCTCTGTTTTCATAGGAAACAATCAGAGGCTCTTCAGGATGAAGTTATCACTATGATGTTTGGAGAACACCCATTAACAACAAGAACTCACACACACACACACACACACACACACACGCACGCACACACACACACACACACACACACACACACACACACACACAGAGACCTCTTTTTGATAGATGCATGATAGAAAATTTTATTTATTATATTTAAGGCAATTAAAGAGTAATATGGAAGCATAATGGCAGAATTAGAATCTTATGGACCTCAAATCAGGGCTAGTACGAGCTTGTGGCCCGAGAATAGAGTGAAGGTGCTTGCACATCTGGAGATGTTTGGCAGAAAATCTCAGGATGGCAAAGGAGGGAGTTTGTAGGCCTTGGGATGACAGGAGAGCTTGTGGACCTTAAAATGGAATTAGTACCAGCATCATCATAGTATCAGGATGGCAGGAGAGTGTACTTAGAAACTTCAATCAATAAAAAATGCCCCAACATGGCAGGGGTGAAAGCACAAAGGCCCCAAGATGACAGGTGTATGAGAACGAAGGTTTCAAAATAACAGGTGTATGAGTGAAAATGCCTCAAGCTTCAGAGAGTGGGACATAGGCTAACAGAAATAGGAGCTTCACGGCCTTTGATAGGAGTAGAAAACACTTGTGGGCCTCAAGATGGCAGGAGTTGAAGCTTGAAGGTGTCAGGATGGCAGAAATATTAACTTGTAGACTTAGTAATGGCAGAAGTAGAAGCTTGAAGGTCTTCATATTTCACAGATTTCAGACAGAGGACCTTGTATGCCAAAAGAGGGCGAAAGTAGGAGCTTGTAAGCCACAAGATGAAATAAATAGAAGCTTTTAGACCTTCTGAAAGAAGTACTAAGCACTTATAATCTTCATGGTGGCTTGCGTAGGAGCTTGTGTGCCTGAAGAATGCAGTAGAAGGAGCTTGTGGGATGCAGGAGGGCTGAACTAAAAGGTTGTAAGTTTCAGGCTGGTAGAAGCTCGATAGTGTAAGGATAGCAGGAGTCCAAGAGCCTGTTGTTTTTTTTTTTATAGATATTATATACAGTATATATATATACAGTATATATATACAGTGTATCACAAAAGTGAGTACACCCCTCACATTTCTGCAGATATTTAAGTATATCTTTTCATGGGACAACACTGACAAAATGACACTTTGACACAATGAAAAGTAGTCTGTGTGCAGCTTATATAACAGTGTAAATTTATTCTTCCCTCAAAATAACTCAATATACAGCCATTAATGTCTAAACCACCGGCAACAAAAGTGAGTACACCCCTTAGTGAAAGTTCCTAAAGTGTCAATATTTTGTGTGGCCACCATTATTTCCCAGAACTGCCTTAACTCTCCTGGGCATGGAGTTTACCAGAGCTTCACAGGTTGCCACTGGAATGCTTTTCCACTCCTCCATGACGACATCACGGAGCTGGCGGATATTCGAGACTTTGCGCTCCTCCACCTTCCACTTGAGGATGCCCCAAAGATGTTCTATTGGGTTTAGGTCTGGAGACATGCTTGGCCAGTCCATCACCTTTACCCTCAGCCTCTTCAATAAAGCAGTGGTCGTCTTAGAGGTGTGTTTGGGGTCATTATCATGCTGGAACACTGCCCTGCGACCCAGTTTCCGGAGGGAGGGGATCATGCTCTGCTTCAGTATTTCACAGTACATATTGGAGTTCATGTGTCCCTCAATGAAATGTAACTCCCCAACACCTGCTGCACTCATGCAGTCCCAGACCATGGCATTCCCACCACCATGCTTGACTGTAGGCATGACACACTTATCTTTGTACTCCTCACCTGATTGCCGCCACACATGCTTGAGACCATCTGAAGCAAACAAATTAATCTTGGTCTCATCAGACCATAGGACATGGTTCCAGTAATCCATGTCCTTTGTTGACATGTCTTCAGCAAACTGTTTGCGGGCTTTCTTGAGTAGAGACTTCAGAAGAGGCTTCCTTCTGGGGTGACAGCCATGCAGACCAATTTGATGTAGTGTGCGGCGTATGGTCTGAGCACTGACAGGCTGACCCCCCACCTTTTCAATCTCTGCAGCAATGCTGACAGCACTCCTGCGCCTATCTTTCAAAGACAGCAGTTGGATGTGACGCTGAGCACGTGCACTCAGCTTCTTTGGACGACCAACGCGAGGTCTTTTGTGAGTGGACCCTGCTCTTTTAAAACGCTGGATGATCTTGGCCACTGTGCTGCAGCTCAGTTTCAGGGTGTTGGCAATCTTCTTGTAGCCTTGGCCATCTTCATGTAGCGCAACAATTCGTCTTTTAAGATCCTCAGAGAGTTCTTTGCCATGAGGTGCCATGTTGGAACTTTCAGTGACCAGTATGAGAGAGTGTGAGAGCAGTACTACTAAATTGAACACACCTGCTCCCTATGCACACCTGAGACCTAGTAACACTAACAAATCACATGACATTTTGGAGGGAAAATGACAAGCAGTGCTCAATTTGGACATTTAGGGGTGTAGTCTCTTAGGGGTGTACTCACTTTTGTTGCCGGTGGTTTAGACATTAATGGCTGTATTTTGAGTTATTTTGAGGGAAGAATAAATTTACACTGTTATATAAGCTGCACACAGACTACTTTTCATTGTGTCAAAGTGTCATTTTGTCAGTGTTGTCCCATGAAAAGATATACTTAAATATCTGCAGAAATGTGAGGGGTGTACTCACTTTTGTGATACACTGTATATTCTCCCTTTTAGCACGACCAACTGCGTCTTGCTTCCTCTTCACCAATGCCGATCCCTGCTCTGATTGAGGAGAACAAAGCTAACCCACGCCCCCTCTGACACGTGGGCAGCAGTCGTATGCATTTTGTCACCTACACTTTGATGAGTGCAATGCGAATCAGCACTGTGTAAGGAGAGACACACCCTGACAGCACTCTTTTTCTCAGGTCGTAATTGCATTAGTTATGAGACAGACCCTATCCGGCTTTAATATCCCACCCCTATCTGAACAACAGGCCAATCGTTGTTCATGTGGCCGCTCAGCCCAACCGGCAGGCAGAGCTGAGATTCGATACGATGTATTCGAGATTCCAGCTTTGGTGTTCCAGCGTGTGTTTTTACCGCTGCACCACCTGAGCGGCCCAAGAGCCTGTTGTTGACAAGAATGTGTAAGTAACCTACAATTGCTTATAATCAGGACTCTTTAGAGTAGCAGGAGTAGCAGATTTTGGGTGTCACATTGGGAAATTTATAAATGTTGGCTTAAGGCCTGCATGACTATGATGCTGGGATGATTAGAATGAAAAGTTATCATCTCAGACTCAGCAATCTGCAGCTGATGGTTAAAAGACATCTCTGAAGACCATGATGAAGATGTCTTGTACACGTCAGTACTGAGCACTTGTAAAACATCTAAAAGATCTCATAAAACGTTTCATATTAGTTCCTGAGAGGACATCTTTTGATCAGCTGACCTCAGCTGACTAGGACTACATATAGTAACAGAGCGAATATTGCGATAAAAAAATACCAAATCTCAGACTGATTAAAAACAGAGGGCAGGTATGAATCCAGATTTAGGGATTAATCTGGATTTTGGCACAAGCACCTGCTCTAAACCTTTCTTACAGTTCTGGTTTCACACTTTCTTTGAACTCAGGCTATTTTGATTTGATGTTCAGCATGTTTCCTGAGGTCAGACTGCCTGAGGACTGAAGTCACTTCATGAAATTAAAGTGTTTTTCTTTGTCTTAATCCCCTCAAATATGTACAGTATGCTCGCTTCGTTGCACTTCACACTGTTTATTTTCTTTAGGGACCGAGAAACAGGAATTGAATGCAGAGAGCGGATTTCATTTCAGAAAGCGGGAAAACTTCTGAGACCCGATGGTTGTGACATCATGGATTATCAGCTGCAGGGTTTGGATTATCAAAACTCTCGGAGGGGGGTTTCACCACAGGTCAGCAGCCGGATCAAAAGTTGAAGTTGACTTTATCTCTGCCATGTGTGTTACGGTTCTTGTTTTACAGTGAATCACAATAAAATCTGATGAAGATGAAGCAACTGAGTTCCAATGAGACCAAATATTGAGTAGCCAAATTACAGACTACCAAAAACTGAGGCGTCTTTCAACCATTTTCTAGCTTCTAGAGGATTCTAGAACATTACCTACAATCCTCTCTACATTAAAAGATTGTAAACAGAAGAGAAATAGATGAAAAGAGGGCGAGACTGATTAGGAACAATTATCATAACGTGACTCTCTGACAAAAACATCCAGAGTTTGTAGGAAAGTGTAATGGGCCACGCACGCACCTTCAAGATGTGACTGGAAAGCCACTTTCAAAAAGGGGATATTTGCAAATAAATAAGGTGGCCAAAATAACAGCAACAAATGAAGGACACAAAATCATTGGGAGCCCCCAACGAAGAAAGTGGATAGAACAGGGACAGTGCAGACTGGATGTTGCCATTCTGGCCATCTGCAACAAGCTCTTACAAAAGAAAACATAAAAGAACCAGCTGGACCAGCAATGCACGAGCGGCACCCTGCACATAACTTGGATGTACTGAACCTGTACCTTTGTGAGGCCCAAAACGCTGCAACATTAGGGTGAGTTCTCAAAAAGCTAAAGATTGCTGACATCGCATGTCAGTGGAACACCAGACTGGACTGAGCGGCCCAGCATCACAGCTTTAGAGAAATGCAGGTGTACCAACAAAGGAGCTGGGAAAAGTACGAGAAAGAAACCGTTATATATAATAAACCTGAGGCAAATTAACACCTCCTAGGCACAGGTGACTTTTAATCAAGAGAGTCTGACACATCAATCATCTGTGCCTCCGTGCCCCCCTACCGACCAAAAATGGCAAAGCAGAAGGACGCTCTTAAAACAGATGTGGTAAAAAACAAGACTAATTTTATGATTACTGTCAATGTGGGTTCTCTGTGGGTTCGATTTAGAGCAGATATATGGCTTTTGACCTAAAAGTATCATAGGAGCTCAAATGTACAAGTTGTTTACTTCACTACTGCCATGTTACAGGAAAAGCAACTCAAAAAAATCTTCTTCCTCCCTGGTCATTTTTTTAACCACTGAATACACTAAATGCACCAATGTTTCATCTCTGCAGAGAATGAAAACTGTCGTACAGATGTCCACTGGTGGACGTATTCGACACGAATTGGGCTTTTGCTTGTAACTAACTAGAACATACTCCCATACACCCTCTCGTTTATTGTCAATCATTTCCAGATTTCTTATAATGGCTAACAGAATGTAGGAAATCGTTTAGGGAATAATGATGAGAGAAAAAGTTGAATAACCATGATGATTTTGATGATAATTGCTGTATGGTGCTTATAGTGTGTGAGGTGATGAGATGTGTGGCACTGTAGGGGCACCAACAGGACATCAGAAGAACCTTCATTAGAAGAACCAGCTTCTGCAGAATCATGATTGCAGAGCTATTGGAACTTTTCCTTCATGGTCGGTTCAATTTGCGAATACGGAACCCGAGGATACAGATGGCCAACTGTAGTATGGTAACGACTTGTAGATTTGAGCTTCTAAGATACTTTTAGGTCAAAAGCCCAAAATGTGTAAAGAACCCACACTGACCCATGCTGTAATCATTACATTAGTTCAGTGTTTTTTACCACATCTGTTTTAACAGTGTATTATTAAAAACTGAAACAGGCTTTTGAAAGTTTGGTAGGCTGAGAGTTTCCGCTTGGGGGTGCTGTAATATAATCAAGACCATGGAAAGAGAGCGTTTCAGAAGGACAAGCAAGAGTGAGAGAGGCATCTGAGAAAGCCATAAATGAAACACTGCTTGCAAAAATACGAAACACCTGCGAGCAGTGTGCAACCTGCCAGGCCTCCATCAAACATGGCAGCCTGCTATGAGCTAACTGTAAGATGTAACAGACAAGGAAAAAAAACCACAGCCTTTTTCATTTTTTCTCTCTCTTTCTCTCTCAGTTTTACGAGGCCTTAAAAGCTGAAATGGTGCCTGAAGATGTTAAAGCTTCGTAGCAAACGGGCTATTTTTGTCAAAGATGACGTCACTTATTATTACAGCCCTTATTCTCTTTCATATTGGGTCTAAAACAATAAAAATGTATGAAGAGGACACCCAGCATACCAAATCTGATTCTTTTTCATTCACCAGACACACAACATATGCAAACAATCTTCTAACCTGACTGAACTTTACAATTCAAACCCATGAACATAGATCTGTTTCTCCGTTGCTGCTATACCAGCCTGCACTCTTCTGGGAAGCTTTTTTAAAGCATGAATGTTGGATCCACTTTATTCAGAGCATTGGTAAGCACTGGCACTGGTGGGTACTGGTGACAAAGGTTTGACCTACAGATGCGGTTCCAGTTCATCCCAAAGCTGCCTCTATGCAGGCCAGTCAAGATCATCTTCAACAAGGTCACCAACGCAAGCCATTCTGAACCCCCAGATCAATATTGCAGCTTTACCAAACTAGCTTTAATAGAATATAATAGAATGCCTTTATTTGTCATATATACATATACACGTGTACAGTACAACAAAATTATTTCTTCACATATCCCAGCTTGTTTGAAAGCTGGGGTCAGAGCGCAGGGTCAGCCATTGTACGGCGCCCCTGGAGCCGAGAGGGTTAGGGGCCTTGCTCAAGGGCCCAACAGTGGCTGCATGACAGAGCTGGGATTCAAACTCTCAACCTTTCAGTTGATAGCCCAAAGGGTTGAGAGTTCGAATCCCAGCTTTGGGAGTTCATGTAACCTTTAAACCCAGATTCATCCATCTGACTGTTAGTTAGTAAACCCCAAAAAGGAGTGCTTCAAGGTCCAAAGGCAGTGCATTTTACACCCCTCAAACCAACCAACAAAATCTAAAAATTTTGCATGGTGACCTTAGTTCTGCGACTGGCTGCTCAACCTAGGAATCTCTACCCATGAGGCTTATGGTGAGCAGTTCTTTTGTCAGTTTGGAGCTTGTTGTGTAAGCTTGTGTGACTTCACAGTTGAGCTGGAGTTGCTCCTAGATGTTTCCATTTCACAATAAAAGCTTTAGAGCAGGAAAGTTCAATTCGGGTCTGAATTTGATAGACTGACTTGTTGAAGGTGGCATCCAACTAAATCATTTTCTCCCAATCATAATTCTTCTGATTACCTTTCTCCGGCTGCTGCAGCCTCCCACCCCAGATAGCGTCATCGTCACTGCACCCTCCGACACGTGCTCAGCCACGACCACCTCTGTATATCTGCCAGGGATGTTGATAGAGCACAGCTGAGATGATCCATTCATCCAACCATTCAGCCATCCATCCAGTAAGCCAGTCATCCATCTAGTGAAGACAATAGGCTGTTCCTCATAAGGGTTTAGGAGAAACGTGTATAGTGGATAAAAGAATCGTATGGTGCATTTAAGAAAGAGAATGAGATGAGCTTTGTTTTTCTGCTCTTTCTGGGATGAGGAACTTCCACAGATGTTTCTTCACTAACAGTGTTGAAGGCCAAAAGAGCACGAGCTCTAATCCCTCAAAAATGAAAAAAGAAAAAAAGAGAGACATCTGATCTGTCATTCCAGTCATGTTCGAGTCTGTGGGTCTGAATCCTCACATTTTCCACTATTTCATTTTGTGAAGTTGTTTGTCTGATTGAAGGCAGAGTTGGAACCGTAATCAGAAACTATTCTGCGATTTTCATCCCGTTTGTTTCGGACTGTCAGAATCCTGTGGTTACATGAGCTGCTACAGATATCTTGACATCATTCTTGACGTTCAAAACCATGAAAATTAATATTGAGTTGACCTCTTGCATCTATAACAGCCTTTATGGCTCTGGAAAGGCTTTTTACAGGATTTTGGAATGTGTCTGTAAAAATTTGTGCCCAGCCTATTTAGGCAAACAGACACTGTTTTTGGATGAGGTCTGGCTTGCAAACAACATTCCAATTCATCCCAAGGGTGCATTACAGTGACATTCCTTCATAGAAAACCATGTATTTGTGGACCTTGCATTGAGCACTGGGGCATAGTCATGCTGGAACAGTATGGGGAAGACCCCATCTGCTACCACAAAGACTTCCTTCTATTTTTTTCCATTTCATTAGATTTTCATGTTTCACCTGTACCACTTTATCCTGGTAAAGATCACGATGGGTCCAGTTTCCCCTGGATCACTGAGTGATATGCAGTAACACACCCCGAACAAGACGGCAATCTATTGCGGGGCCTTCCAGACACAGACGATTATTTCTGCATATAGCCGTCTGACTGGCCGACAGCACTGCTGGAGATTCGAACCCTGGATCACCTGAGCATCCTTCTGAAATGTTATGCTCCACAAATCTTAGAATAAATACTGTCAAACCAGCCTTATTTATGTGGACACAAAGCAAGAAACAGCTGTTTTTAATCATATTCAGTAGCAAGGAATCAGTAGGCCAGGCCACAAAGTTCAGCGGCATTGTTGAACTTTTAAAACCACCAGATTAATCATATCAATTGCTGTCTGTATATTTTCAACCCAGATGATTTTTGAAATATTTACATTTTGCTTGAAAAATCAATGAAATGAAAAAAAAATGTTCATGTGTAAGTGTATGCAAACTTTTGACCTTAATGCTACATTGGTTGTGCAGTGTGTTGAGGGTTAATAGAATCTCTATAGGATTTTTCTCTCTCCTATTAATTTCAGTGTGGCAGTTATGATCTGCACAAGCTTTTATGTGCTTCTCTTTTAATCCTTGCCATCCCTTTTATGTCTTTGTTTTGATGTTTTTCTCCCCCAAAAAACTGTAATAATTTCTTTAGAAAGAAACAGAAATCAGAGCCGTTTTCAGCAGGAACCCCTTACAAGAATTCCTCAGTGGGCGACAAAAAAACCTGCAATTATTTTCATGTGACGCAGCGGGAGGGCCGGGTGTGTTTCACATTGGCGCTGGATTAAGGAGTGCAGGAATCCAGTGGTGTAAGTACAATCTTATGAGCCCCAGTGCTAAAAAGAAATGTGCACCCTGACAGGGCCTGGTAGTACCACTGGTAGTGTGGGTGCTTTACTCCAACATGAGGTCTGAGAGTTCTTTTATGTTCCAAAAACGTGTAGAAGGTGGGTGGGCTGCTACTACATAAGCGTGGCAAAATGTGTGATCAACAAATTCTGTACTAGTAGCCAGCACAGAGCCCTGCCCTAAATCCCACTGAACATTTTTTAGATGATTCTGAATGTTAATTGCAAACCAAGCCTTCCCCTCCAACATCAGTGCTTGCTTACAGCTGCTGTTTTGACTGAAAAGGCATGAATTTCTACTTAAACAATTAAAAATCTAATGGAAAGCCTTGCCAGGAAAGCAACTCAGTTCATGTTTTTGGAACAGGATGTCCAACGAGCTTAAGGTAAGCTGTCCACATATTTTTAGCCATGAAGAGCATGTATATGGTGCATATATGGATTAATTTGTGTAAATAAGTGACCTAGTGGTCAATGGGGGGTGGTTCTTCACCAACTTACATTTACATTTCATTAAACACCAGTACAAAGTACTGATGGTGAGTGGAGCTCAGCGTGCACTCATCTTCAGGTTTTGGATCCTGGCTACTGTTTGGCCCTCACTGCCCCTGTAGGGCTGACCTTGGTCTCTGGTCCCTTCGTCTGCCTGGTTCCTCTCAAGGTTTCTGCTTTCTGTTCCATTTCAGGGAATTTTTCCATCCACTGTTGCCTCTGTAAGGATGTTTATTGTTAAAGGTGCTAAATATGTATTAAATTGAGGTAAAACTTTGGGCCTATTTTACCCTAGTTATTTGGGCTCCTGGTATGCTCACAGCCTTTAAAAGCTCCTCATGCAGGTGTCATGTCCTGCTGGTTGGATAAGAATTTAAGTCCTGTCATCAACACCATTATAACATTCCTGTGAGGTTCTGATCACCATCAGCTTCTGATTCACTTCTTAAAATCGACTCCTTCAGGGGTCCTTGTTAGTCAGGACATCCTGTGTGTCTGAACAACACATTATTTAAATAAGGAGATGATCTAAGCCTTGTGGATTAGTGTGTTGTACACAAATAATGAGTACATGAATAAAGTGTGAGTAGATGAGTAATGATGATGTGGAAACCATTTAGGTTTTATTCCTCGTTTCCTCTTCATAATTGGTGGATGATACTGAAAACCTTAGTACACTTCCTGCAGAGAATGTTCGTCGGCTGCTGGGTTGGCACAGTGGTCTAATATGCAGTGCAGTTCTCTGTGAGACTGCACCTCTGGCTGGTGAAACAATGCAGCTGACAAATGTACAATATAGAAATCATTAACAATTAAACTGGAAAAAATATGCAGGGGGGGGGGGGGGGGTGTTCATCTCCTTTCAGCGTTACAAGCAGAAGAGAAATGCAGAAAAAATATTGTAAGAATTCACTGATAAGACTCGACTGGTGGCGTCTGTTGGCTTGTGGCCCTTCTCGACCAGCGTGAGTGTTGCAGCAGCAGAGGAATCACAGTAGAGAACTGGAAATAAGAGCAAGAAAAACTAAACACTGAAATGTTAAATACATGCAAGAAAGAACATCATAGATCACTTGTGCTATTACATAATGAACTGGGAGAAGTTGTGGTAATTAAAGTCTAATTTAAATGCGTCATGGGTGCATTTAAACACATTTCTAAGTGTCTCATCCCTCTCCAGACACAATCCAGATACTAAATCCACACAAAACATCCTGCTGTAAACACGGTGCATGCAAAATCAGGCTATTTTATTAATGCGTCCCATAATTCCTCTCCACCCTGCTGCTGGTGATGAGTTCCAATGATGCAATTCTGTACGTGCAGTAATGTTGTGGACATACTTGTGTGATTGCTGAAGCTTATTTTGGTTTAATCAAAGGTCAGAACTGAATCTTCCAGCCCTGAATAGGCAGAGGAATAACACCTCACCCAGACACACAGACACACACTGAAGGTTCTCATGGTTTCTTTAATTTGCAGCTCCCGGCGGAGAGTGTTGGAATGGGTCAGAGAAGGCTGGAGAGGGTTCAGGAGGGTTAGAGAAGTTTGGAAAGGGTTGGGAAGGACCAGACGGAGAAGGTTAGAAAGGGTTCGGGAAGGGCTGGAGTAGGCCAGAGAGGGTTGAGGAGAGCCAAAAAGGGTCAATGAGAGTCTGAAAGGGTCAAAAAAATTCAGCGGAGAGTTAGAGAAGATTTAAAAGGTTCAGTGGAACGTTGGAGATGATTAGAGATGGAGAGGGCCAGAGAGGGCTGGAGAGAGAAAGAGTTAAAGGGTCATATGTTTGGTTGCACACTTACATCTCAGAGTGTTTATTATTTCGATTTTTAGATTATTACAATTTAATTTCATCCCACTGAGTTTTGTTTGCTCAATATAAAAAAAATGAGAGGAGGTTTTAAAGGGTGCCACCAAACTGGCCGGGCATCCACATAAACACAGTTGGCCGTGTTTGAAGGAGGGAAGGAAGGACGGGTCTTTTCCCACTGCTGCTGCAATAAGTGATTTCTGGGACTGGTGCGAGCATCTGTGCGAGTGAGTGAGGGGTCACATCGAGCTTAGTGTGGCTCATCGTACGCAATACGACTGTATGGGAACCCAGCATTGGCAGGTGATAAGAAGCGGCAACAGATTGAACACATGAAAAAGGGGGCATGTAGTGATCTGGCTCTCCTTGATTAGATTGAGGGTTGTGCAAACTGCTACACAGTAGGAGTAATTAATTGGGTGTTGATGCTAAGAATTGCTTTTTTATTGCATCTTCCATCTACATGTCAACTTTTACGCCTCAGACAAATTTATATTTCATTAGTGTTAATTTTAAGGTTGTCATTTGTGTAGATAAAAAGTCAGCTGTATCTAGTAAATGAATTGAAAACATGTGACCTATAGAGAACTGGAGGAATTCAGCAGAAGAGTGATTGCATGCAGTAATCCAAGTAAGTCTGTAAATAGGAAAACAACTCCCAACAATCAGTGATTCAATTCTCCAACCATCCATACTAATGACAACTTACTAATGAGATTTTAAATACAATCCGTACTAAATTCTGCCCTTTTGCCCCCAGTTTTTTCCTGTCAGTACTGTTTACGAGGGCATTTTTTTAAAAACTCCCCAAGCGGGCCTGCGGCTCATTTGCAGCAGTAGTTTCTCCCTGTCCCACCTCAGTCAGGAATAACGCACAGCTGCTTTTATAGCAATGCTAATCTAGTGAATTAATCACATTCCCGAAGCCAGCTTCCTGTACGCCGCTCCCCTCGGAGGCATGTTCATTTCAGACATGCTATACTGAACGGAGGAAGTGGGAATTTCTGCGGAATATCGTGTATGAGGTGTTATCAGGAGATTTCGATTGGGTTACCAAGTTGTTTCGCTTGGAAGCTTTAATCATGGGAGCAACTCTGCACTAGTGCGTTCGCCAGTATGTGCTGATTGTAAACATATCCATGCTAGCAAATTAATATCACATTTTTTCCAGCCTGGAAGGCTCTGTGTGTACCTCAGGTATTTAATGGCAGTTCAACTTGGAAATTCAATACTGAGTGCTGCTAATGGGACTCTACCTGTGCCTAAGTGCCGGATTCTTTTCTAAATTTCCGATCTGAATATCCTGCTCACATCATTTTTTACAATAATGCATAGTAATACATGTACATGTCAAAGACGGTCATATTTAACAGCAGTAGTTCTTTGGCAAAGGCATTTAGGCAGCCTCCCAGGGCAGCATCTAGAAGGAGGGGCACCATTCTAGCATTCCTTAAACTTGTTGAATGTTGAATAGCATTATTTATTTTCAGCTCCATCCATGGTGAAGGTCGGAGAGGGTCTGGTGCACTCTCAAAACACTGGGTTGAAGTGGGAATACAACCTAGACTGGGCAACCCACTCAACCCACACACATTCATTCACTCACATCTAGGAGCAATTACAATCAGCTAATTTAACCTATGTATGTTTTTTCATATGTTTTTTTTCACTGAGTTACAAGAAGCGAGGAACAAACCTAGGTCTTCAGTTCCACCATTTGCACCACTGCACCGGTTTAATTACACTGTTACTATTACTTATCATCATATGAGGGTGCTCACCTAAATCTTTGGTTGTTTCTGTGACAGTCGTACATTTGGGGAATTTTGCAATGCCCCTGTAAATTGCCCACCCAAAGGAGGGACGTTCTGGATAAGTGAGCCAATTATTGGGGTTTGGCTTCATTAAATGATTAGCATCAGAAACAATCAGCTGTTTCTGGGGAAGGGGAAGCCAGATGGGAATTCATATTCATGTCTCCACCACTGCAACAGCAAATCCTACTGTCTGGTCCAGGTCCTAGCGTGGTAGAATACTCAGAAATTAGCATGTTTCTCCATAAGTTCTGAGACTGACTGTACACATACCAGAGGAGTGCACTAGCCTGTGGCTGTCCTCAGCCAGCAAGGTTGTCATGAAATCTTGTTTATTAAAGATTTTTTATCACTGATGAAATAATAATAGTTCCTGGTTGTGGACTCTGAGACATTTACAGCTTGGCTAATTGCTCGTAATGTACATCTAAGAACAAATCAAAGGCTAGCATTAAATTAGCATTAAGAACTAATATTTATGCACCCAGGGAGTGATTACACCATGTGTTTCCTTATCATCCTGATAAATAGATTTTGTGGGGGAAAAGCACTTTTGCTCATTTTCTAATTTGATCAGCCCAGTGTAAGATACTCCCAAGCAATGAAGAAAAGCAGCGACGTTTTGTTATTTTTAGACAAACTATAGTGAACAGGTTCAGATTATTCTCCTCAGGATGGAGGGATGCGGAACCCGGAACAGCGAGAGGATTCCTACATCCTCCTTGATTGGAAACATATGTGCCTCTGCCTGCCTGTAATAATCCAAATAATCCTCTGTAATCTGCGCATCCACTTCTGCTCACCGACGCCTCCACATCTGTCTTGGCAGCACTAATGCATCGCTCTCTGTCCCAGATTAGCTGCGAGTCTGCTGCGTAAACTTTTATGGCCCTGTTTGTCTTTTGCGACGATCCCCCGAAGTCTCGTTGTTCTGGCCGTGAAAACTTTCTGCCTGAGAAAGTCTCCGTTTTTGTTACAAAGGGCAAAGAAGGAGGTTTAAAACCAGAGATGAAATCTCAAGGAACTTCTTCAGAAGGCAAAGGAGGAGCAGCAGAGCTTCTCAGAGGCTTCCCTCCCCCTGAGGGAATAATTACTGAACAGCGATGGTATTACCAGCATGGACGGCTGGTGATTTTTTTTTTTATAAATTGCTACTGCTGAAGCAGAGGTGAAGGTGATGAGGTGACGGGGGTCAGACAGAGAAGTGAAGAACTTAAATGACGAAATATGTACCAGGACAGGGACAAATCAGAGGTCAACAGTGCACTACAGAACAACGTGCTTCGTAACAGCTCAACATCTTCCAACATAGTACTGGGTTAATTTTATTCCTTAATTCATTCATTTTTATCAGCTGCTTCATCCTGCTCAAGTCGCAGCTGGAAACACATCTGGAAATAACTACAAAATCATTTTTTAAATGGGGCTGTGGTGGCGCAGCAGTAAATCAGCCCAATACCACTGGGATCCAGGGTTTGAATCCGCACATCTTCATACATGACATGATTGGCTATGTCTGGAGGGGAGGATGGCTGAGACCCTGCGTTAAATTGGTGTCATGTCAGGGGTGTGCTACTGCATTGTGCCCATTAATTCTGGGAAAAACGGAACCTCAGCGACCCTGACCAGGATAACCTGGTGGTAAAACATGACCATGAAGATGAAACATTAATTCTAAACCTCTGTTGTTCACAGTTCTACACTAAGTCTAGAAACTGTCAAGGAAGTTCAGTATTCTTGCCTCTACTCCTTGGAATGTGTGTCCTGCAAAGATCACACCAGAAGCATAATATGTAATGTTGACGGGCTAAAGAAGAACAAACAGCAAAAGATCTGCCAAAATCTCTCAGCTTAGGTTTAGATTTCTGTGTTTACTATTAGAAAAACATTAGAGTTGTCAGCCCATCATCTGCATCATTTAGGAAATAGGAGAAAGGAAGCCAGGGTACCTAGAGGTTGCTTTGTGGCACCCACTCTTCTGCCAGCTGGTTATTTCACAGGTTCACAATTTTTCTGGTAACTGTAGTTTGAATGTGTCTAAACCTTTCATCAATATAACACTAAAATGTGAAATATTTATTTATTATATAATTTGGATCTAGTGATTGAAGCTAGTCATAAACGCCCTTTATAAAACCTCATCCACCAACATCTAATTGATGGTATTTGTGTGTAATAAAGATGAATGTGTAATGGTGGAGCTCACAGATTACGTTAGTTCTGAGTGTTTGGGGTCAGCGCAGAAGGACAAGCTCGTCTGCAGTGTTAATGATGATGTACATTTGGAAGGCAACGGCATCGAGGGAACGAGAGCTTGAGGTCGATCCGCACTTTTCAGCTCACGTCAACAAGCATTTCAGCACCTTCACCTCCCTGATGATCAGGCCTGATGTATTATTAATAAATCAGATCATCTAAAAAATGTGAAGTGTTAAGGGTTCAACGTTTCACTCCACAGCTACTCCACTTCTGCTCCTCACTCCGGTCACCTCACAGATATGACATAATGTTTACAGAGGTTTTGGAACTCCACAGAAAAATGCACAGAAATTCCACATATGATCATTTTTTAAAAATGGAATAAAAGATTATTGTTACTGCACAGTCCGCTCATTATTCCATCCATCCATCCATCCATCCATTCATCAAAATGTGATGGTGATGGTGATGAAAATGGATATGAATGAGTAAATGTGATGGCGCTGATGAAGGTGATGATGGTGACGAGGATGGTGATGGGTAGAACAGAGGAGAGAAAATGGAGGAGAAAATGAGCCTTGGCATCTTGTGACTGGAATCATTACAGCAGATTATTATATGATGTAATTACCCCAGACTCAGAGGATTTGATGGGGTGAAGTGTAGAGGGTGAAAGGATTTGTTGTGGAGTAGAGAGTGGGTGGTGGATAGGGTAGAGGGAGAGGGTAGCAGAGGGGTTGTATTTCATGTAAGGGTCAAAGGTTGAGTGTTAGTAAACTGTTGTGGGTCAGTGTGACTTTACCGTTCTGATGATGGCCAAAAGTACATGGACTCCTGACCATAAGCTTGCTGGACATTCTATGTTCAAACCATAGGCATTAATATGAAAAATGTGTGTAGAACTGAGTTCAGACAGCTGTTGCAGTGGTCATGTATTATGAACTGAGGAAGAAAGGAAAGAAAAAAAGAACTATATATAAATATTATCTTTTATATCTCGCCTCTAATACTGCTTTTATATTATATTTTATCATAGTTTGGACTGTAAATATGAACAAAAAGATAAAAAACGTTTTCTCATTACAGTAACTGCTTTAGTCTTATCTGATAACAGTTGTTTGTTAGAAATCGCCAAAGAAATGTCAAATAAAAAGATCACAAAGACATCAGACAGATGATAAAGACATCAGACAGATGAGAAACGAGTTCCGGGTTTAGAAAAGAGAAGCAACTGAAAGAAGTCAAAAAGTAAACTCATTTAGTATATTTGTACCTCACTGTACATGTGCAGGGTCCACGCAGAGAGATTTTGGACACATCAGTACAGGTGCAGGTTTAGTCATTGATACTGCTGAGGGGCAGGGTTGAGAAAGGAAGCATTCACCCGTAATGTTTGGCACGGGGTTGAAAGAAGAGTTTTGACCTACTGTACAAGGGCAGGGATTAGGAATCAAGTGTTAGAACCCTGTTGTACAGGTGTAAGGTTCAAGAATTGACTATTTGGATGCTGGTGTACAGACATAGGGCTCAGGAATCAACCATTTGGACACTACAGTTCAGGTGCAGGGTTCAGGAATGGACTGTTTGGACCATGGTCTACAGACATAGGGTTCAGAAATGAACTGTTTGGATACTGCTATTCAGGTGCAGGCTTAAGAACTAAACCATTTCAACCCTTGTGTACAGGAAGAGGGTTCAGGAATCGACTGTTTGGACTCTACTGTGCAGGTGTAAGGTTCAGGAATTGACCGTTTTAACACTGGCGTACAGGTGTAGGGTTTAGGAATCGATTTTCTGGACTCTGGTGTATGGACATAAGGTTCTGAAATTAACCATTTGGACACTACAACCCGAATAGCAGGGGTCAGGAATCAACTGTTTCAACCATGTATGAAGGCGTAGGGTTCAGGGATTGACTGCTTGGATACTGCTGTTCAGGTGCAGGGTTCAGAAATCGAACGTTTTAACACTGGTGTACAGGCGTAGGATTCAGGAATCGATTTTTTTGGACTCTGGTGTACAGAAGTAAGGTTCTGGAATTACCCGTTTGGACGCTACAATTCAGATGCAGGATTTATGAATCGACTGTTTCAACCCTTATGTACAGGCACAGGGTTCAGGAACAGACCGTTTGGGCACTACTGTTCAGGTGCAGGGTTCAGGAATCAACTATTTCAACCCTGGTGTACAGGCGTTGGGTTCAGGAATGGACTGTTTGGACACTACTGTTCAGGTGCAGGGTTCAGGAAGGGAGTGTTTGGACCCACACCTGTGAACAGCTGTGCATAATTTGAAGAGCAGAACGTTAACCCTGTCGTTTTTGTCCGCTGGCACTCAGTCAAAACACACAGACTCTGGGCTTCCAGGTTAGCTCGTATGAACATTTTCCTGCTGGGAAAATGCGTTGCAGATGCCACCTGTCTGCCTCAATCACTCAGCCGGGTAGTTAAACATCCACCTGATTTGAAACACGTCCCAAAATGCTACACTGGAGTCAAATAAAGTCGTGTATTTTAGCACGATTAGGAAGAGACGAGACGAGGCAAACTGCAGACATTTAGACATTTATGGACAACAGTTTGTTGCAACAGCCGTCTTTTGGTTCTTCAGGTGATAAGTTAACATCCAGGAGGTCTTTTAAAATGGGAGAGAAATGAGACGAAATATTTTTTCAGGAGCAGTGGATTTCTGTATGGTGTCCCATTATTAAAACCATGTTTGTGTTGTTTCAGAGTGAATTTCTGGAAATAATTTGTAGATTTTCTTTAAACTGATGAACTTATTAAGTGATTAAAATGCTTTTGTAGACCTTCACTGTTCTTTTAAGCTTCAGTCACTTTTTCTGTTTTTTAATTTTTTGCATTTTTCTCCCTTTTTTCTCCCAATTTTTAGCGCATCCAATTTGTACCCAACAGTGCCACGCTTCCTCTCTACTGGAGCCGACTCCCTGCCCCGATTAAAAAGAGCGAGACTGCCGCACGTCCCCTCCGACACGTGCGCAGTAATCGCACATCTTTTTACCCGCACGAGACGAGTTTACATGCCGATCAACTCTGTGCACCACCCTGATCAGCACTATTCCTTGACTCTTGTGCAGACGCCATCAACCAGCCAGCAGAGGTCGTAGCTCGCTCAGTTATGAGGAGACTATCCGGCCCCCCATGAACAACAGCCAATCGTTGTTCATACAGCCGCCCAGCCCAGCCAGATGGCAGAGCTGAGATTCGATATGATGTATTCGAAATCCCAGCTCTGGTGTGCTAGCGGCCCTCTATTTGATTCTATCAACACCCCCCCCCCCCCACCCCCCCACACACACACTTTCAGGAGTGTTCAATTCTTTGCTAAATCTTGCACTGCAGTGTTGAACATATTCATGAAGCTGCGCTAAACTGTCATGTGATCTTTAAAGCCGCTTGTTAAAAATCTGTTTTTTCCCCTTGTTTTTAAAGTATAAAGAGTTTCAGCTGCAGGGTTTAATGAAATCAGTGCTTCTCATAAACTGTACATGTTTGTCATCGCATGCAGCAGGACCAAGAGTACTCCAATCATCACCAAACCCAAAACACTTTCAGTCCTCTCTTACACAGAGGAAAAACAGATATTCAAAACAATATGAGCTGATATACAAAAAAAGAACAAATATGTACTAAACTTCTAAAAAATACCGAGCATATCCAAACAGTAATAGAAAAAGAAGTGAAAGAACGAGACGCAGAAAACTAGAGAGCTAAAAATGTAAAATAAAAATAACTTTATTTAAAATTAATTTTTACTGGTCAGGTTGCAGTGGGTCCAGCTTTAAGGCCGGAATATACATGAACAGAGGAGCAGTCCATCTCACTCACTCACATACTAGCACCTAGGGGCAATTTATAGCAGCCAACCCACCACGAGCAAAACATGACAGACTAAATACTGTATCAGCTGTTCTGAAAAAATGATACAAAGTGCGCTCTCTACATAGACACATTTTACATCATCCTGTGCGCGCTCCCGAGAAGGAGGCTGTTCGAAATCCTAGATGCCTTAATATGCTGTCTAGTAAGGCATCTTAAAATTTCAACGCTATTTTGACTCAAGAACGAGTGAGCATCCGATGCTGCCTTAGCGGCGAAGGCAATCCCAGCATTCATTGCGGCACAACTTTTCTCACAGAAAAATAAGAAACATGGCGGACGGTGCAGAGAAACGAACGGAGTTCTTTTCAAATGTAAATAAATTATGATTGTTTTTTAATTTGTATAAACTTGTGTATTCATTTGCAAGTTCGTCTACCATTTTTGGTACACGGAGGGAGATGTTATTTCTCATGCTAGTGCGTTGTGCCACCTCATCCCATTGGTTTGAATGGCATGATGCTAACTGTGTTAGCGTAGTAAGCGAAACTCAATGTTATCGCTGTCTAAGTAGTGCGTTTGAATAACTTGCCTTATGAGTCGATGACTTATTAGAATCTTCTCTACTTAGGCAGCTGCCTATGTAGACAGTAAGACAGCAAGGCAGCTCCCTAGGTTTACAAACACACCCGAAGAGTTACCGATGCCATACTCACCCTGTGGTGAAAGGTTTAGCCACTAACCAGGAGTACGTTACAGAGCAGTTCCAGGAAGTGCTTCACATCTAAGAATAACTAGAACTATATAAAATAATAAATGGAGTAGATCAGACCGACATTTATAATATCAACACACAGATTCACTATCACCCTGTCTCTAACACACACACACACACACACACACACACAGTGTAGCCTTGAACTTTCTGACCTTAACTGAATCAGTTCAGTTTCCTAAAGAACAAGCTGCTCTCGGTTCTCCAGTCTTTAATTCTAATTTTTACTTTTACTTCAATTTTTATTCTTCTACCCTTCAGATCTTCGGATCTTTTTTCATTTCTTTCTTTCTACATGAATTCATGAATTGTATTTCTTTTACATTTAAGGGTTGTTTAAATCAAATTTTAAATGCTTTTGTGTCCATTTGGTCACTCATTTCAGATACGTGTGAGTTTTATAGTTTTATAGCTGAAGTGTGTGTGTGTGTGTGTGTGTGTGTGTGTGTGTGTGTGTGCATGTGTGGGAGAGTGTGTGTCATTCACCTTCACTTGTTCTCTCTCGTGTTCCTTCACTCATTCTGGAGAACCTGCAATCAATTTAGTCTGCTTGATTGGCATGTGAGAGAAGCAGAGGGATTGAACAGCAACTTTATGATCATCTCTTCACAAGATACTCCTGTGTGTGTGTGTGTGTGTGTGTGTGTGTGTGTGTGTGTGTGCGCGCACCTGTCCTTGCTGGCAGAAAAAGGCATTCTTTATCACAATAGTAAAGCAGAACCTCTAGAGAACCTTATATTTAATTTCCTACATCAGAGTTTCCCATCATGTGTGTGTGAGCGTGTGTGTGTTTTCACAAAACTTTGGATATGTCTGTGGGAATTTCTGGCCATTCGGTCATAACACTGCATGTGAATGCCCAACATGCAATGTATGTATGTACAGTGTATCACAAAAATGAGTACACCCCTCACATTTCTGCAAATATTTCATTATATCTTTTCATGGGACAACACTATAGACATGAAACTTGGATATAACTTAGAGTAGTCAGTGTACAACTTGTATAGCAGTGTAGATTTACTGTCTTCTGAAAATAACTCAACACACAGCCATTAATGTCTAAATAGCTGGCAACATAAGTGAGTACACCCCACAGTGAACATGTCCAAATTGTGCCCAAATGTGTCGTTGTCCCTCCCTGGTGTCAGGTGTCAAGGTCCCAGGTGTAAATGGGGAGCAGGGCTGTTAAATTTGGTGTTTTGGGTACAATTCTCTCATACTGGCCACTGGATATTCAACATGGCACCTCATGGCAAAGAACTCTCTGAGGATGTGAGAAATAGAATTGTTGCTCTCCACAAAGATGGCCTGGGCTATAAGAAGATTGCTAACACCCTGAAACTGAGCTACAGCATGGTGGCCAAGGTCATACAGCGGTTTTCCAGGACAGGTTCCACTCGGAACAGGCTTCGCCAGGGTCGACCAAAGAAGTTGAGTCCACGTGTTCGGCGTCATATCCAGAGGTTGGCTTTAAAAAATAGACACATGAGTGCTGCCAGCATTGCTGCAGAGGTTGAAGACGTGGGAGGTCAGCCTGTCAGTGCTCAGACCATACGCCGCACACTGCATCAACTCGGTCTGCATGGTCGTCATCCCAGAAGGAAGCTGACGCACAAGAAAGCCAGCAAACAGTTTGCTGAAAACAAGCAGTCCAAGAACATGGATTACTGGAATGCCCTGTGGTCTGACGAGACCAAGATAAACTTGTTTGGCTCAGATGGTGTCCAGCATGTGTGGCGGCGCCCTGGTGAGAAGTACCAAGACAACTGTATCTTGCCTACAGTCAAGCATGGTGGTGGTAGCATCATGGTCTTGGGCTGCATGAGTGTTGCTGGCACTGGGGAGCTGCAGTTCATTGAGGGAAACATGAATTTCAACTGTACTGTGACATTCTGAAACAGAGCATGATCCCCTCCCTTCGAAAACTGGGCCTCATGGCAGTTTTCCAAAAGGATAACGACCCCAAACACAACCTCCAAGATGACAACTGCCTTGCTGAGGAAGCTGAAGGTAAAGGTGATGGACTAAACCCAATTGAGCACCTGTGGCGCATCCTCAAGTGGAAGGTGGAGGAGTTCAAGGTGTCTAACATCCACCAGCTCCGTGATGTCATCATGGAGGAGTGGAAGAGGATTCCAGTAGCAACCTGTGCAGCTCTGGTGAATTCCATGCCCAGGAGGGTTAAGGCAGTGCTGGATAATAATGGTGGTCACACAAAATATTGACACTTTGGGCACAATTTGGACATGTTCACTGTGGGGTGTACTCACTTATGTTGCCAGCCATTTAGACATTAATGGCTGTGTGTTGAGTTATTTTCAGAAGACAGTAAATCTACACTGCTATACAAGTTGTACACTGACTACTCTAAGTTATATCCAAGTTTCATGTCTATAGTGTTGTCCCATGAAAAGATATAATGAAATATTTGCAGAAATGTGAGGGGTGTACTCACTTTTGTGATACACTGTATGTACAGTATGTAGATGTTGATTTTTTCCCTCTCTCAGTAACCTACAGAAGCTGGTGGCTTCACAGTGGGCACTTTACAAGCTCTATAAACTTTTATATGCATTTACCCACCAACCCCCCCACCCATTGCCACCAGTCTGGACCTGTAGTGCCTTTCACCCACAAGTACACCCCTCTCAAAAATGCCTCATATTATCCTTGTAGCAGTACTGTCTAAATATTTTTTTAACTGCTCTCCAGCAACGTGGTTCTGATAATAATTACACAATGTTCAGTCTTATATTAATGAATTAATTAATTCATTTTGAAGCGGTGAAGCAAAGGCCGAGCCAGCATTTATTTTATTAGCATTATTATTAGTTTCAGATGCCATTTTACTGCTCTGATCGAGTTTCAGGCCCCGCAGATATCACACCGGCTTTCCAAATACAACCAACAAATAAAAACGAACTGTGTAGAAACCGCAGACTTGAACAGGAATTCTGGGTAATTGATCTAATTTGAGTACAAACACTCAAAAGTTTCCATTTGCAGCAGGAACACAGATGGTGTACCCTAAAAAAATCATGTTGCGTACATTTATCCTCCTGAACCATTCATTCATTTATTCATTCATTCATTCATTACTATTCGCAGCTTTATCTTGATAACAGAGTGGGTCAAATGCCACCCAGAAACACTAAGCTCAAGGCAGGAACACACCCTGAACAGGGTTCCAATTCATTCCAGGGCATCCTACTTACTTACTTACTCAAACCTAGGGGCAAATAAGAGCAGCCAATCCGCCAACTAGAAGTTTATAGTAAGTAGAAGAAAACTTTAGAACCCAAAAGAAACAAAGACAGGAAAAGAACATACAAAACATACAAAAGAACATACAAAACTACACAGACAAAGATAACCAAAGATATCACCAAAGATAAAGACTGAACTGTGTGACAGATAATACCTGTAATATTGCAACACGAGTCCCAAGTAACTTAATCCTCACCACAGTCACAATCCCTGTCTGTAAGAAGTTGTATGTTCTTTCCATGTAACAGCTGGTGTCTGACCCACCACAACCCTGACTACGATGAAGAAGTGGTATATTACGCTGGCCCACCACCTAGCTATTGGCCGGCTGGGTGTCTGCACAGACATTACTGGATATGTCTTGGGTGGCCAAAACCCTGTGATGGACTGGCGCCCTCATCAGGGTGTTTCTGTGACCCTGACCAGAATAAGAGTAAGAGTAAGATAAAAAAAACAAATATATAATACAATAAAAGAAATTATAGCATAATAAAACATATTATAACAAGGTACTGTATAACATAATAATAATAATAATAACAATAATGTTAATTACAGGAACAACAATAATATTAATAATAATAGTAATAAAAATATTTAAAATTTTTTGATTTAGTCTTTTATTGATGTAACGCTAAAATTTACACAGAGGATTACTCATTGTAGAACATTAAAAATATGATTTTCTGTGATGGATTGGTGTCCCGGCTAGGTGTTATGTTTATTTCATTTAATGTCACTACATTGCGCGCAGCAACTCCAGGGAAACCAGACCTGTCACCCCCCGGACCAGGATAAAGCAGTGGTAAAACATAAAAATAGAATGAAATTTAAAAAATGCTACAAATAACATAATTAATTAATGATACATATGAATTTATTATTAATGAATAATTTAAATATGAATTAACACAATAAGAATGATGATATGGAATATTCCAGATTGTTATGATGTTATTCCCATGTGTGTGTATTTTTGTGTCTTTTTGGGGAGTGGGTGAAGCTTCCTGTTCACACACCGCCCTCATGGGGACATAAGATGCCGTCGGGAGTAAAATTCCCACTAACCATGAGGAAAAAACATTTTGGCAGAGGATCAAACAATGTGATTTATGTGAAACGAAACTTTTTTCCCTCTATTTTTATTTTCTTTTCCTTCTGTAACTTCACAGCTTCATTCCTTCATTAGTTTATTCACTCAGTCATTCAGTCGCTGAATCACCAGCCCCCCGATTCTAATCATGTTTATGGTGAGTCCAAAGCCTATTTATTGCTGAGCATCTCTCATCCACTTAGTCTCACCAAGGAGCAGTTTAGAGCAGCCAATCCACCTTCTGATTTTTGTGAGATGAAAGAAAAGTAAAGTCCATAGATAAATGAGAAGAACATGCCAAACCCTTCATAGAAAGTTACTTGAAGCAAACCCACGTCGTCATAATTCCAGCTCTGTGTGGCACTCAAAGTACCTGCAGCACCAACATGCTATTTTTAAATATATATATATATAGTATATACAGTATATATATACAGGGGTTGGACAAAATAACTGAAACACCTGGTTTTAGACCACAATAATTTATTAGTATGGTGTAGGGCCTCCTTTTGCGGCCAATACAGCGTCAATTCGTCTTGGAAATGACATATACAAGTCCTGCACAGTGGTCAGAGGGATTTTAAGCCATTCTTCTTGCAGGATAGTGGCCAGGTCACTACGTGATGCTGGTGGAGGAAAACGTTTCCTGACTCGCTTCTCCAAAACACCCCAAAGTGGCTCAATAATATTTAGATCTGGTGACTGTGCAGGCCATGGGAGATGTTCAACTTCACTTTCATGTTCATCAAACCAATCTTTCACCAGTCTTGCTGTGTGTATTGGTGCATTGTCATCCTGATACACGGCACCGCCATTGGATGCACATGGTCCTCCAGAATGGTTCGGTAGTCCTTGGCAGTGACGCGCCCATCTAGCACAAGTATTGGGCCAAGGGAATGCCATGATATGGCAGCCCAAACCATCACTGATCCACCCCCATGCTTCACTCTGGGCATGCAACAGTCTGGGTGGTACGCTTCTTTGGGGCTTCTCCACACCGTAACTCTCCCGGATGTGGGGAAAACAGTAAAGGTGGACTCATCAGAGAACAATACATGTTTCACATTGTCCACAGCCCAAGATTTGCGCTCCTTGCACCATTGAAATCGACGTTTGGCATTGGCACGAGTGACCAAAGGTTTGGCTATAGCAGCCCGGCCGTGTATATTGACCCTGTGGAGCTCCCGACGGACAGTTCTGGTGGAAACAGGAGAGTTGAGGTGCACATTTAATTCTGCCGTGATTTGGGCAGCCGTGGTTTTATGTTTTTTGGATACAATCCGGGTTAGCACCCGAACATCCCTTTCAGACAGCTTCCTCTTGCGTCCACAGTTAATCCTGTTGGATGTGGTTTGTCCTTCTTGGTGGTATGCTGACATTACCCTGGATACCGTGGCTCTTGATACATCACAAAGACTTGCTGTCTTGGTCACAGATGCGCCAGCAAGACGTGCACCAACAATTTGTCCTCTTTTGAACTCTGGTATGTCACCCATAATGTTGTGTGCATTGCAATATTTTGAGCAAAACTGTGCTCTTACCCTGCTAATTGAACCTTCACACTCTGCTCTTACTGGTGCAATGTGCAATTAATGAAGATTGGCCACCAGACTTGTCCAATTTAGCCATGAAACCTCCCACACTAAAATGACAGGTGTTTCAGTTATTTTGTCTAACCCCTGTATATATATAGTTACATTTCTGCAGATATTTAAGTATATCTTTTCATGGGACAACACTGACAAAATGACACTTTGACACAATGAAAAGTAGTCTGTGTGCAGCTTTTATAACAGTGTACATTTATTCTTCCCTCAAAATAACTCAATATACAGCCATTAATGTCTAAACCACCGGCAACAAAAGTGAGTACACCCCTAAGAGACTACACCCCTAAATGTCCAAATTGAGCACTGCTTGTCATTTTCCCTCCAAAATGTCATGTGACTCGTTAGTGTTACTAGGTCTCAGGTGTGCATAGGGAGCAGGTGTGTTCAATTTAGTAGTACAGCTCTCACACTCTCTCATACTGGTCACTGAAAGTTCCAACATGGCACCTCATGGCAAAGAACTCTCTGAGGATCTTAAAAGACGAATTGTTGAGCTACATGAAGATGGCCAAGGCTACAAGAAGATTGCCAACACCATGAAACTGAGCTGCAGCACAGTGGCCAAGATCATCCAGCGTTTTAAAAGAGCAGGGTCCACTCAGAACAGACCTCGCGTTGGTCGTCCAAAGAAGCTGAGTGCACGTGCTCAGCGTCACATCCAACTGCTGTCTTTGAAAGATAGGCGCAGGAGTGCTGTCAGCATTGCTGCAGAGATTGAAAAGGTGGGGGGTCAGCCTGTCAGTGCTCAGACCATACGCCGCACACTACATCAAATTGGTCTGCATGGCTGTCACCCCAGAAGGAAGCCTCTTCTGAAGTCTCTACACAAGAAAGCCCGCAAACAGTTTGCTGAAGACATGTCAACAAAGGACATGGATTACTGGAACCATGTCCTATGGTCTGATGAGACCAAGATTAATTTGTTTGGTTCAGATGGTCTCAAGCATGTGTGGCAGCAATCAGGTGAGGAGTACAAAGATAAGTGTGTCATGCCTACAGTCAAGCATGGTGGTGGGAATGCCATGGTCTGGGGCTGCATGAGTGCAGCAGGTGTTGGGGAGTTACATTTCATTGAGGGACACATGAACTCCAATATGTACTGTGAAATACTGAAGCAGAGCATGATCCCCTCCCTCCGGAAACTGGGTCGCAAGGCAGTGTTCCAGCATGATAATGACCCCAAACACACCTCTAAGACGACCACTGCTTTATTGAAGAGGCTGAGGGTAAAGGTGATGGACTGGCCAAGCATGTCTCCAGACCTAAACCCAATAGAACATCTTTGGGGCATCCTCAAGCGGAAGGTGGAGGAGCGCAAAGTCTCGAATATCCGCCAGCTCCGTGATGTCGTCATGGAGGAGTGGAAAAGCATTCCAGTGGCAACCTGTGAAGCTCTGGTAAACTCCATGCCCAGGAGAGTTAAGGCAGTTCTGGGAAATAATGGTGGCCACACAAAATATTGTCACTTCAGGAACTTTCACTAAGGGGTGTACTCACTTTTGTTGCCGGTGGTTTAGACATTAATGGCTGTATATTGAGTTATTTTGAGGGAAGAATAAATTTACACTGTTATATAAGCTGCACACAGACTACTTTTCATTGTGTCAAAGTGTCATTTTGTCAGTGTTGTCCCATGAAAAGATATACTTAAATATCTGCAGAAATGTGAGGGGTGTACTCACTTTTGTGATACACTGTATATATACAGTGTATCACAAAAGTGAGTACACCCCTCACATTTCTGCAAATATTTCATTATATCTTTTCATGGGACAACACTATAGACATGAAACTTGGATATAACTTAGAGTAGTCAGTGTACAGCTTGTATAGCAGTGTAGATTTACTGTCTTCTGAAAATAACTCAACACACAGCCATTAATGTCTAAATAGCTGGCAACATAAGTGAGTACACCCCACAGTGAACATGTCCAAATTGTGCCCAAATGTGTCGTTGTCCCTCCCTGGTGTCATGTGTCAAGGTCCCAGGTGTAAATGGGGAGCAGGGCTGTTAAATTTGGTGTTTTGGGTACAATTGTCTCATACTGGCCACTGGATATTCAACATGGCACCTCATGGCAAAGAACTCTCTGAGGATGTGAGAAATAGAATTGTTGCTCTCCACAAAGATGGCCTGGGCTATAAGAAGATTGCTAACACCCTGAAACTGAGCTACAGCATGGTGGCCAAGGTCATACAGCGGTTTTCCAGGACAGGTTCCACTCGGAACAGGCTTCGCCAGGGTCGACCAAAGAAGTTGAGTCCACGTGTTCGGCGTCATATCCAGAGGTTGGCTTTAAAAAATAGACACATGAGTGCTGCCAGCATTGCTGCAGAGGTTGAAGACGTGGAAGGTCAGCCTGTCAGTGCTCAGACCATACACCGCACACTGCATCAACTCGGTCTGCATGGTCGTCATCCCAGAAGGAAGCTGATGCACAAGAAAGCCAGCAAACAGTTTGCTGAAGACAAGCAGTCCAAGAACATGGATTACTGGAATGCCCTGTGGTCTGACGAGACCAAGATAAACTTGTTTGGCTCAGATGGTGTCCAGCATGTGTGGCGGCGCCCTGGTGAGAAGTACCAAGACAACTGTATCTTGCCTACAGTCAAGCATGGTGGTGGTAGCATCATGGTCTTGGGCTGCATGAGTGTTGCTGGCACTGGGGAGCTGCAGTTCATTGAGGGAAACATGAATTCCAACATGTACTGTGACATTCTGAAACAGAGCATGATCCCCTCCCTTCGAAAACTGGGCCTCATGGCAGTTTTCCAACAGGATAACGACCCCAAACACAACCTCCAAGATGACAACTGCCTTGCTGAGGAAGCTGAAGGTAAAGGTGATGGACTAAACCCAATTGAGCACCTGTGGCGCATCCTCAAGTGGAAGTTGGAGGAGTTTAAGGTGTCTAACATCCACCAGCTCCGTGATGTCATCATGGAGGAGTGGAAGAGGATTCCAGTAGCAACCTGTGCAGCTCTGGTGAATTCCATGCCCAGGAGGGTTAAGGCAGTGATAATAATGGTGGTCACACAAAATATTGACACTTTAGGCACAATTTGGACATGTTCACTGTGGGGTGTACTCACTTATGTTGCCAGCTATTTAGACATTAATGGCTGTGTGTTGAGTTATTTTCAGAAGACAGTAAATCTACACTGCTATACAAGTTGTACACTGACTACTCTAAGTTATATCCAAGTTTCATGTCTATAGTGTCGTCCCATGAAAAGATATAATAAAATATTTGCAGAAATGTGAGGGGTGTACTCACTTTTGTGATACACTGTATATATATATATTATTATTTTTATTTTAAAAAATTTTAAGAGTGTGTGTGTGTTTGTGTGTGTTTTCTGCTAAACAAAACCCAGTCCAGTGGAGGAAACACTGATGTTGATATTATGATAAGGATTTTGTTAATTATATGAGCTGACTCATTAATTAATTAGACGAAAGTCGAGACGCTGTTTCTGTTATCTTAGTGTACGATTGCTGTGAAACAGGAGAGCGTCTTATCACAAATATATGACCACCAGCACCCCGACGTGGGTCAGAGGCCAGATGTGTGTGTGTGTGTTGCTCACAGCATCTGGATTTAATCCTGCTTTTTCGTTCCTCTGTTTTTCTTTACTCAGGTAAGAAGAGCGAGACCTGTGTTTCACCTCGTAAAATGGTAAAGTGTGTAAAACGACAAAAACACAACCTGACTCGTAAAAAAAGCACACTACAGGGTCTCACCAGGACACCTTTCAACATTTATTTCAGGCCCTGCACCTTCAGTGCCCCCTTTTCTTCTTTTGACTGTGAACAAAGTGCTTTTTGAAGAGGTAGGGGAAAGCAAGTGGGAAAGAAGTGGCTACCAATTAGCTGGTCAGGACATTTCTTAACACTATGAATATGGGCGGTATTTGTGTTGTGCTTCTTAGAAGATGGCCATGTGGTGGTCATGAATATTTTAGCCAGTGATGTAGTCAGGTTTGTCTTAGTCAAGAGCAAGGCAACATTAAAACATAAACTTTCACACCTGAAACCAAGACGAGTTTGTCAACGACTGATGCATGACTTGATGCCAGGAACACACAAACTACACCACTGAGCAATGAAACAATGTTTTCTACCCTTGATTCTACATCCACTGAAAATCACTGGGTCCAAGAATTGCTTCACACAGTCAAATAACACCAAAACAATAAAGGTGAGTTAATTTTAAAACTACAAACCCATTAAAGATAATCTTCCCATATTACAGGATGATACGTTATGAGGGGTTTAATGATTACCAGTATACAATTAAAAGAAGCTTCATGATTACTGGATTTTGCCTATGTTGATGCTTTAAAGGAAGTTCTTGCATGCAAACTGTGAAGTAGATCTTCATACCCCTCATCCTGAAGTCACTCCAACAACTTCAATAACCTTTTACGTGTATGAGAACAATCAGAGAGAGATGAGGCTGGATCCCTGTTAGCTCCTCTATGTTGATATATTCTTTGGGTTTCAGTTATGGAGTTATATTACAATAATAATGCATTAGATCACATATTTTAGCATGGCATGGCAGCATGATGCAGTCCTGCAGAGAATCTCAGTGTTTCAGCTACACAGTTTCACTGTTTACAGTCTGGTAGGTGTGATGTAGTCAGTCAATTATTTGGCAGGAGTTTATACATATTGTTTTCTAACAAAAAATGTTTTGATCCCAAATGTTTTATTGTGTGTCTCTCTGTGTGTATGTGTGTGTTTTCATGGTTAAAGAGAAACAGGCATTTTGGCAGCCTGTTGTCCTGCCAGTTCTCCGAAAATGTAGACAGGGGGAATGCAGTGGGAAAAAAATACCCTCCCTGAAAAAGTCCGAACTGGCCGTCACCTCTGCACTTAGTCAGTAAATATTATTGAACAGGTTGGGGTGGTCGTCATTGCAGCATATGATGACCTGGAATCTATAAAATCTACCATATAGAAGCACTTTGTAGTTCTACAATTACTGACTGTAGTCCATCTGTTTCTCTGCATGCTTTGTTATCCCCCTTTCATGCTGTTCTTGGTCAGGACTCCCCACAGGACCACCACAGAGCAGGTATTATTTAGGTGGTGGATCATTCTCAGCACTGCAGTGACACTGACATGGTGGTGGTGTGTTAGTGTGTGTTGTGCTGGTATGAGTGGATCAGACAGCAGCGCTGCTGGAGTTTTTAAATACCGTGTCCACTCACTGTCCACTCTGTTAGACACTCCTACCTAGTTGGTCCATCTTGTAGATGTAAAGTCAGAGACGCTCGCTCATCTATTGCTGCTGTTTGAGTTGGTCATCTTCTAGATCTTCATCAGTGGTCACAGGATGCTGCCCACGGGGCGCTGTTGTGAGGTGTTTAAAAAACTCCATCAGCATTGCTGTGTCTTATCCACTCATACCAGCACAACACACAATAACACACCACCACCATATCAGTGTCACTGCAGTGCTGAGAATGATCCATCACCCAAATAATACCTACTCTGTAGTGGTCCTGGGAGAGTCCTGACTATTGAATAACAGCATGAAAGGGGGCTAAAAAAGCATGCAGAGAAACAGATGGACTACAGTCAGTAATTGTAGAACTACAAAGTGCTTCTATATGGTAAGTGGAGCTGATAAAATGGACAGTGAGTGTAGAAACAAGGAGGTGGTTTTAATGTAATGGCTGATCAGTGTATAAAAACAGGAATGCTCTCCATTCCTCCAGTGAAATATGTAAATTACCTGCTTTAAAAGGTAATCTTCATATATGGTCTCACACCACCTGAATTTTTGTGTCATTGTAATGCAGTAATGTCTATAATTCTCCCACTTTATACATTGTCCTGACCTCAAGAAGGACTGCAGGCTAGCACACAAGTGAAGCCACGTGCTGCTTCTTTTCAGAAGGTAGAGACAAACATCCGTTTCCATAATTTCCTTGGATTATATTGGTGCATCAACCAGACAGCAGGATCTGCAGTCGCAGTGCTAGTGAGGAAAAAGCCTATCAAGCCTTTCCTCCTTCAGACATGGACAACTACGTTTGTTAGGTGCCCAGTCAGGGTGGTAGCACAGTGTACGAGTCTATTGTCCATTTTGATGTAGTAAAGGAATGCTTATGTAAAGCTGCAGGTGTATCAGCTGCAGCTGTAGCCTAGTGGTTAAGGTACTGGACCAGTGATCAGAGGGTCGCTGGTTCAAGCCTCACCACTGCCAGGTTGCTGCTGTTGGGCCCTTGAGCAAGGCCCTTAACCTTCAATTGCTCAGTCTGTATACTGTAACTGTAATGTAAGTCGCTTTGGATAAAGGCGTCTGCTAAATGCTGAAAATGTAAATGTAAAATGTATCGTCTCCATACATAAAATACACATCATGTCAGTGAATAAAACCTCCATTAGCCTTCAGTCGTGGCCTGTGTAGTGTGCATGAGTTTTTGGGACACAGCCTGAGGATGATTTGTAAAGAGAATTCAGATTTGGCTTGTGGTGTTCCCTGGAGCACAGCAGATAAAATCAGGAATTTGTACATTCTTCTTCTTCTTGTAGTTTTTCGCAATGTCACTTCCAGAAAAGCATCTCTCCCATGGTTTACGTAATCTCACACAATATGTTGCACGTTTACCAATTCGGTAGGGCCTGAGTGCACCTGGCTCAGACGCAAAGTGATTTGTATCCCAAAAAGGCTAAGTACCATCACATTTTGTACAATTTAATAATTATCAAGGTTCTAAATAGATCAAATGTAACAGTTTTGACACCTTGTTCAAATGCTTTCACGCAAAGGATTAGTTGAATGGTACGTCCATGTCCGACGACTTCAATTTCGGTGAAGGAGCTGTGCTTCTTTTTCGTCTGCAACATGTGAAAAGTCACACTTTCTTTTTCATCCCAAATTCATTACATTTCTCTCTCAAGGGTGTCGGTCCAGCTGCAATACGAGGCGCAAACAGGCCTCTGGAGAGGCTCAGAGGAGCGACCGAGAAGTTCCTGAGAGCGTTTTGATCTTCGTGCAACATCTGAGCATATGGTTCGGGTTTGAAGGTGGGTGGTGGTCCTGCAGAACTATTTCCATTGTAATTCTTTGTAAGGAATTGTAAATTAAAGTGTCCGTGCAGCCGCAGGGGTCGCCGAATATAATAAGCTTTCAGCGCTTGCAATTTGCAAAGGGAGGAAATAATGAAAATGTAATATTTATACAGGGCAGGTCCTAATGCTCTCTGCAGTAAAGCCAGGCCAAAAAATCACTCACGATTACATTACAATTTGAAATGTTTCCATATTCGCAAATTGAGCTCAAGGAGCTGTCGTTAAAAAAAGTGCTATTTGTAACAGCTTTGCAAATTTCAGACCAAACGCTGAGCTCTCTCTCGGGTGGGTTCACATAAAAGGCCCGATATCACAAACAATGTATTGCGTAAGCAGCCGTGAAGAGCCCTAGTAAGAACATGTGTGTTTGAGTGTGTGTTGACTTGAAGGACTTCGGAAAAGCTCTAAGTGGGACATTCTTTGCTGTTTTGGGTGATTCGCTAATATGCTATTTAAACGGCTGGTTAGCAAAGTTCTGAGCAAAGCTGACCTTAAAGTGACAAAATCACATCATAGTCAAAAACATACTGGTCAGTGTGTTACACTGATTACAATAAACAGAGATTCGATTTGCATTCTGTTCATTTTTACTGATCTTGACTACCATTTGTTTTTATTGCCACTCATGCTCTCATATTGTTTCTGCTGCAATTGATTGGAAGATGGGTGGCCAGGGTCCTTTCTGTTTGGATTTTGCATGTTCTCCCTGTGTTTCCTCCGGGTGCTCTGGTTTCCAAAGACATGCGTTCAGGCCAATTGGAGCTACTAAAAATGATAGTGTGTGTTTGTGTGTGCATGCACTTTGTGATGGACTGGTGACCTGTCCAGGGGTTTTCTTCCTTTTGCCCTGACCAGGATAAAGCGGTGGTAAAACAGACAATGAATGAATGAATGGCAGGTACTTGACTAGTAATCAGAAGGTTGCTGGTTCAAGCCCCACCACCGCCAACTTACCACTGTTGGGCCCCTGGGAAAGGCTCTCAACCCTCAATTGCTCAAATTGTATTAAATGATTATTGTAAGTCACTTTGGATAAAAGCGTCTGCTAAATGCTGAAAATGTAAATGTAAACAGAGTGTATGGGCAAATAAAGTCTCTCACGTACACATTCATTTGTATGATTTTAAAGCAACATCAGGCAGCTAACAGAGTTCCTAAGATGCCAGATAGTGGGTGCCTGAACTGCAGGAGCACCACCTACACACATGATCGAAACAGCAAACAACATCAGGAAACTTCACAGGTTTGTTAAATAACCCCAAATAACCCCAGCACAAAAAATACCCTTAAAACTAAATGTGCACCTCAACACACCTCGTCCAGTCTTGACCTAAATCTGGACATCGTGCACACACCTCTCAATGCAAAATCTCAAAAAAGACACACACAACCTGGGTCCCTGAGCAACAGAAATAATATGATTCAACTTACCAGATGTCCTATAATATCTGGAAGGATTTATATGTGGAGAAGCCAAAGAAGTTTTTTTTACCCACAGTTATTCACTTCTTTAATGGCATGAGCCCATGAAGGATTGGCGTCCAGTCCAGAGTGTGTTAATGCATTACGCCCAGCGATTCTGGGGAAGCCAGAACCAACGCAATCCTGACCAGGATAAAGGTAAAGTATGGGAATGAAATAAAATAAAATAATGGTATGAACAGCATCTGGTGGAAATCATATAACAGAACCAGGTGCACCCTATGGTGCAAACACTGATGATTTTCCTGATGAATTTTGTACATATTTCCAGATGATAATGCCTCCATACATCCTGCAAAAAAGATTTAGACGTGGTTTGATGAACGCCAGGATGAAGTAGAGCTTTCCTGATGTGAAGTGAAAAGAATATTTTAAAGTGCAGACTGAGGTTGGCCGTCAATTTTTTTCTTCTTAAAAAAGCCCTGACATCCCAGCACAAACCATTCAGGATTAGTATGTAGGCTTAAATTAAGTTTTAAAATGTTATGGATATAAAGTTCTGAATTCGAAATTATGTGGGCACTTATTCTAACTATTGCTTTAAATGGTTTCAGCCACAAATATTGCTAATCTGTATGAAAGAAAAACATTGTGGCAACAGAAGCCACAAAGAGCCCCTGTGTATCAGTCATCCGAAGCACAAACCGAAGTCCATAAGAACACAGTTTGACAGTTTTGGTGTGGATTCATTTTAGTGGCATGTACAGAACCCTGACCTGAACACCTTGGAAAGAATTAGTTGTCAGCTGCAAACCAGATTTTCTCATCTAACATCATTGCCTGACCTTATAAATGCTCTTTAAAATGAATAGGCACACACTCCCACAGACAAATTCCAAAAACTAGTAGTAAGCTTTTGCAGTATTAATCAATACAATATAATATACACTGATCAGCCATAACATTAAAACCACCTTCTGGTTTCTACACACACTGTCCATTTTATCAGCTCCACTTACCATATAGAAGCACTTTGTAGCTCAACAATTACTGACTGTAGTCCATCTGTTGCTCTACATACCTTTTTAACCTGCTTTCACCCTGTTCTTCAATGGTCAGGACCCCCACAGGACCACCACAGAGCAGGTATTATGTAGGTGGTGGATCATTCTCGGCACTGCAGTGACACTGACATGGTGCTGGTGTGTTAGTGTGTGTTGTGCTGGTATGAGTGGATCAGACACAGCAGCACTGCTGGGGTTTTTAAATACCGTGTCCACTCACTGTCCACTCTATTAGACACTCCTACCTAGTTGGTCCACCTTGTAGATGTAAAGTCAGAGACGATCGCTCATCTATTACTGCTGTTTGAGTTGGTCACCTTCTAGATCTTCATCAGTGGTCACAGGACACTGCCCATGGGGCGCTGTTGGCTGGATATTTTTGGTTGGTGGAGTCCAGCAGTGACAGTGAGGTGTTTAAAAACTCCATCAGCGCTGCTGTGTCTGATCCATTCATACCAGCACAACACACACTAACACACCACCACCATGTCCGTGTCACTGCAGTGCTGAGAATGATCCACCACCCAAATAATACCTACTCTGTGGTGGTCCTGACCATTGAAGAACAGGGTGAAAGCAGGCTAAAAAGGTATGTAGAGAAACAGATAGACTACAGTCAGTAATTGTAGAACTACAAAGTGCTTCTATATGGTAAGTGGAGCTGATAAAAATGGACAGTGAGTCATATTATTGTACGTACATGCATTTAAAATGAGATGTGTAACAAATTCGTGGTCATGTGTCCACATACTTTTGGCCATACAGTGTATAGCTACAGGTCTGCATTGTTTTGTTGGATTTGTTGGATTAATCATAAGCACCTGAAGTCAGAAATTTTTTTTGATTGAGGAACATTTCAAAAAGATATATTTGATACAACTGGTTAACATGTTTACTGGAATATTTCTAAGAAAAGAAACCCTGCAAGCCCTTTTAGGTCAAAAAGAGGAAAAACAACTTGCTGCAGACTTGCTGCCCCCGAGTCAATTTATTGGCCTTCATGTTGTTTTTTAGCTCGAGATGATCCGTATGATTTGTGCAAGCTACTGTTCCGACATTCCTGAGCCAGGATAAAAAAATATCAAAGGCTTGTGATTCATGTACAGGTTTCTTCTCTTTGAACCGTGGGAAAACATTGTGTAAAAGTCTTGTAGAACCCAATTTATAGCTTTATACACTACACTGGACTCAGATAAAGACTCAGATGAAAAAGAGAAGTTAGGGAGGAATACTGGAATAATCTGAAATACTCTGAAATGTTGGATAGGGCGGCACGGTGGGTAGCACTGTCGCATACAGCGAGAAGATCCTGGGTTCGATCCCCAGGTGGGGCGGTCTGGGTCCTTTCTCTGTGGAGTTTGCATGTTCTCCCGGTGTCTGCATGGGTTTACTCCGGGAGCTCCGGGAGTTTCCTCCTACAGTCCAAAGACATGCAAGTGAGGTGAATTGGAGATACAAAATTGTCCAATAGTTCGATATAACCTTGTGAACTGATGAATCGTGTGTAATGAGTAACTACCGTTCCTGTCATGAATGTAACCAAAGTGTAAAACATGACATTAAAATCCTAATAAACAATAAACAAACAAATGTTGGGTACAGTTTGTACATACAGCGCACATGCTATCCATTTTTAACACACAGTTAGCATCATGATTGCTGGTTGTCAGCGTGCAAATTGGAGATGTCTGATCTGAAACAGTAAAATAGTTCTTTATTACTGATGATGTCAGAAGCAAGCATGTTAACACAATGTCTTACTTAGGATTACGGACATCAGACATTTTTGGATTTATACACTTCGGCTGAATGTAGCATAAACAGTCAGTACTGAAGCTTCTAACAAAAATCTTTGTACTTCTTTCATCTTGTGGTTTTGTTAATTTTTTGAGTTTCATCATGTGATTGTTTAGGTTGATGGTTGATTGGTTAACACTTACATCAGAGTTTAGAGCTTGAGCAGTGAATTCTCAGAGCCTGTATTCCAGTCAGCTCCTGTATAATAGACTGGGTATGTAGAACGCAGTGCCTGATCTCTCACAGCATGTAAATTCACTCTTCCTCGGACTGTCAGTATATAAGAACTGTTCTTTTTCTGTGATTGAATGTGATGAGAACATACTGCTTTGTTGAGTTTGTTGTGGGATTTCAAAAAATCTGCAGGGTCAGAAATATATGGACAACAGCTTAGATGCTTGATTTTGTGGTGTAGAGAGTTCAATAATTGCATTCAACCTTCTATCATGGTCTTCTTATGTCTCATATCTGATTCTGATTGACTCCAGCTGGCGACTTCTCTGTGAAGTCAGATCTAGTTTGACTGTACACATTAGAAAGCACATGGAACAGTGGTCTCTTTTTCAGAGTCAAAAAGACAATAAAATATTTATCTGAATGGTCACATGTGGTCATGGAACCATTGGATATGTGGCACCCACCTGCTTTTGGCTTTTCTAATTAGCATTTAGCATCAGCCTAAATATTTACACTTTATATGTGTGGATCTTATGGTTTGTGGATTATTTTTTATTCTTTTAGCACAAGATGGACTCCCAAAGCTTTTTGATATCTGTTCTCAGTAGGTGCTCATGTAACATTTCAGGAACTATGAGAAACGTCCATATACATCTTTTAAGATCAGCGTCAGAGCTGAACCAATCTGGAAGAAGCTAGCTTGCTAATCTCGAACAGATCTGTCATTAGCTGATTTGTCTTGCTAATGAAAGTGAGCGTAGCTTGCGATTTTCTGGCCACGCTGGCACATATTTCAGTATTAGATTATTTGCATGAATATGTTTGTTGTGCAACAGGATTACGGATGATGTCACTGCATTTTTGTGACTGGCGCTTAAAGAAAAACTCTGCTGCCTTTTGTCGACATGGGACTTACTCTGAGATATGGAAATGATTAAAGAGCTGGCTTCCTCTTCCCTCCATCGACTTCTGGATGTTTCGGAGTTGCCGTTCGCTCTTTTTTCTCTCTTTCTGTGTGTTTCTCAAGGACGGAAACATAACTTGTAGGAATAATATTTTGTCAACATAGCAACAGTCAGGGGGAAAATAAGGAATGAGCTGTGAAGTGTTGCAGTCAACACAGCAAATCGGGCAGGTTCACGTAATCAAAGCTTATACCGTCCCGGTTTTTGTTTTCCACTCACTAGCCTATGATCGAATGTGTTTATCAGGGATATTAGGTCATCATGTGATCATTAGAGAGGCTGCTCGACAGCACAGCATTCGCTAACATTTACACTTGATCAGTAAAAATCAATTCACCTCCGGATCCTCACTCTGATATGACGGGGCTGTTCATTTTAATTGGTTTTATATGGCCAATACAGGCCAGTGTATCAGATTTCAACAGCCAATCAAAGAGCTTAATTGTAACATTAAAACCACCTCCTTGTTTCTACACTCACTGTCCATTTTATCAGCTACACTTACCATATAGAATCACTTTGTAGTTCTACAATTACTGACTGTAGTCTCTGTTTCTCTACATGCTTTGTTTGCCCCCTTTCATGCTGTTCTTCAATGGTCAGGACCCCCACAGGACCACCACAGAGCAGGTATTATTTGGATGGTGGATCATTCTCAGCACTGCAGTGACACTGACATGGTGGTGGTGTGTTAGTGTGTGTTATGCTGGTATGAGTGGATCAGACACAGCAGGGCTGATGGAGTTTTTAAACACCTCACTGTCACTGCTGGACTGAGTCCAGCAACCAAAAATATATTCAGCCAACAGCGCCCCGTTGGCAGTGTCCTGTTACCAGGTCTAGAAGATGACCAACTCAAACAGCAGCAATAGATGAGCGATCGTCTCTGACTTTACATCTACAAGGTACATCAACTAGGTAGGAGTGTCTAATGGAGTGGACAGTGAGTGGACACGGCATTTAAAAACTCTTACCAGCACAACACACCACCACCATGTCAGTTTCACTGCAGTGCTGAGAATGATCCACCACCCAAAAAATACCTGTTCTGTAGTGGTCCTGTGGGGGTCCTGACCATTGAAGAACAGGGTGAAAGCAGGCCAAAAAGTATGTAGAGAAACAGATGGACTACAGTCAGTAATTGTAGAACTACAAAGTGCTTCTATATGATAAGTGGAGCTGATAATATGGACAGTGTGTGTAGAAACAAGGAGGTGGTTTTAATGTTATGGCTGATCAGTGTATTACTACACTTTAGATGTGACACAATGCTAAGCATCAACTGATAACATCATCTAACAGCGTCATAAACAAAGTTAAGCCTAATACAGAACAACACTCAGCTAGTATCCAGGTATCCAGCCAGGTAGCAAACTTAATCGTAAAGCTCTTGAAATCATAAGCTAGGCTAATTCATTATCTAATGCAAAGCTGGCTAACTTGAACAGTATAACCTCAGCTATCCAGCCAATAACAAACTTCAATTTTATGTTAATCACTTGGTTTGAACTGTTTACGTCACAGCTAACAATGTAATACAAAATAATCCAAGCTTATCCCTTGGTACACTAGCACTAGCTATTTTATGTTATACACCTAGCCAAGTTTGCTAAGAAGCTATCTAGCCAATAACCACTCTGGCTTGATGTACTGCCCAGCATAAAGAACTTACACCATAAACTAAGTTAGCTCATTACCTGAACACAAACCTGCATTTTGCTATTTTGCATTACAGCTAGCCAGGTTTGTTAACAAGCTATCTAGCCAACCAAGTTAGCAACCTTGATCATTTGACATCACTACTGTGGCTTATGATTCTGTGCGACATAATGTATTCATACGATATCTTTATAGTTTAACACATAGGGTGCTAAGCTAACTTGTTGCCTAATGCAGAAATACTCTAGCTACTTTACACCACACAGCTAGCCAAATTTGCCAAGGAGTCAACTAGCAGATTAGAAATGTTTTAGGCTTAACATTCCGCTTAGCTTAAACAAGCTAACCCACTTCATTTGGCTTACATTAAAATGATCCCACTATCAGTAGGCATCTGACAGGCAAGCTATCTAGCCAATTAGCAACATTAACAACATGATCTTACCATGATATATTACCATGATATAGGGTGGCCACATTCATAGTCACAAAAAGGAGGACATTACACCCCAAAAGGAGGACGTCATACCAGGAACAGGGGGACATGATACTGCAACACACAGAATGAAACCAGAACCCATATAACAGAGTTTTTGACCAATTTAGGCAAGAATTCTATAACAAATGACTGTTTTACTCACCAAATTTTGGCATTTTTACAGCGTCCCTGAGCATGAGAGCTGACTAATTGACTCAGGTAGAGGTGTATGCAGAACAGAGCGAGCGGGCGAAATTCAACCACCCAATCACAGACTAGCATTTAGAGGGCGGACCTTCTGCGATTGGCCCACTCCTCCGCCCACGATAGGTAGCACTATAAGCAGTCAAATGAGGCTGTTAAACCAATGAAATACAAAGCATTTGTTTTGATGTGTACCTGAGTCAATGACAGATAATACTCATAGACCACTGAAGTCGTGCGTCATTCTGTGGTCCTCGTTATGCCCATATTTGGAGACCCGGGTCTAACTCAGATTTCCTATGGGAAAAATGAACGGGGTTTTCAAAAAATCGACTCTAACGCATCCTGTGCTAAATAAACATTTTCAGAACCCTGTACGTTTTGTCCTGTGTACATTTTTCTCCTGTACATCACTGGATCCTCTGAATTACGAGGTTGTTAAAGGGTCGTAATTCTAATAATGCTACACGAAAGCTAATGCTACTGCACATTAATTAGACGTCACTGAACTACACCAATCAAATCAACGCAACGAGCGGCTCGCTTTTGTTGAGTACAACCAAAGGCGTAACACCCGACCATCCTTGCTTTCTACTTTAATGTAGCTACCTACTAAAAATATCAACCAAAACTTGTGAATATCACTCCACTGTTACACTGGTGAATCGCGCTGCTTCGTGTGGTTATTTAAGAGGCTTATACAAGAAAAAAAAAAGAAAACATTAAGAGGCTTCCAGTTTAGTGACGTCAATTCAGTGCGCAGTAGCATTAGCTTACATGTAGCAATATTCAAAATGACGAAACGACTTCAGTGGTCTATTAAAAATGTAACCAGTTCACTCCAAAAGGAGGATTTTTAAGTGTCCGTCCTAGCGTTGCGTGGGCGGAGGACTGGCAGCTGAAAAACCGGACTGTCTGACCTAAAGCCGGACGGTTGGCCACCCTACCATGATACCACAATATCATTACCATGATATTACCAATGCCACTGGCTTAACATTCTGCTCTGCACAAAGGATTTACATATGCTAAGCTACTGTATGCCTCAGTGTAGTGACACGGCACATAATCAGACAGAAGGTTGGGTTTGATAGTGTGACTGCTATGTACTTCAGCTCTTTTTACTATTCATGAGGGCTGGGTTAGCTTAGCTGACTAACAACCAAATAAAAGCATTTTAAAATTGAAATAGCATGGCTAAATTGCTGAGCCCTGTGTTCCCAGATCCCTTTTAAGATTTCTATGCTTTCAGGCTACTATATTCATACAGTCCTGTGTGTCCTTGTGTGTCCAGTGTTCCATATGTTCCCAAAGATTTATGTAACGAGTTTAAAGAGGTTTCAAGTGCCCTATGTTCAAGTTCCATATGCTGCAAGGCCCTGAAGCTGTGCAGCACCAACACTACTTGCTTCACCACATTTTATCTGAACACTTTACAGTACTTCTGCTTCTAGCTAAAAACGTGTGTTGAAAACCTTCCAGTTTAATCCCATGTTTAAAATATCAGTAACGTGCATTAAAGCACCCCCCAACACCACCCCCACATCTACACAAATAGAAGTATCAATGATGAGAAAACATTTCATCCTGATCAAAAAGAATATGTGGTTTTATTTCTGTATGAGTTTTTTTTTTGCTGAATTGCTGATGATTTGAATCCAGCAGCTGATAAAAAGAGCGACTGTGGCTCTAACATGAAAACATTTAAAACTTTCTAAAGATTTTCCTTTAGCTCTTAACATGCATTTAAGAACAAAGGCCGAGAGAAGCGAGTCAGGCTGTGAATAAAAACAAGATTTATTACCATGTGTCCCACTCAGCTGCGGACTGTGAAGCCTCTGGATTCTGTAAAAATTGGTTTCTTTTCCCTCTTTCAACTAAGTGATAATAGGTTTTCCTCAACGCTGATGGGGATAGCAGAAGGTTTCAGCGATGGGCTTCATGGGCTGATGGAGAATCGACTCGTCAGTCTGGAGTTTGCATTAGCGCACGTGGCGGTTATTTTTTATTTTAAAACAGACGCTGTCAGCTTCTGGAGGAGGATGAAAAGTCCGGCTCTAATGCCAACACACTGGAAGACCCAATAAAAACAAACACACGTGTGCTCCTAAAGCAAATGATCTAAAGTGATGCGGGCAACGTGTAGGGTCTCAACATGTTCCTGTTCGTAGCATGATTGAAATTACAAATGCTTTTGGAAGCGGCGGAGTCATTACCAGCAGAGGAACATAATTATTCCATGTTTTTTATGGAATGTGGGGCTTTGAGGGACAGTAAATCTGTGAAATGAGAAAATACAACCTGAACTAAACTAAAATAATTACTTATATGCTTGCAACACTGCAGGTGTTGTAAGTGCTGCACAGCTCTGGGAATTAGCAAACCTAGGTTTGAGCCACATGTCAACACCCATGTGCCTCTTCTGGGTAGATTTATGCAGAAGGTGGATTGACTGCTTTATATTGGAAGAGGTGTGTGAGCAAAGATAGCAGTCCCCTCATCCAACTGGTCCTGAGTCACTGCACCGATACACCACTAACACACACAGACACATTACTAACACACACAGACCCACAACTAACGCACACTAACACCACAAAGACTCAGGAACAGGAGAAATCTGCAAACCCAATTACAATAAACCAAATTACACAAAAACTCAGAGTTAAATATCTGAACTATTGGGAAACTGAATTAAAACTCAAAGTAAAATGCGGTTATTTGTTATTTGGCCCTAAACAGACACTACAGTTCAGCACATTATCTGAGCACAGTATCTGACCCTAAATTAAGTAACACCTTGACGAGGTACAGACTGAGCGCACACGACCTGGCCGTGGAGACGGGGCGACACACCCGGTCCTGGCTGCCCCTAGAGGAGTGGCTGTGCCAGCACTGCACTCTTAGTACAGTAGAGACGGAGCTGCACTTCCGGTGTACCAGATACCACCACATCCGGTCCCAATTCTTCCCCAAGTTTAACACCATCATCCCCAACTTCACCTCCCTCCCAGACCCTGACAAACTGCCCCACCTACTGGGGGAGCACAGAGAGAGCTGCACACTAGCAGCACTCTATACACACACCTGTCACCAGGTGAGGGACAGTGGGTGACCCTGTCTCACACATGCACGCACGCATGTATAAATGTAAGTGTATAAGTGTATTACTACCTCATTATTGTAAATGTCACCATTTTTATTGTTATTATTTGCACTGTTTTTATTATTATTTTATTCTATTTTATTTTTTGCATACACAAGCCTGCACCCATTTCTAGCCAGCAAGAGTGTTATGCAACAGGTAGAGGTTGCTAGAATGCACAGGGAAATGTGATATAACCAGAATTCAGAGCAAAGAGAAAAAAATACATCCAAAAAAAATAAAATAAAATAAAAATAAAAATAAAATATATATATATATAACCCACTGCAAACCTGTTTAGAATAAAAGGGTTATTAAATATTAATGAATAAAAATAATGCTCATAAAAAGTACAAGCAATGTGACTTTACATACTTGATGAAAAAAATTTGATCTTTTTTTAAATAAATAAAAATTTAATTCAAAATATTTATTATTATAACCATTACTATAATGTAATAATACTACTGCTAATATAATAGTAATAATCTGGTATATTGTGGCACCCAGTGCTATTTAAAAAGTACACTGAAGTGTGGTATACAGCCAAGATCATAAAGGAAACCCAACTCTTACCTTATACTAAGTGGGAATTTGTCTGAATGGTCAGATATACAGGTTCTTCTAAAAAAATTTGCATATTGTGATAAAGTTCATTATTTTCCATGATGTAATGATAAAAATTAAACTTTCATATATTTTAGATTCATTGCACACCAACTGAAATATTTCAGGTCTTTTATTGTTTTAATACTGATGATTTTGGCATACAGCTCATGAAAACCCTCAAAAAATTAGCATATCATGAAAAGGTTCTCTAAACGAGCTATTAACCTAATCATCTGAATCAACGAATTAACTCTAAACACCTGCAAAAGATTCCTGAGGCTTTTAAAAACTCCCAGCCTGGTTCATTACTCAAAACTGCAATCATGGGTAAGACTGCCGACCTGACTGCTGTCCAGAAGGCCATCATTGACACCCTCAAGCAAGAGGGTAAGACACAAAGAAATTTCTGAACGAATAGGCTGTTCCCAGAGTGCTGTATCAAGGCACCTCAGTGGGAAGTCTGTGGGAAGGAAAAAGTGTGGCAGAAAACGCTGCACAACGAGAAGAGGTGACCGGACCCTGAGGAAGATTGTGGAGAAGGGCCGATTCCAGACCTTGGGGGACCTGCGGAAGCAGTGGACTGAGTCTGGAGTAGAAACATCCAGAGCCACCGTGCACAGGCGTGTGCAGGAAATGGGCTACAGGTGCCGCATTCCCCAGGTCAAGCCACTTTTGAACCAGAGAAGCAGCACTGGACTGTTGCTCAGTGGTCCAAAGTACTGTTTTCGGATGAAAGCAAATTTTGCATGTCATTCGGAAATCAAGGTGCCAGAGTCTGGAGGAAGACTGGGGAGAAGGAAATGTCAAAATGCCTGAAGTCCAGTGTCAAGTACCCACAGTCAGTGATGGTCTGGGGTGCCATGTCAGCTGCTGGTGTTGGTCCACTGTGTTTTATCAAGGGCAGGGTCAATGCAGCTAGCTATCAGGAGATTTTGGAGCACTTCATGCTTCCATCTGCTGAAAAGCTTTATGGAGATGAAGATTTCATTTTTCAGCACGACCTGGCACCTGCTCACAGTGCCAAAACCACTGGTGAATGGTTTACTGACCATGGTATTACTGTGCTCAATTGGCCTGCCAACTCTCCTGACCTGAACCCCATAGAGAATCTGTGGGATATTGTGAAGAGAAAGTTGAGAGACACAAGACCCAACACTCTGGATGAGCTTAAGGCCGCTATCGAAGCATCCTGGGCCTCCATAACACCTCAGCAGTGCCACAGGCTGATTGCCTCCATGCCACGCCGCATTGAAGCAGTCATTTCTGCAAAAGGATTCCCGACCAAGTATTGAGTGCATAACTGAACATAATTATTTGAAGGTTGACTTTTTTTGTATTAAAAACACTTTTCTTTTATTGGTCGGATGAAATATGCTAATTTTTTGAGATAGGAATTTTGGGTTTTCATGAGCTGTATGCCAAAATCATCAGTATTAAAACAATAAAAGACCTGAAATATTTCAGTTGGTGTGCAATGAATCTAAAATATATGAAAGTTTAATTTTTATCATTACATCATGGAAAATAATGAACTTTATCACAATATGCTAATTTTTTGAGAAGGACCTGTATGATCCAAAAACCACCAACCAATTAAATGTGCTTTGAGTTAGAAGCTGCTGGAACACATTAATACAGTTGTATGTGGTTTATGACAGAGAGAAAATGGTGACTGTTCTGGTTTATTTCAGCACTTCTGATCTTTTTGACAACGAGTAGCAATCATGGTGAAGGTGAAGGAGCTTCCTAAAGTTCCAAGGACAAAATAATTAAGGAACGTTTGAATGAGAAAGGCTTTAGAGCTTTAGCAGACACCCCATATAAGCCTGTCAGTAAAATGGGTTCCATCGTCCGCAAGTGGAAAGTTCATGGGAACACAAATGGTTCTTGTGCAGGTGCACAACATGCTCTTAGAAAGATGATAGGGAAGGTTAGAAGGTTAAACAGAGTTGAAGGATGACCTGAAAACAGCAGAAACAACACTCACACTGGGAGGAGATGTTTCATGTTGGGTAGCTTGGGAATGCCTTTATTCATTATATATACATACACCGACCAGGCATAACATTTTGACCACCTTCCTAATATTGCTCTGACCCGTCGAGACATGGACTCCACTAGACCCCTGAAGGTGTGTTGTGGTATCTGGCACCAAGATGTTAGCAGCAGATCCTTTAACTCCTCTAAGTGGCAAGGTGGGGCCTCCATGGATCGGACTTGTTTGTCCAGCACATCCCACAGATGCTTATTTGGATTGAGATCTGGGGAATTTGGAGGCCAAGTCAACACCTCAAACTCATTGTTGTGCTCCTCAAACCATTCCTGAACCATTTTTGCCTGGTCGGTGTATACCTGTGTACAGTTCTTTGGAGGCTGGGGTCAGAGGAGAGGGGCAGCTATTTTACAGAGCCCCTGGAACTGAGAGGGTTAAGGGTCTTGCTCAATAGCCCAACATAAGCTGCATGGCAGAGCGGGTATTCAAACCCAAAACCTTCCAGTTGGTAACCCAAAGCTCTGTGCAATATACTATCATTGGCTCAGTGTTTGAACTTCAAATAAATGACAGAAGGCTGAATCATTTAAATGGTGACTTTGAGCTAAAGTAACCAGACAGTGACATTGGGACAGCAGGAGGACAAGGATGGAGTTAAGATAAATCTGTAGACATGATCCAAAACCATTTTTGCAGTAATTAGAAATATAAAACATACAGTAAAACTGTTTTAGGGACATGAAGCTGTAACTTTAGTGATGCTCAAAAAAATCCAAGTCCTTTTCTATAAAGCACAAAATGCTAGCAGTATTATTTCTAAGTAGTCTCCAGCCTGACAGGTTTAAAAGCTTATCGAACAAGTCATCTTCAGTGCTGCACTATAATCTTTTATTAGCTGTGTACCCACAGCATCTGCAAAGGTTTGCTGCACATTTCCAAAGACCAATTACACACAGGGACATGCTAGCGGCTAACGGATCGATAAGCATCTTATTTCCACCGGTTTAAATTAAATTACACTCTTTAAAAACTTAACGGAAAACTGCACAAATGAATTCCAGGTTGAGTTTTGTGCAGGTTGAGTTAGGACACCATTACACAGCAGTAAATGTTTGTTTGTCTTGTGCAGCTTTGTGCATAATGTTTGTCCACCGGCGCAACAGTTACCAAGGACAGGCGGATCTGCTGACAGTCCACTGCACGCACCACGAAACATCCAAAACGATGTTTTTACTTATCAATCTTCACTAATCTAATTCAAAACAGGCCGTATTAATGGCTGCATGCAGTATTATTAATGTTATTAAAACATTTTAGTGGCATATTTTTTAATTTAAGGTCCTAACAAGTATTAAATTGCCTTAAATTTCAGGCTGCAGTCCAATCGAATCTGCTATCGTTTATGTTTCGTTATGAGACTGAATCTGTTTAACAATTTTTAAGCTCTAGTGGCTGCATTTGATGTAAACTTGTACAAAACATTTGAGAAATATGTGGTGATGGTACAGTTTTAGGCTTCCAATAAGTTTTGGAACATTTAGATATGATCATAGATAACCAGTCGCTGCATAACACTGAAATGTTTATGCACAGCTGAAACAGAAGAAAAAGCTTCCATATTGATTAATGGGAGCAGGGATTTTAGATTTGGATGATGTCCACAGTCAAGTAAGCTTTTTACTATGGACTAAGAGGCTAACGTGATGAGCAACAAACGTCAGTCACAGGAGCTTCTTTCTTGCTCCTAGCTTTTTTTTTTTGTTGTGGTCAGTCATTATCAGTAATGATGATTTCAGAGGCTATGCTGCAAAGTTTATGATAGTATAGAACATTCTACACCACCACATTTATCATCTAAGCTGCTGTCTGTATACTGAATGAATGAATGTATTAATAAATGTGTCTGCCCTAAATAATGCAGGCAGTGACACAGCTGAGACTCCAGCTCAGACGCTGATCCTCTTAGTGATGGTGGTTTTTGCAAACCCGCTTTAAATAAATAAAATAGGATCTCTTTTGAAATGCAATAAAATGAAGAATTTGTGATGTCAATTCTTTGAGAGTCTTTATGTAACTGACAAAAGTACAAAAAAAAATTACTGATCAACTGAATTGTATTTTGTAAAAACAAAAACATTTGAAATGTAATGCCCGCAACACACTCCAAAAAAGATGGGACAGAAGTGTGTTTACCCGTGTTTCATCACCTTTCAGATGAATGAAACATTTTTTTAATGCTTTGGGAACTGAGAACACAAATTGTTGCAGTTTTGCTAGTGAAATTTTCGTCCATTCATGTTTGATACGAGACTTCAGCTGCTCAACAGTCGATTCATCATTGCTTGTAAAGACGGATCATTTGGTGGATCCTCCTTTTATATCCAATCATTATTTTCTTACCTGTTACCAACTCACTTGTTTATTGTGGAATGTTGTAACTTGAATGTTCTATTAAGTCTTATTTCGCCTCTGTTGCAACTTTTTTTTTTTAAATTGTTGCAGGCATAAATTTATGTTTCTATTTACAAAATACAAGGACATTGATGACTGAAAAAATTGGACATCTTGTCTTTCTACTTTTACCAGGTGGCTAAGTGGGTAGCACTGTTCGATCCCCAGGTGGGGCGGTCCCCAGGTGTTCTCCCTGGGTGTGTTCGAAAACCTAGGGAGCTGCCTTGCTGTCTTACTGTCTACATAGGCAGCTGCCTCAGTAGAGAGGATTCTAATAAGTCAATGACTTATAAGTCAGGTTATTCGAACGCGCTACTTAGACAGCGATTCCATCGGGTTTCGCATTTCGCGTTTAGCATCTTGCCATTAAAACCAATAAACTGAGGTAGCACAGCACGCTAACGTCAATATAACATCTTCCTTCATGTACCGATAACGGTTACATTTCCTGACAAGCCCGAACTTGCAAATAAAAACACTCGGTACAAGTTTATACAGGTTAAAAATCAGTAATATTTTATTTACGTTTGAAAATAACTCTCATTCGTTTCTCCGCCCCGTCAGCCATGTTTAATTTTCTGTGAGAGAAGAATTCTGGGATTGCCTTGATCACTAAGGCAGCATCTGATGCTCACTCGTTCTTGAGCCAAAATAACATTGAAATAATAAGATGCCTCAGAAGTGAGGATTTTAAGGCATCTAGGATTTCGAACAGCCTCATTCTCAGGAGCGCGCACAGGATGACGTAAAATGCTGTCTATGTAGAGAGCTCCCTAGCTTTTCGAACACACCCCCTGTGTCTCCTCCCACAGTCCAAAGACATGCAAGTGTGGTGAATTGGAGATACTAAATTGTCCATGACTGTGTTCAATATAACCTTGTGAACTGATGAATCTTGTGTAACCAGTAACTACCATTTCTGTCATGGATGTAAGTAAAGAGTGTAAAATAAAGCAATAAGCCACGAGAGGCCGTGCGTTACTGTGATTTTAGCATGGGGATGACGTTTTTGGCACGACGCGAAGCGGAGTGCCTAAAACTTCTTTCCCCGTGCTAAAATCATAACAGTAATGCACGGTCTCGAGTGGCTTATTGCTTTTATAAAACGGCGGTCAACATAAAATATAATAAATACAACAATGTTTAATTCATAAATGTATTTATTGTGTATAAACTTACAATAAAGCATTCTTCCGCGACGCAAAATAGTTCGATTAACAGTGTTGCTAGGCAACATGAGGGCGAAAATAACATTAATTTTTTCTATTCAGTAGTGTATTAATATGGAATGATGTGAGGTGGTCATAGGTGTGCGTTTATCGGGGATTTTACAACGGCTTCGAACGCGGCTCAGCCAATCAGATTTTAGGACCGGAACTATCCGTTTTATAACATGACATTAAAATCCTAATAAAACAAACAAACTTTTTACCAGTTAAATAAAGATTTAACAGAATTTACAAATCACAGATTTTTGTTTTTCCCAGCTTTTTTAGTTTTGGAGTTTTGGTAGTTACTAGAAGTTAATAGGAATATCCTTCAAGGATTCCGTCCAAAGGTTAAGTTATTAATAGGAATCATAGATGATTTTACCATTTTAAACATCATGTTTAAATTAGGACGTGCCTGAAACATAAACTGCTCTGGTCAGTTGTTCAGTCTTAGACTCCGGACTGTGGTTTACTCTTTAAGTAGTAGGGAGTTTGAAAGCGTGACGTGCATTAAAGTCGGTCAGTCTTAAGGCTGTGAGCTACCTGAAGTTCAACGGCAGCAGTATAACACAGTTTATGACTCGACCTACTAGTTCTCTCTCTCTCTCTCTCTCTCTCTCGCTCTTTCTCTTAGAGCCAACATCTTCCTCTCTGAGAGATGGAGGGATGGAAACCATTATGAGGCAGAAGAGAGAAAAAAGAGCGAGGCAGATGGGGATTCCAGCGATCTCTTCGGGAATAGATAAATAGATTTTGAAATCATTCACAAATGATGTGCAAAATGTGCTGGCCATCTGCTGGAGCACAGTGCTGAGAAAAACCTGCAACTTTTTCTTCTGTTCTTTTTTTTCCCTTCTTCTCCTTCAGCTCCTTTATGAAACGAAACACAGCCAAGCCTGAGAAACTCTGCAGATGACTAATAAAAGAAAAGAAAAAAAGAGAGACAGAGACAGCTCTGAATGACATAAACCCTGCAGAGCAGAGCGTGAAATGAGCGGCCTGATTGCATGCTTGTGCTGCGGACCGCATTTCCCAAAGTGCAATGGTAGAACCAAACCAACACCTGAGCATTACCGGAGCACTGTAACAACGGGACGGACACTGCCAGTTTAAATAAACTCTGATCACTCCCCGTTACAGACGCTCCTAGCTTAATTACCAGCATTTATCAAAGTTCTGGGTTGTTTTTACCATCATGTATCAGCAGTGATGTTCCCACAGTGATGTTCTTAACCTCGGTTGGCTTCAGATGACAGATATATATACACGTATAGTCACCATAGACCAGGCGCCAGTCCATTCACTCACCCACTCACTCATAGTAACCAGAGGTGATATCTCTTTTTTGGTCTTCATGATGCTAGAGTTGTGTGGCACCCACACTGCTTCTTGTGTTATTAAGATAACCTAGATTTACAGACTCATGATTATTCAAGCTAAATCTACTCATTAATCTAATATGGCCAAAAGTTTGTGAACACCTGACCATGAGTTGTTTGATATTTTATTTCAAAATATAGATGGCACTTCTGTTTGCAGCCACAGCAACTTTTGCTTTCCTAGAACGGCTTTCCACAACATTTTGGAGTGTGTCTACTGGACTTTTTGCCTATTTAGTCAACAGTGATGGATTTTTTTGTTTAATTCGTCTTAAAGGAAGGGCGGCACAGTGGCTCCGTGGGTAGCACTGTCACCTCACAGCAAGATGGTCCTGGGTTTGATCCCCAGGTGGGGTGGTCCGTGTCCTTTCTGTGTGGAGTTTGCATGTTTTCCCCGTGTCATGGGTTTCCTCCGGGTGCTCCGGTTTCCTCCACAGGCCAAATACATGCAAGTGAGATGATTTGGAAATACAAAACTGTCCATGACTGTTTTTGACATTGAACTTGAATTGATGAATCTTGTGTAACCAGTAATAACTTGTCATGAATGTAACCAAAGTGAGTAAAACATGACATTAAAATCCTAATAAATAAATAAATAAATATATAAAATAAATTCATCTTAAAGGAGTTTAATAGGGTTGAGGTCAGGGCTTTGTGCAGGCCACTGGAGTTTATCCACAAAAAATGGTCAAACTAAGGCTTTGTGGACCTCATGTTGGAACATAAAAGGGTGTAGACCTTAACCTTTCTATCATCAATTCATGACAGTTAGACGAGTAAAAATCCCTTTAAATCCTAGTTCTGGATAGGTCAGAAGCAGGCAGGTTCTTGGGTAACATTTGCAGTTATTGGAACATGCATGTAAAAGTGTAAAGACACAACTGTAAATAATATCCATTGTGGTGATCATGTGGTGGTCTGGTTACATCAATGAACAGGGGAGAAGGGGCTAATACATTGTGCAGAGCTACAGATGGACCTGCACACCTACATATATGGTAGGTGCACCTCATAAAATGAGCAATGAAAGATGTTCCAAACATTGAACACTGCAGCCTGTCTCATGTGGCCATGAATATAAGTGAGTTATATGAGCAGCGAGCTGATCCACACCAGCTTTAATCAATAATCAATGACAGACAATCATAATGTGTTCAGCCTGCACTGAAAATTCAAATCACTCTTTTTTTTTTCTCTCCTTCTTGCTTTTCTCTCTTATTTATAGGTCAGACTTTTTTCCACAATGAAACAAAAGATGCCTGCTGGAGACAGCCTGGCTTTGTTCCAGTGCTAACAAAAAAAGAGTGGTTTAAAAAAGAAAAACAAAAAGAGCTGGGATCTTATTAGTAACACTTACTTGGTTAAATGAAAGTCGGAGAGAGTGGTAACAGATCCACATGCTTTTCATCAGCTCCGAGCGGAAGAGAGAAAACACAGAGAAATAAATATACTGTTATCTTTTGCTAAAAATAACACCGTCACTATATGAGCCATACGGGTTCGTTACTTTAACAAAAAAACATTATGTTATGACCAGATCATGATACAATACACCAACTAAATTTCAGGTCCATGTCCCTTTATTAGTCCCGATACTTTTCAGTGTATGTTGTTCAAAGAAATGTCATGTCTCTGGATGTACACATTTTAGGCAGTGATACATTTGTTCTAAGTGGGCTCTATTTATCACAACATTAAATTTGAGCCGGAGGTGGGAGTCGCAAAAGTCTAATGGCTTACCACACTAAAAGAGCTAATTGACTCATGGCCCTAGGACACTGTTTCCCAACCTTTTCCGGGTCTTGACCCCCTTTTTCAGTGGCCAAGTAGGCTGCGACCCCTGCCACAACTACATTAGGAGGCATTATTGATCAATCCTAAAAAGGTCTTGGACTTAGAGTCCTTTAGCCTTCTTAGGTCTTATACAACTAAATAAAAACACAGTGAAATAGATTTTTCACAATACAATTCTTTAATTTAACAGTTCAAAACGAATATTAAACTGTACCAGAACTAACATTAAGCTTAACAGAACTAACATTAAATAAAATATTTATCGGAATTATTGATGACTAATCATCGTTAATCATCTTTAATGCGTTGTTTGGCTCTGCATTTTGGCAGCCAGCATTGGTATTCGTGTATCATTTCCATGACAGCGTATGCAATTAAAATTTACAAGCAATCGTTTGTTCCGACTTTAGCAAAGTCATTCCGGCTTTAACAAAATGTAATATTGTCGTCTGATTTACGCATCGAGTCACGCAAGAAAACACGCTTAATACACTGAACCTACCTAAGGCACCTACACAACTTACAGAGGTTCGGTAATTAAGTAAGTATACATGTCATATAACAAAGTACTTTTTATGATTTAATTATTGTTAAATTAATTACTTTAAAATTATTAGACTAATATTAAATATTATAAAAACCTGTGGCGACCCCCCAAAAAAACCTCAGGGGGTAGCGACCCAGCGGTTGTGAATAGGATGATGGAAAAAGTAAACTGTTAATTAAGCATGATTGAAAAGAATGATGATTGATGCTGCATATTTGCCTTACCACCACTGCAGCTGCATTTCTGGAGGCAATAACATTGTTTTAATGTAACATGGTGCGTTTAGTGCCAGCTTTGTTTACCTACTATTTCACCAGGTCTTTCATTTTGACCCCTGGATTTTCCCCCATTAATTTCTCAATCTAGGTGAAAGAACCACACTGGGTGACACCACTTCACATTTTTGCCAGCTAACTACCAATCACCAAAAGGCAAAACAAAACTGTAATTAAAGACAACTTATGGCGATGTAAAGAAATGAGGTTGAATGCGTAGCTTTTAAATATCAGTTTGTATTGATTACCGTCACATCAACAAAAAGGGACAAAGAAAACATATTAATTCACTCACTCACTCTCAACCGCTTATCCAGTTAGGGTCGCGGGAGGTGCTGGAGCCTATCTCAGCTTTTCAATGGGCGCAAGGCACACAGTAACACCCTGGACGGGGCGCCAGTCCATCGCAGGGCAGACAGACATACACACCCATTCACCTATAGGACAATTCAGTGTCTCCAATTAACCTGACTGCATGTTTTTGGACTGTGGGAGGAAACTGGAGCTCATGCAGAAAACTCATGCAGACACGGGGAGAACATGCAAACTCCAAACAGAAAGGACCCGGACTGCCCCACCTGGGGATCGAACCCAGGACTTTCTTGCTGTGAGGTGACAGTGCTACTCACTTAGCCACTGTGCCGCCCTAAAACGGATCTTGAAATAAATATGAATATTTTATTTCAATATTCTGAATAGCTCTATTCTGGTACTACTCAACCCTAAAATAGTCCAGTGCAAAAGCTAGGACGGTTCCTCTATATGAAAGAAACTTACAACATTTTTCTGCAAGTTTAGGGCAAAAATATTAAATATTAATGTGCCATACCTTTTGCACATGCTGCATTTATGTTTCCCAATGTGTTTAATTCAGTCAATGCAAAAAACTTGACAGACATTTAGAGGATGTGTTCACTCAGAGAAACACCAAAACACGGAATCTGACCGGGGTGCACAAACTTTTGCATTGCTCCACTTGAGCACACACACTGGACACACACTGGTATGAGTGACATGTTTAAACCGAACGGAAACAGAAGTGTGAGCTACAAAACTGTAATTAGAAGCAAATGCTAAACAGATGCTGCATTATATTTCACCTCCTTGTTTGATGGACAGAACCTCCTATAGTTCTGATGAACAATGGCAGCTCTGGACCTTTGGACGTTTTTTCTGGGCTGCTTTCTGATGCACTTCTGCAGAAGCACATCGCAGTGTTTAACCTTTGACCTGCATCGCGTGGTTCCTCAGACACCCTGCTGCAGGTCTGCTACTGCTATAAATAACACAATGTGTCCCATTCAAACATAATGTGAGTTTGGAAAAGCGTTAACACGAGTTGTCTTCTTTGGTATGAAGCCGGAAGTTTACATACACTCAGAGGAGATTTATCTAGTGTTTATCTTTACAGTTTTCTGGAAGTGTTCCATTTCTGTAACTGCAAACCAAAAAAAAAACAACATACTGCAATGCAGAAATATACAAAAAGCAACTTAAAGGATTAAACTGTTGGCGTAGAAAGTACTATGTCATTCAGTATTGTGATTTTGATTTACTAGACCTGGTCTCTTCCTGTACCCATTTAAATAGGGAAAGTTTGACTACACCCATTACTGGTACGTCACTTAGCTTTTATAAAAAACTGATATTAGTACCTGTTTTCCCTAACCAAAAATTATCCAAAAAGGATTTAATGAAGCAGTTGTTTTGTTTGTACATTGCAAGCAGTGAGAGTGGTGCTGCCAATTCACCTCCCATGTAGGAAGCCTTCCAGTACGCTCAATATCTTCTCAATTCTGGTAAGTGAAGCAATGCTGTGCGTACATTATTTCTACTTTCTATCAGGTGTGTATGTGTATTATTCCTGCTTGAACTATATTATTGTATGCTAGTTATTTGAGCTTTATTTGGTTTGCTTTGGTTGAATATTTTCCGGGTCTGAGAATGCTCAATTTATTCCCATGTAAATTAAAAGTAAGTGCTTTTCTGTTTAATGCCATGTTGGTTTATAAAAGGCTACATAAATATACTTTATTTACTTTTGGATAAAGACGAAACCTGCCAAGAAAGAAACCCAAACTGTAACCTTGTGGTTAAACAGTTTGTCTGAATGGTTTGTACACAGTGAAGCAAGCTTTGAATTGACATTGGCTTAGATGCTGCAACACAAGACTGAAGCCCCTGCCCTAACATCAGCATCTAAAGAAAAAGCAGAAATGGAGGCTTCATTTTTTTAGAAAGTAAAAGAAGTTTAAATCATCCCTGACAAAGAGGCAACCTAATAATTTACTTTTTATTAGGTGCAGTCAAACTATCCCTATGAAGAGCACAACTTTTTGTCTCCTTATCCCCCAATTTGGTCATTTTCAGTTCTCATTGTGAATCTGCTGCCTTCCCTTCCCAAACCTGCCACCCTTCCATACACTTGTGCAGGGGCCCGGACCTGTCCAGGATATAGCATATCACAGCGGTAATGGGAAGAGACGTTGTCCGACCTTCCCTTTCTCAAGCCCGGCCTGGTAGGTGGCTCTGCTGAGATTTGTCCTCACAAGTTATAACAGTGTGTAGTGGTGTGCTAGCATATTTGACCACTGCACCACCCAAACACCATGTCTGCATATTTTAGACCCAGCAAAAAAATCAACTGATGAAAAACTCTACTAAAAACAGTAGAACAGCAGAAATCATTTAAGTCTATGTCCCCTATAAGAGTATGTAAACGCTGGACTGCCTCCTCGTTTCATTTTTAATGCTGATTGGTTGTGAAAGTCACTCTGCAGAATCAGTTCAGTAAAACACTTCCATTTGGAGGAGACGAATGCAAATCCCCCCCTTCATCCCTGCTTGCCTTCATCCCCCCATTGCTGCTTGTGTTAATATGTAAATGTAATCCCTTTCCTGCTCCAGTTCAGATCCATAACTGATGTAAAAAGTACTACTGAGATGATCAAAGCACAAGGGTAAGTGTATCTGACCCCTAGGTAGGCAAGTGTATTTTTTGCCGTTCTGCTTACTGGCAGGGATTCAGTCTCCTTTTTAGGAAACATCACCCCTCCTACCATTTCGAAAAAGTCATAGCTACTGGCACCATTTATAAGAACCATTTACATCTTTCTTTTATTTTTGTTGAAAAAAATCTGATGAAAGGTGCCTCCTCTCCGGCTGTGGGAATAACACACATGTAAAACAGCGATTTATGGCTTCATTATGTTGCCCTGGTACCAGTACGACCAACACAAAAATAACAGATTTGGTATTCTATTAAGCAGAACTGATTGGAATTAAGATGAAACCCCTTTTCTTGAAACACACAAATTCATATACACACTTATACACACATGTGGCACAGGCCGGGAGAAAAATCTTGTCTTTCTTTTCCCAAGAAAAGAACCCGAGACAAGCTGTTTCTCATAAAGAGAGAGAGGCTTCACATTGGAAAAACATACAGGAATAGTCATCAGCGTGAAAGACTGCAACTCTTTCGGGGTCGACCTGCTACGGGTGGCAAATGTCACCGGCTGCCAATAAAGAGAGTTTGCCGTTTCTTTGTAGAAATGTAGAAAAAAACTGGCCCAAACCTGCTCTGAAAACTTGTCTTGGTTGCATGTGTGTATGATGCAGCAGTCCAGCTCCAGATTCTTCTTCTGTACGCCAACGCTCATTAGAAAAGATCTGAGTTGCATCAAACCACAAGAGAGCAAGCCAAGCCACACTAACCCACTGACAGAAAACCAGATTTTCAATGTGGTCTCGGGAGGAAAAGGCGTAAATGATGTGAAACTCTGCGTTTTGAGTCAAATTAATCGACGTAAAGACTAAAAGTGAGACCGGCTATGAAGGTTAACCTCAACCAAACCTTTCGCCATTCTCAATAATGCATTTGGTGATTTTAAAATGAAACTGAGATTGTATAAATGCATGAAATCAGATCCTCAATGATTCAAAAAGAATTGAATGTGCAGAGTGTGACTCCCTGTGACTTCTAGTATTCACCAAAAGAAATACAAAATCTAGATAATTCAGTATGTTTTTGGACCCGTTTTCCTTTTCAGCTGTAATGAAAGCTTCCTGAAAGGTTCCATTTCTATCTGACAGCCAGATCAGCGACGTCGGCTAATCATAAAGATGTGCTGGTTCTAATCCAAAAGTGCACACTATGTGAGTAATTCTTTCCTAAAATCAGCAATTACCATCTCTCAATTTCCCCTTCATAGAAAAGCACGTTTAATATCGTCCCGTGTGAATCCAGCAGTGTATGATCTATATGCATGAGTATGTTCAAATATGAATTGGAAAAGGGCGGCGGTGGTGGTGGTGGGGGTGTCGGTGAAAGAACCAGCACAAGCAAAAAAAAAAGAAGCAAAAAGAAAAGAAACTTGGCACTTCAGGCACACGCTGTCATGTAGGCCGGCTGACATCATCATTGTAAAATTAGGAGGCCGGTTTCGTCTTTCCTGCAGATGTGGAAGCTTGAAATCGCATTCCATGAGCCCGTGCCATTTTTCATCAACATCCCGCCCTACCAACCCCTCCTTTACAATCTCCCTTCATAGAAGGAACCAGGTGGATGGCTTACTGTGTGAGAAAGACAGCGTAAGCCTGTCTGTGGTTAAACAAAAAAGAAGGCTAACATAAGGTAACGTGAATGTGTGAGGGAAAAAAAGGAGTTATTATGGGTGTTAGAGGGATGAAAGTTTAATTCTTTTAAAGACAAAAATGATTACATATGCAATGATATGACATGATATAGGTTTTTCATAGCGGTGTAAAATGACTGTTTGCATCTTTAAATATGAGATTTTTGTTGGCATTTTTTGGGTTCTATTTTTCGTCTTAATGTGTTTTTAATTCAATTTTAATTAGAATTTTGCCCTGGCTCTGCTTTCTGAGCCTAGAACTCTAGCTGATTGGTTCCTGCTGCTGTGGGTGTGGATGGTGCTGTGAGTTTGGGTGGGGGGTAAGAGGGAAGTTTGACATGACTGCTTGAATCCTTAAAACTGTTTTTTTTTCATGTTGGCATTCCTCTGGGTTCCTCTGCTTGTGTTTTACAGTTTCATCCCTTTGTCCTTGTTATTTCTCCGTTTCTGTGAGTGTGTGGGATGAAGAAAAGTGACCGGGATTGTAAGGTTGAAATGAACAGTAGGATTAAATAAAAATAGGTTATGGTTTAATTGCAGCATCTTTTAAAGAAAAAACTCTGAAACTATTTCATCACGCTGTCTGCTTACTGGCGTCCATTCTCAGTCTACTGGCATTTTGCAGTTTTAGCCTTTGGCCTAATCTGGCGTCCTGTGTACGGTTCCTTTATTTTGCCCTTGCTCTGCTTTGTGAGCTTTTAACTGGAGCTGACTGGATCCTGTGATGTTTATGCTTCTGGGTTGGAAAGAATTGTGAGTCTTTGAAGGAAAGAAAAAATTAAGTGTGCCAATAGTATTTGGACACCTGACCCTGAGCTTGTTAAACATCCCATTTCAAAAACAAATGGTATTAAAATAGAGTGACCTCTATGTGATCATTTCAGCCATAACAACAGCCACTCTTCTGAGAACATTTCTCACAAGACTTTGAAGAATGTTTGTGGGAATTTGAGCCCATTCAGCCAAAAGAGCATCTGTATGGCTGGGCACTGAGGTTGGACAACAAAGCTTCAGTTGATGTTTCAGTTCATTCCAAAGCTGTACAGTGGGACTCAGAGCTTTGTGCAGGACACTGGAGTTTTTTTTTAAACCAAGCTTTTCTTCATGTCTTTATAGACACTTTATAGTGGGCCCATGAGCAAGGCCCTTAACCCTAAATTGCTTGCTTTGCATTTGGTCACTGTTGCTTCAAAAACAGCAGTTAAATGACATAAGTATAAAAAAATATGCTTTTTAAGAATTTTTGAATTTTCAAGTGTGGGTTGAGATTAGGGGTTGCACGCAGGACCACATGATTCTTCAAATATGTGCTTTTGCATGTTGGTGTTCCTCATGGTTAATTGTTTAGTCCACTGCTATTCCAGTAGTTCAGCTTTTTGGGCATAATCCGGTGTCCAGTGCACAGTTTTAATCCCCCAAATTTTGCTCTAGCTCTCCACAGTCTCCACCTGGAGCTGATTGGATCCTGCTGCTGCACAAAGAGCTGATTTACGAGCACAAGAGTGCCAGAACTTAGACACACAGCTGTATATCGGCAGGAAAGGGAAGTTGTTCATCACACGCAGTGTTTTATCAACAAAAGTCACGCCCAGATGAGCCAGTGTTTGTCGGGCCGAGAGCTGGGCTGATTGACAGGTGTCAGGACATGATTACAGTAGGAACATGAAGGAATGCAGGGGGCTAAAACAAAAATTAATGACTAACACAGATCCATCTGGACGCATTTTCAGTCTGATTGCTGAACATTTTTGGTAGGTTTTTGACTATCTGTGTTGTAACATGCGTTTTAAATGTTCTGGATTTAACACAGATAGTAAACGTTCATAGCGGGTATAAAGCCACTCCATCAACCTGTGAGTATAGACGGTCGAGTAGATGCACACTTTAAAGTAATCACTGCTAGACTGTAACATACATTGGCTAGAATCTGGACACTGAGGGACACTGAGCTTTTAAGCACATGGAGGTCCAAAAAGGCTTCGAGTCCATCGGAATAAATTCATTTATCTAAGACTCTTTTCCTACCACCATGTCTTACTAACTTGGTAGGCTGCGCTAGTCATCATGCATATTTTTCATTATGATTCATGCCCACATCTTACGGTAATGCATTTAGAATATTCTACAGGATGCAGATTACAGTATGGCAAATTTAGAATTTGTTCAATTTGTCATGCTATATCTGAGGGCTTTTGGACAAAGGGAGAGATTTGTAAATATTGGCATAATGATGATGATTAAGGCAGTGTTATGCAGAAAACACATGTCCGCATGTCAGTATGCTTTTCTTTGCTTCTAGAAAATCAATTAGACATCCATAATAAATCTGAAATGTGACGCATTATGCAGTCCTGCATTTCCCTGAGCTAATGTCTCTTAATATCATGCTGCAATAAACCAGGGCTTCTATTCTGCAATGTGCTGGGGCTTAATACACTTTGCAATGAGACATGAGATAAATGTGTGATTTCCACCAATTCTTACCCCATGTCTTTTTTTCTGATTGTCTTTAAAACACCCATTTAAATTGGAAAACTAATCAGTCATTTTCTATTTCAATTCCCAAATTCTATTTCCAGTTTTTGGGAGGTATGGATGAGGATGGGGATACATGTAATGTCTACGAAGGTGCTGATTTTGGAGCCTCCAAGCTCATGTTGATATAAAACACACTTGACTTTAGACATCTGACTTTCTAGACAATTTTATTTCACAGACCCTGGCCAGAGAGAATGATTCCATGCATTTTTTATTAATGTGCAGCCAAACTCACCCTACTTACATGGGCACAAAATAATCACCAGCTGCAGTCAATCATAATTTCTAATGATGAATTAGACGGCCAGGCTACAATGTTAAATAACATTGTAGAACTTTCTACACCCCCACATTGATCATCAAGTTCCTAAATGTATATTTTTGACCCAGTAGGTTTTTAGAAATCCCACAAGGATTTTCAGACAAAAAGGTCGGTGTTCCAATCATTTAGGTGGGAAAGCTGCTTTAGACTGAGACAACACTAGGGGAAGAGATTTTCCCCAGTAGACCTTCATAGTTTCCTCCTCCTGTCTCTCCTCCAGAGTATTTACACGCTCCAGTGTGAAGTAATTGGACAGGCAGAAGAAATATGGAGTACACTTTCAGCTGGACTGGCTTTTTATAGAGAGGAGATGCCTTTTGAACCGGAGTGGTTGGAAAATGTCAGCGATCAATCAGTTTAACCAGGATTATAATGATTTTCAGTTTCCTTGTCTGGTTTGCATAAGGACTATAATGAGGTGCAACCGCTAAACCAATGCAGTAGAACGAAAGTGTGAAGAAATGCTGGGATCTGCCAGAGCCAGTGTCCATCATCCATCATATACAGTATAAATATGCATTCCTCAGGGAATAAAGCAGTGGTTTTGCATTCAATTTGCAATTTTTTAGACAGACAAAACATGGCTAAAAGTCTGTGGACACCCGACAACCAAGGTAAATTTACTAAACCATGGGCATCATTATAGAGTTGCTGATTTAACTGCTGTGTTTTTTTTAGAACATGACTAATTAGACTTGCTTCTAATAACCCATGTGGGCATTGGTACGGTCATGGATTAAAGTTTAGAGTAGGGTTTACAGTTGGCATTCCAGTCCATCTAAAAGGTGCTGGATGGAGTTAAGTTCTTCCACTTCCAACACAGAAATCAAGCTTTTTTTTTTTATCATAGAGGTATTGATCTGGATTTACCCTATCTAGGAGTGACCAAATAGTCCTGAGGTTCATTGAAGCACATAAGCACCGTTAGCACAACAATGCTGGTTCTTAAAGAGGGACAGAAGTTTAGGTGCAAGCAACAGAAAGAAGATTTTTGTTGTTGGAGACTGGGCTTTCTCTCAGTAACACGATAAGAAATGTGGTAATTTAGAAATACCTAGACGTAGAACCAAGATTTTAGCCAGTTTAATAGGTTTATGCTTCTTAAACCCACTTGGCAAACCAGAATCCGCTGAAGGAATTACATCTAGCCATTGGCTTAAATGGCTAAAACTTAATTTAGGGAAGTCTGCACTGACATTTCTATCCTAAAACCTCTGTAGCCATTAGCAGAAACTGGGAATATAACAAGGATAAAAATATAAATAGGGAAAATGTTAGCTCAGTAGTTAGGGATCTGAGCTATCAATCTGAAGTTTGAGGATTCTAATCCTGGCTCCTTCAATCAGCCACTGTTGGGCTGTTGAGCAAGGCTCTTAACCCTCTCGGCTCCAAGGGGACTTCTTGATCCTGTGTTTACAATCAAGAGTCCATCAGACAGAGACAACTGGAAAGTCAGGACTTATCGTTGGAATAGGAACATTTTTGGATCCCCCAAGAAGAACTGAACTCTCTGGCTAATGATGAAGAACTTTAATCTGATGTTCTTAGGCAAACTATCATTAACTCTTAAACCAAGGAGAAAGATGAATTTAAGATGACAAGTGCCAATCCTAATCAAAATAACTCTAAAAATGTTTTTGTATGTAGATTGTACGATGTGTTGGACCTGGTGTCTAATTCAAGTGTCTAACCTAAGTGAAAGCATTGTTTCATTCTAACTCATGGATGGAAATAAGTGGAATATGCTGATGTAGTGCTAAATTAGGCATATCGTAGATGGAAAACACTCACTTACAACCAAGTGGTTGGAATGAACATTAAGAACTGGCAGACAGTGTGTCCATCATATAAAGCATTGTTAGCACTCCACTTGCACATGCCAATTCATAAAAATAAGTAATCTTAACGGTGCAGGTCATATAGGCTTTTTGTCTAGAAATTTTGTAAGCTTACTGACACAGCTGGTAGCATTTGTTCCGCACAGCTCCGAGCTCCCCGGTTTGATCTTTGGCTTTGAATAAAGACACTGCTGAGCCTGTATATGTCTGGGTTTTTTCTGGGTACTCAGGTTCCTCCCATCTTCCAAACACCCACATATATGTGGACTGGTTACTTTAAATGTATTTCCTTAAGATACGGGGAAGGGTGTTTTACTACTTCTTGCTCAGTATCTCCAACAGAGGCTCCAGATGGGTTTAATCTATGTCTACTGTTCTCCTGGGGTTCTTCTGTGTACTCGTGTTTCCTCCCACTTCCAGAAAACATCCCAGTAGGTCCAATGGCTACTTTAAACTGACACCCAGATGTGGGAGACTGGGTATATGGGTGTGTGTGGGTATGCGTGTAAGTGTGTATGTGTGTGTGAATGTGTGTACATGATGCCCTGCAATGTACTGGTGCCCTGTCCTGGAATATCATATAAAATCTTTGAACAAAATATAAATCATTTGAGTTTGGATTAATTGGTCTGGATAAGTGTCCTACTGTTATGTTTATAACTATTTGTGAATGGCAAGTTCATTAGCTTGCTAGCAAGTAATTTAGATAAGCCAGATAAGCTTCCAGTGTACAAAAACCAATGGGACTTTATCGAGTACCCCTAAACCAACTGAGAGGACTGAATAGTATTTTCAGACATTGCAGAAAACCCAACATGAACTGTTTAACTCTTGAGGTTGGCAAAAGATAAACATCAAGTCACACATAACTTGCTGACATGTGTTATCACCAACCTTCCAGTCGTCACACCAGTTTTGCAGGGCAATGCAAAGTCCACATTATAAATGTGACTTCAAATGGAGCAGGATGTCTTTGGCGCAGTGTGGTTAGTTTTCGTGGAGAGAAGCCTGATTTGTCCATTCGAGTTAGCCACAGGAGCAGAACAAGTAGGAATCCCATCTAAGCTTTGGACAATTTGTCAGCTGCATCCTCAGCTGGGAGTCTGTAACAAGTTCAAGATCGCACCGTGACCAATTCTCTCCTTCGGACGTTCCTCCATGAAACGCTGTTGTTGTCGTCCAGGCCGTTTGTCAAGCAACACCAGCCGGCTGGGAGCTGGAAAATCATCTCTGCTATTCCACTCTGCTTCTTTTCCACATAAACACCACTACGTAATGCAAATCTATTGAGAGAAGCCTGACACATATAGTCCATAAAGGAGTCCGAGCTGATCCTGTTAGTGGTTTATAAGTAAACCTGGTTCTGAGTAATGGTGCAGTATTAATCCTCTGTGTGTATGTAGATCAAATAACACTTTGGATGGATGCTGTTTAAGCTTGAGGTGATTATATTGCAAGCTGCCTGTGATGATTTTTCATCAGTATTTAGATTTATATTAAATGCATATTTGCATTTAAAATAAGGTGAACTGGCTGCATTTATATTAGGTTGATTGCAGGTAAACTACCTGAACACAAACTAGTGAAAAAACAAAACAAAACACCTAACAAACAAGATAATCGACTTTCAGAAAACCTACACGATAAGCAAAAATTAAAGAGCCGAACCAACTAGCTAACACAATTACAAGGACCGCATGTCTTTGGTCAAGTCTGCAGTGGTGGAACAGTAACAAGCGGTGAATTGGATTTGAAGGAAAAGGGGGAAAATGCAAAAAAGAGATATCTTAAATGCGTTTATTTATTCCTCAGCATTATTCATTCATTGAAAGAGAAGTCACTCTTCTGGTTTTGCTAATATAACATGCTATTACCGTGTAGAAAAACACATCTGGATCTCTGTACATAGCCAAAAATCTTGTGAGGCAGAAAAAATGGTCCGGCAAAGAGAAGACTGAGCTCAATCAGAGGCACACTGCAGATTTGATCAGATAACCTTGTTATACTTATTAAAGCCACTTTAGGTTTGTTTTTGGGTTGTATTTTTGTGTGTTTTATTTTAGTCTACTGAATGCTGCAGCTCATGAGAGATCATGTGCTCACAAACAATTTCAGAACATATTTAGTTAACAGATTTACTGCCTGCATCTTTACTTTATTCTGTTGTTTTTCCCTGCTGGGCTTTTCCCATTTAAATTAGAAATGTGATAGTGATAGCTGTCCACCTACATGCAAGCATTAGTGCTCTGAAGTCCTCATGTCCTCCACTTGGGAATTAATCTTGGTTTGGCAGTTAGTTCTACTCATACAACATCAAGGTTCCATTTTCTGTTTATTTATTTCTGTTTCCTCTTATTCACTTTTTTCCCCTTTTCATCTAGTCACATCCAATTCACAACCCTTGCTCGATTCTTTCATAAATACATGGAACAGTGGTCTCCTGCCAAGGTTTAGAAAGAAAAGCCAAACTGTGAACTTATGTATGATGTATTACAATACAAGGATGAATAACAGATCTGCCATGAATTACAAGCTGATTGAACATGGGTGACAGTGTCCACAGTCAGCCAAGCTTTGCATTGGCATACATTTAGATTTTGTACAAGATTGACACTCCTGCTGATTTTGGAGCATCATGGCGTCTAGGCCCACTGTGATGTAAACCTGTCTTGACTGGACAGTGTCACCCATGTTCTAGCAGCTGAAATCATCTGGAATGCTTTAATTTCACCTTGGCCTACTAATTAAACCATGTGAGAACCCTGGGGTTTTTTTTTGCGAGACGTTCCATATAAATTAATGATCCTGGCATGAAAAAAATCCCTCTGTACCTACTGTCCATCATCTACACCACCTACACAATCACCTGTGTCTCCTATTGATTACATCAACCCATGTTTTTATTCATTTAAATGAATTGTTGTAGGTCCTGAAGACAGGCGCATAATAACAAATTCCTCTTTTAATCCAGTGCTAGCAGCTTTCCACTGAAAGTGTTCTGTACTGCAATACTAATGGCAGCTGCTGGAATGGAGGATGGACCACACTCTCCTAGAGCTGGTTTTCACACACATGCTTCAGCACTGACGCTAACATGCCAGGCAGCCTGACCACCTGCAAATGCTAAGCAGAGCCTGAATCACTAATGCACAGATGCTAATCAATAGCAAACCAGTGCATTTTTCTGAGAAGTTTTTTCCACTGAACCTCCAAAGCAATTCTGCACTCTTACAGGAAGTGACATAACCGCAACACGTCCACTCTGGTTTGTCACATCATTAAAAAATATGTTCAGCAACCTTTTTCCATGCACAGTTTTTTTTATATATACTGTATATACTGGATTATAAAGAATGAACTTTACCAAGTATCTCACTGTGTGACATTTTTAATGACCAATATTCCCATGAAAAATAATACACATTTTAAACCTTGCTTTGAGATGTTGTTACCTCTTTGAAACCTTTAAATTTGTCATGTCATATCACTATGCCATCTATGCTTTGCAGTGGTTGGCTGCACAGATGGGTCAGCTTTCTCTAATGCTCTCTGTCTTGTGTCACCTGTAGCAGATTAGCTCCTGATAATGCAATCCACAACGTGATGTAAATTCAGCTTATTCTTGGTCTTCCTTGTCTTCCTTGAGTCCTTCCACATGTCCTGTCATAACACTGTATTCAGAGTTGTCATGTGGGTGCTTCATCACATGCCCAAAGTACTTCATGTTATTCAGGAGCTCCTTTACTCTTCTGGCTATCTTGTAAACTTGCTCAGTGGTCATAATCTTCCTCCATAAGATTTTCAGCAGTTACTCTAACAGCTAGCGGTCTAACACGCTAGCACATCACTTGTAAGTTTGAATCTCTGCAGAGCCATTGGCCTGGCTGGGCATCCAACAAATGCAATTAGACTGTCCGAGGGAGGAAAGGACAGTTGCCATTTCTCCTAGCTGCTGCTGGGATATGTGATCTCTGGGACTGGTCTGGGCCCTGGCACAAGTGGGGGGAAATCATAGTGTGACCCTGATTTGTGTTACAGCTCTCCTTGGACAGAATGGGGGTTGTGCACACAGTAGTAGAACTACTGCTTAGACTTTGTTTTGCTTTTTAAAGGTCACATCTACCGCTACATCCCACACCTACAATCTACATCTGACTTTACCTAGGCCAAATAGAAATCACATTTAAAGTCATATTCTCTTTGATGGTGTAGTGATTCTGAAGTGAATCACATGGATGCTGATAGAGTCCGAGGTTAATCATTTTGACGTTTAACAGATCCAGAAAGGTTGGCCCCCATGTTCATGTTCTCCTGCAGGATGCTCTGTGCTTCCAGAGCACTTCCACCTAAATCACTCACAAGAAGCCGCCTGCAGCTGCACTCTGACATAATATCCAACCGATCTAATTCTTCTTCGGCCTGAAAGATTACTGCTTGCCTGAAGTGAGCTCACAACTGATGCTTTGGAGTGATGAAGCTTCTGTTTTGGCAAGACACTGCTGTTTTTCCCTCTCCATGGATTCTGGATTGGAGCCAGATGTTGGGACTGGGCATCTCATTTTTTAAATCTGAGTTTTTATGAAAAAAGTGAACCATTGCTTTTATAAAATTACCCTGGTGCAGTTTGGTTGGGATGATACATGATGCTAAGACTGGTGATGGGCAAATCATAAATATAATGCTCTTCCTATATGATGTCTTTTGTGAAATACTGTACATCTTCTGGTTACGGTCATGCCACCAGGGTCTGGTTCCACTGGAAAACACTAAGGCAGGAACACCCTGGACAGGGCACCAATCGATCACAGGACTTCGTCCACCCTCTCCCTCAGACAAAGGCAATCATGTCTGTGTGTAGACGCCTGACCAGCCAATAACACAGCTGGGGATTTGCTTGTTTGCTGTGCTGATTTATTTGTTAGATCAAAGTACAAAAGTTTGAATACTCTGCATCATACAGAAGTTAGTTAAGGACATCTAACTTTGTTTATCTGTCAAGCTCTAGGCCTCAGGACTGAACTACCTGACATGACATGTGATTAGCCAACTTGTTTGTTAAAACATAACACTGCTTCATACAGACAGGAAAGAAAAACTGTGTTGGCACTGTGTGTTCTGTGTTTGCCTTGGTTTCCTTCAGGTTCTCCATTTTTCTTCCCACCTCTCAAATACATGCAGTATGTGACTCGGCTGCTGTAAATTCTTCCCAGGTGTGAGTGTTTGTACTGGAGAGTTTTGGGGGTATTGAAGGACACACCAATGGTGTCAAACTGGGAAAACATAAAAGCCTAAAAATGTATTTTCTTTTTTTAATTGCCAGTGGGAAACTATGACTATGGCTTGGTCATAAATAAAAATATTTAGTCAGAGACAGCTATGCAAGTTAAGGAGGTCTTAGATGAAAACAAAGTGCTGCTTTATATGCTAACAATATGATTTTATTAAAACAGCTCATCATTGTCATTATTGTTCTAGTGTCCAGTAAAAGTGCATATTTTCGTCAGCATGAATGGCCACCAAGCAGCAGACTTCATCACTGCTCCAGGTTAGCTCATTGATTCATGCTGCTTAGACAATTAGCAGCATGAGTCATTAGACTACAATTAGCATAGCTACATCTTCAACAGACAGACCAATAATGTTTCCCACTCATTAGAGTCTGCTTGGTTTTCAGTGTGACTGGTTTGGTTTGCACCCGAGTCTAAATGACGTGTTCACACCGAGCTGGATGATGTAGGTGTGAAAGTGTCCTGAATGACTTGACTTATAGAGCCCTGATTATCAACAACATCATGGTTGTTTTATGTGTGTTATTAGCACATTTGCCAGTCACATCACAGCTAAACTACTGTTAGCTAAGTGGCTATAATTACACACATGGAAAAGCCTGCAAAAATTCTAAAAATAAGAAACGCCGATTTACACCTGATACATTCAACGAGTGTCCAGTGGAACTGCATTACTGTAGCTGCGTGTACGGAGGGACACACCTTAAGAGCACTCTTTTCTCATCTCTGTGCAGGCGCCATCAATCAGCTAGCAGAGGTTGTAATTGCACCAGTCATGAGAGACTGACCCTATCCGGCTTAGTCTCACCCATATAAACAACTAATAGTTCATGTGGCCGCTCATCCTCAGCCGGCAAGGCAGAGTTGAGATTCAATACGATGTATTCGAGATCCCAGCTCTGGTTCCAGCGTGTGTTTTTACCGCTGCGCCACCTGAGCGGCAACACCCTTTTCTATCTATATTCTCTGTTGTCTTTAATTTGACTTTGTTTCTAATAATTTGCTGCTTATTCCTTTGCTTTTTTTTTTATGACTTTTTAGTCAAAGTATTGTTCTACCTTGACCAGATATCTGCAAATGGGTTCTATTTCCATTCTTGCAAGTGAGTGGCATGTTCCAGCCCCAGATACAGATGTCTGATGAGAATAAAGTCTGCCGAATCTGCCAGGGTATTTAGTCTGACTTTGAATGATAGAAACCAAAATATGCCTCCTGAACATGGAGCTCAAAGACATGACGGGATTCCAAGTGGCTGTGTTACAAATTACACACTGTGGTACTAAATAGTATGCTTGAATAGTGTGCTTTAAATTGTGTAGTTACATACAGTACAATGCAATAAAATTACTTGTAAACAATGTTGGGATGTGTAAAAATAATCAAACAAGATGTAATTTTAATCTGTAGGCAAGCCACCTACTGGCAATTTTTTGCATGTGGTAATACACAAAAGTTGGAGGAAATCCAACAGACAGCGGAGGTGTAAGTTGAATTTCACACAGCTGAAACTAGAGGTAATGTTGGATTCTAGCTTTTTGGAGCTCCTGTGTCATTGTGTTTACAGAAAACATAACTGATTGACATGTTTACTTACAGTACAGAAGCATTTAAAGAGCTGCTGCAGGACCATCTGCCCTGAGAGTGATGTGATGTAACAGTGTACTGAATCAATTGCAAATTGAACTCAGCTCAGGCATCATTTGAATGAATCGACTCACTGTAGCTTTGATGTGAATGCTTTTCATTTATTATTGTGTCAGTGTGTTGAATTTGTCCCTGCAGGCCTACAGGATATCATCTTACCAGAAAACAAATGGTTTCAAACATGCTGCTGTTTGACAAGAAAAAAAAATCACGCTTTCCAAATGCGATACGAAAAAAACAATTTCTACAGGCGACCCTTCTTTAGATCAAACAGGATGTAATAGAATCTGAAATCTAGCCGAGCGCTGCGGGGCTACAATGGAAATGAAATTAAAAGCAGTTGGGCAGACTTGAATAAATGACCTGTTCTGCAGTAGCCCCCTTCTCTGGCTTTGGTTGTTTCCTGTAGCAACTCTCTCTCAGCGAGAGTCTACCAGTTAACCTTCTCGATTTAGCACATTGCTCCCCAATGCATAGTATAACTTATTACTGATGTACATGACGGAGCCCAGCTCCAAAAACACACCTCCCTGTGGTGGTATAAAAAAAACAGAAAGAGGAGGACACTGATAATTCATTTTAGAATAACAGAAGAAGCCGCGATGGATCTCCTACTCTTATCTAACCTTTAACCCTCAAATTTTTACTAATACGTCAGAAGTGAACGTGCCTTCAGGTTACAAATGCAATAGTTTGCGGTTATAAATTTAACACTTTTGGCTTTTTCACTGACGTGAAATACATCAACACATTTTCTCATATTAAAGAGCGCCCCGAATAGCTGTGAACCCTTATATTACGATTTCTGGGAACCGAAGCCTAAATCACACAGAATTTGTCCTGAAATGGTCTGTTGTGTTCAGTTAGCAACATAATTTCGCATGACTTTAGCTATGTCTAGCTAATGTCATTATTCTGATTTTGCGAGGTTTAATGAACTGAAATCAATTTGTGGGACCAAATAAGGTTCTACATGTACACCAAACAGTGGTATATTATGCTAGTCCACTAACACTGGCATCCAGGGTTGGATTTCATCTGTGCTATCTGTGCAGAAATGACTGGCTATGACTAAGAAGTTGTTGCTAAAGCCCTGCAATGAATTTGCACCCCTTTGGAGGAGTTTTTGCTTTGCAGACACTGTTTTCCAGTGAAACCGGACCCACCTTGTCCGTGAGGGCCACCTGTCAACCTAAAACCCTCTAAACAGTTTTGAATTAGATTGGATGGTTGGATTCATACCCAACATCAGCGCCTGACCTCATTAATGCTTTTTCAACTGAATGGGCACAGATTCCTACAGACACACTCCAAAATCTTGTGAAAAGTCCTCTCAAAACAGTGGAGGCTGTTGCCATTGTAAAAGATCAATTCCGTATTTTTGGCCATGGAGTTGGAATGAAATGTCCAGCCAGCTCAAGGTCAGGTGTCAACATACTTTTGGCCGTGTAACATAGACGGGTTCTTGGCATGTGTGTTTGGCTCCTGAAGAAATCCTCTTTCATGAACGAGGAGTAAAAGATTAAGCAGATATTGCAGATTGGAGATCACTGTGTGAGTGTAATAAATGATGTATGATTTATTGTGCACTAAATGATCATCTGTTCTTCATTAGCCATAAAGACAGAGAGATTCAGTCCATAAATACCATCCATATTGATGTCATGTGAGAGCAGTTGGCAGGAACGACTTCCTATAGCACTTATCCTTACTGTAAACCTTTATTTTTTAGAGAAGCTATAAATAAGTATCTACAGAGAAAAGATTTTAACATCATCTACAGTATGAAGATCCAGCTCTGCAGGTCAAGCAATGAAGAATAAGCCAGAAATGACATCTATATTTACATACATTTATATAATTATATAATGTAATTATAATATGTAATTAAGTCCAAAACACAAATCAAAACAGATTAATTGCTTACTACATTTATCAGACACGTTTATCCAAAACAACTTACATTTGTGACCAAATATAATCCAAACAAATGAGGGCTAAGGGCCTAGCTCAAGGGCCTCATAGTAGCTGTCAAAAAACTGGTGGCCGAGGGTCTGCGATGGATTGGCGTTCTGTCCAGGGAGTGTTACTGTGTTACTTTCTAGAGCAGTGGTCCCCAACCACCGGTCCGTGGGTCATTTATTACCGGGCCGCACAGAAAGAATAAATAATCAGAGATCGCTACATCAGCAATGAAAACACTACTTTTTTATAGGTGTTATTGTCCTCAATCACCCCTAGGTGGGAGCAGTGTCTCGTTGCAGCGAAAAAAGCTAATCTGTGAGTAGTACAGTTATTCTATTTTAAATCCCCCACCCCTGCCGGTCCGTGAAATTATATCTTATATGAAACCGGTCTGTGGTGCAAAAAATGTTGAGGACCGCTGTTCTAGAGGATTGAATGCTGTTGTAGATGAAACTCCCCTTGCATCTACAACAGCGTCCAATCCTTTAGAATGGCTTTTAATAAAATTGTGGAGTGTATCTGTGGGAATTTGTGCCCAATCAGTAAGGTATTTGTCAGGTCAGACCTCTGGTGGTTAGGAGGAGCAGTGGACGTGCTAAATGTCAGTTTACATGGGAAATTTCACTATTATGTAGGATTTTTAATTAGTGACCTATTTGTTTGTTAACTGCTTTACACTAACACTAACAAACACTTACACACTTTACTTTCTCACACTCTCACACAAAGGGACAATACAAAATGTCCAATTCACCTACTGGCATTTTTGTGAATGTAGGAGTAAATGAGAATTAAAGGTGCTACATAACCTGAAGCTTGATGCAAAGTAAGAACTAAGGCAGGTAACAGTCAAAACCAGAGCACCTGGTTTAAAAATGAAAAAAAGGTGTTTTTGGAATGGCCATGGTCGAGCCCAGTTGAGATGGGTGACCTAAAGATGGCTGTTCATAAAAATGGTCCAAATCTGATCAGCAGTGAAAGCAAACGGTTTCTGCTGAAGAAGATTTTTACAAGTAATAAAATACAAGCAATTACACACTTTACACACTTATTATTATGACTAAGATTATTCAGACGACATTTTAATGAATAATTGCAGAATTCTAGGTTGTTTGAAAAACTTGTCTTTCTGCTGTATAAAAAGTCAGCAGTGCAAGTGAAACCAGCACAGAGCAGAAAATATAAATGTATAGAGAAGCTGGTGGATGGATACGTTTAGATGGATGAGTAGTGAGTAATGTGAGGAACTTCAGGGTGTTTCCACCTTTACTAATAACTTTACGATGTATTAATGGGTCCTAATCAAAAACACATTACGCCTGTTTAGACCAGATTTTGGCCGATAACACCAGCGCTGTCATCCGTTCAGCCTCGGACAGGAACGTTTCATTTGCTAATGTTTTTCTCATGGACCTTCTCTCACACATCCAGCTTGGCATGGGCGCTTGTGCAGGATGAGTGAAGGCTTATTTAAAGTATTGGTTTGCACGTTAAGCTGAATGAGAGGATGAGGCACGGGAACCTGCACTGTCAGGTTATTTTATAAACTGTGCATGATTTGCAAAGAGCCACAAATCCCTGGAAAGTCTTGCGGTAAGAACACATCAAACAGAATTCCCAGATCGGAAGCTCATAGCAACCAATGCGCCACAGATGTGCAGGGTAAAAGTCTGTACGGACAGAATGAATTAATCACTTTTTATTTTATTAAATTTTTTCTTTGGCCTGTCTTAGCTGTCCCATTGCTCCATGAAGACATATCAGATATATCAGTCTGATTCTGTGATGCATTGAGGAATTAGCTTTAGAAGGAATGCTGTATTAATTTGGGGAGCCAGTGTACCGCAAAGCAATAAAGAATTAATTATATTACAATTTAGTTACACACATTACACACCTGATTTTATTCTTTATAGAAAAGCTTTCTGTCTGCTCGCTGCGTACATCATGTAAGTTTTCAATTTTTTTAATGCTTGCAACTTTTTCTGTGACTGAATGATCGAAACATACTTCTTTGCTGTAATAATTAGGGGTGCCGGAGTCTCATGCTACTCTCTGTAAAACTGACATTTTACTCTTAATAATTTCACATTTTAACTACATCTTCTGTTGTTTTACCCCGAGGTGGTTCTGACGGAAACCTGTTTAGCCACCCGAGGTTGAAGACTGCACGTCGAGACTGCTGTGCCAACAATGATGCACCTGCTAGATGTGATGGGAACCTGGCTTGTTTGCACCAAAAATGTCAAGAACACACTACGGACTTTATCACAGACAAATAATGAAGAACTCCAATTAATCTTTGCTAGTTTTAACTTTTAGTTTAATTTAATTTTGTGTATGTATGATTGGGTAAATCCTATTTATTCAAATTATCCTCCAGGCCACCCAAGGAGGATGGGGGTCCCTGCTGAGTCTGGTTCCTCTCAAGGTTTCTTCCTGTAATTTTAAGGGAGTTTTTCCTTGCCACTGTCGCCCTCGGCTTGCTCAACAGAGGTTATTGGTCTGTAGGTACTGGATTCTGTAAAGCTGCTTTGAGACAATGTTCATTGTAAAAAGCGCTATACAAATAAAATTGACCTGACTTGACTTTGTGGCCTAAAAAAATGTGTGGCAGAAAAAAGCACATGCCCATATAAACAGGCCTAGGGCTGCAAACCGGGAAGCAAACCCAGCAGCCACCTTATACTAAGAGGAAATCTGTCTGGGTGGTCAGATGTAATCAAAGAACCACCAAAAAATGGTTTTGCCATAAATTAGAATCAGCTGGAACATGAGGACACTGTGCACAATCAAGCAAGCTTTGCATTGCCAGGGGATTTGAGGCTCTCAGGCAAGAAAGAAGCTTTTCAGTCGAGCTTTGATAAGGTGCTGATTTCTTGCCCAGCAAACTCAGCAAAATAATAAAGTTTATTAAATAATTTAAAAAAAAATCAAGTTTTGTCAGTATTTTTTATTTTGTATCTATTGTTTAAAGTTGTTTTAGGAATGCATGAAGACCCTGCACATCGTTAAACATATCTGATTAATCAGTAGGCTGTTTTTCAGAAAATAAAAATGAATATAAATGCAATATACATATAAATATAATAGAAATATAATATAAATGTCTTATAAATATAAATGTAAATTAAAATATGTTTTTCTGTTTTCCATTTAGTTGTACTTGTTACTTAAATTTCATTCTAAAATATTTTTAATATTAATAAAAATGTATTTTTCTAGTGTTAAAACAGGAAGGAAACATTGCACAATATTGTAACCACTTGAATAATGAAGTGTGTAATATATGAATAGCAGAAAAAAATCTGGCTAAATGATTTGTCTTTTTTATCAGTAACAGTGGTAGTCACAGTAAAATTGTAGTATTTAATTTACTACATTTTACAAAAACACCAATAATTTAGGTCTTAGTTTTAATATTTCTACCAGCGAAAGCCAAGAAAAAGTCAAAGTGCAGCTGAAGGTGGAAGTTTCAGCTTATTCAATCATTCAGACTCTAAGCTCTGACCCAGCTGTCTTAAGTTACCCAAATTTCTATAATTGGTCCAATTGAAGGGCTGCCTGTGATTGGGGTTATTTGGGAGGGGGCAAACTTCTCAACCCTGTGTGTTATTAACTCATTGATTACAGTAATGCGGGAAATTGCCCATCGACGAGCTAAATGCTAACTGAAACACCTGGTTGGGCTAGTACAGCACAGAAGTGTCTGAAAGAGCGGGAGAGATGCCGTCATGCGTGAAATTAAAGCTGACGTTAGCAAAGTGGAGAAGGAGGTCATTATTCCAGTTTGAGAACATTTCTGGCAGAGTTTGTGTTTGAAACTGGTTGGTTGAAGATGGTGTCCATCCCAGTTAGACAAGCTTTTTACAAAATCATGACAGGATGTTTTCTTACTTCTGGTTGAACATGTGATGGTTTCCATGAAGCTGCAGCTACTGCAGCTACAAGATGTAACCACCTCTCATTAATAAGCATGATGAATGCAGCGCTTTGTTTTCTGTTAGCCACTGCAAATAGGTGCAGGTGAAGAGGTCCTGTTTCTGATTTTTTTCTCAAATGCAACACGGATTTGTCGGATTTATGACAGCAGAATTCACACCTGTGGTATTGAAATCTGACACATATCCAGTCTGAACGTCCAACCAAAACAAGACAAAACAAGACGCTGGACAAAAAGTGACAGGAAAAGTGTGCATAGCATCTCAACTCCTATTTTTCTGAGGCATTCACACTAAAAAGTCTCCAGTACCATGTATTATCTAGTGCTATTTTGTCACTTAATGATCATTTTGGGCCAGTCTTTAAATTAACATTCCTGGTGCATCTGTAAGGAAGCCCATGTTCTAGACCAGACCTTAACACTTAAATGAATCCAAAGCCATAAGTCAGAGTACAGCCATGCAACGCACCAAGCAAAACGCTAGCCAATCGTACACAGTTTGAGCAACCAGCTCTAGAGGAATGGCATGAAGATGAACCAATTAGAGCAGTCACATGCACAGAAAAATCAGATAACAGCATGGAACCAAAAGGCATCTAGCACATCACGAGCATGCTGGCTTATTAATTTGCTTTAGTCACTGGTAGAATGCTGTAGAGTTTTCAGGGATATTTAGGGAAATCGTAAGTGATTGGTTTCATTATTGTGGTTTATTATTAGGATTTTAATGTCATGTTTTACACTTTTGGTTACATTCATGACAGGAACGGTAGTAACTCATTACACAAGATTCATCACTTCACAAGGTTATATCGAACACAGTCATGGACAATTTTGTATCTCCAATTCACCTCACTTGCATGTCTTTGGACTGTGGGAGGAAACCAGAGCACCTGGAGGAAACCCATGCAGACACGGGGAGAACATGCAAACTCGATCCTGGACAGCCCCACATTGGAATAAAACCCAGGACCTTCTTGCTGTGAGGTCACAGTGCTACCCACTTTCATTATTGTGGAGCATAGAAAGTAGTGTTACAATCGAGATAGCGTTACACTTTGTAATTAGCTTTTCCATGGAACTTCTTGGTAATTCCTTGTTACATAACACTTGTTTTAGGTTAATGGTAACTTTTAGAGAGATGTGGGTGAATTGATTTTGTATTCTTTATGTCACATTTTTTTTTGTTTTTTGGTGTCTTTGTTTATGAGAAAACTTCATACTGAGGCTCTACTCCAGCCTTCATGACCCTCCAAAATAATTTATTCCTAGAAAGAAAAAGTTTGGTTAACTGAATGTAATGAATCTAATGAGATTTCAGGGAGCACTTCAATCTGACTTTGTCCTTCCGAAGCTAACTACAAAACAGTTCAACCCTCATGACTTATTTTTTTAAAAGTAAAACACCCGACACACTAAATACATAACCTGAAAGCAACTCTCCTCTCTGTAACTGTAGCTGCTTGCAGTAAAATCAGGTCAAAATGGAATTGTTGGTTTATTTATGAGCTCTTCCTGACCCTGCCATGTGTTTTGAGTTGTGTTTGGCAGCCACCTTGTGAATTACTTGCTGGTAAAGAGGATTACATGGGCATGGCTAACTGTCTGGAAGAGAACCCAGCTTATCTTGGACCACTGTGAGATGTCAGATTTTATTAAAACAGGGATTACAGATCCAGTCTGATCTGCATGTCTTGTTGCCCTTATCACTGTTCTTTACTCTTTTGCTGACTGGTACAGCAAGTGCCAACCTGGCTAAAATGAAATGGAAGAACATATGCCTGTAGATAAAGGCTGCAGAAACTAACATTGAGCCAATGGACTAATTGGGGTGGCTAGTCAATTAGCTAGTCCAGCTCACTGTTAGCAAGTTTACTGGGAAGGTTCTATAGCTACCTAGTCCAATTACCCTGAATGCGTCCCCTATACTGATTCGACCCTTTGCCGCTGACTGAGGACGCCACTCAACTGACTTGCACCCCCCTACGGCACGCAATCAGTACAGCCTGCATTTTTCACCTGCACGAGCCGAGTTCATACACCGAGAGACACTGCGCACGGAGGGTCACACCCCCCTCAATGTTATTCCTCAGCCCTGTGCAGGCGCCGTCAGTCAACAAGCAGGGGCCGCAGTTGTACCAGTTATGAGGACCTATGCTCCGACTTCTACCCCTAAGCCCCTGAATAACAGCCAAACGTTGTTCCTACTGCCGCCCAACCCAGTCGGAAAGGTAGAGCTGAGTTTTGATACGATGCATCTAGAAACCCAACTCTGGTGAGCTAGCGTACTTTACCGCTGCGCCACCTGAGCGGCAACTTGTTGGACATCTTATTAAAAAAAACAAATGGTATTAAAACAGAGTAATCTCTTTGTGATCTTTTCAGTCACTCCTCTGAGAATGCTTCTCACAAGACTCTGAGGTCTTGTGCCAAGTTCAAAAAAGCATTTGTATGGCTGGGCACTGATGTTGGTCAAGAAAGCCTCAATTGATGATTTGAGAACTGTTCAGTGGGGCTGAGAACATGGCTCTGTGCAGGCCGCTGGAGTTTCTTATGTCAAGCTTTTTTTTTATGTCATTATAGACCTTGCTTTGTACACAGAGGAAGTCATGCTGGAACAGGAAAGGGTGTTCCCTAAACTGTTGCTGCAAAGTTGGAAGCATATAATTACCTTATATAATTAATTGATTCAACTTCTAGCATTTGTTGTGGCAGAAATACATGAATTCCTTGGTGTCCCAATACTTTTGTCCATATAGTGTAAGTAGCTGTATGCAGCTGTCCATCATCCATGTAGTAAGTATGGGTTAATGTGTTGCTGCGGAACACATCTGCAGCAGTAGCTGGGATTTAAAGCCACAAACACCTGAGTCCAAGCCAAATTCTCCAACGGCTGGGAGAACACCAGCTGAGGGTTCACCCTCATGCTGATTTGTCCCCGCTGAGTTTCGCTAGTCGAGCTCAGAACGAGCGGATCAGATTCCTCTTAATCTTAATGATTCAGAAATGCAGCGTTCGACCCCGGAGAGTCGGCCTGTCCATGTGCAGCTGCTTAACAAACCCTATACTTTTTCCTCTCTCATTCTACACACACCCACACCATCGCTTAGACCCAAGTAGCATACACTTGTATTTTGTTTAAGGAACAGAGAGAGCTTGTGCTAAACAGATGCTTCAGAGACACTGACACTCCCCAACAGGAAGATTGGTTTAGGTTTAGGACATGTTCCATGTCAGCTCTACTCACATCCTGTTTTACAATTAGCATCCTAAGCTAAAGTCTGTTTGTTTACCCCCCCCCCCCCCCCTTTTATCCCAATCTAACCATTTCCAATTACACTCACAATTTACCTGCTGTCTGCACCACTCTCGCGCTGGACGATGAGAGCTGCAGACTAGCACCTGGCCCCCACCTCTTTATACCAGTCAGCGACAGATTCTCCCAGAGAGATTTACCAAATACAGAGAGTCACGCTTGCTCTAATTGCTCCTCTTACTACTCATAACAGCAGGAGTATTTATGTATTTGCTGTTTTTGCTTGGAGCTAGAGGGCATAAGTTTACTGATCCTCTGATTGCTCAGTTGATCTTCTACCTTGCCAAAAAACATGGCATCAGTGAACCGGCTGCTAAATGATGGATCGAAATGTATTTCTACCTTTAGTAGTATTTTATATGAAATGATTGATGAAATGATGGAATGATTTATTGCATACAGTAAAAGTGATAATCACACATACATTACAGATAGATGCAGAATGTCTTACAAACTGATGAACTAATACTATATGTTCAAATATTATTGGTTGTTATAATATTTTACACCAATTTGGCCCATCTCACAGAAGAATTGTGCAAAAATAACAGAATGAATAGCTTAACTTCCTGTAGAGGAGTAAAATCCGTCCATTACGAGGGTTCTATTTTTATTAACACATCTCTAGAGCAGGAAGGTGAAGCTCTGGAGAACAGCAGCCCTGTTTAAAGTCATTTGGCTCTGTTACATTTATTCATACATTTGTGTGTGTGTGTGTGTGTGTGTGTGTGCATGTGTGTTGCATGCTAAAGCCCTCACTGAGCCATTTCTGGGTAACTTGAGAGAATCAAATAAAGTTGGTTCAAAATTCCTCGCGCCCCGGTGGGGAGATTATCTTCGTGTTCAATTGTCTTTCCAAGCCATGGCGTTTTGCTAAAGTTCTCCATCCAGGGCGTCAGAGTTTCCACATTTACAGCAACCTTTAAAAACCTCCTAAAGCATTGAACCGCTGACCAAGACAGATGGACAAAGTTATTTTTTTTATTGGATGGCTGCTTATTTATTGTTGTATTTTTAGCTTTCATTCCTTGGTAAATATGTGCATGCAAAAAAGCAGTTTAATCTTAGTGACTAATTGACAATTACAATCACAGCTGTATATACAGTGTATCACAAAAGTGAGTACACCCCTCACATTTCTGCAGATATTTAAGTATATCTTTTCATGGGACAACACTGACAAAATGACACTTTCACACAATGAAAAGTAGTCTGTGTGCAGCTTATATAACAGTGTAAATTTATTCTTCCCTCAAAATAACTTAATATACAGCCATTAATGTCTAAACCACCGGCAACAAAAGTGAGTACACCCCTAAGAAACTACACCCCTAAATGTCCAAATTGAGCACTGCTTGTCATTTTCCCTCCAAAATGTCATGTGATTTGTTAGTGTTACTAGGTCTCAGGTGTGCATAGGGAGCAGGTGTGTTCAATTTAGTAGTACAGCTCTCACACTCTCTCATACTGGTCACTGAAAGTTCCAACATGGCACCTCATGGCAAAGAACTCTCTGAGGATCTTAAAAGACGAATTGTTGCGCTACATGAAGATGGCCAAGGCTACAAGAAGATTGCCAACACCCTGAAACTGAGCTGCAGCACAGTGGCCAAGATCATCCAGCGTTTTAAAAGAGCAGGGTCCACTCAGAACAGACCTCGCGTTGGTCGTCCAAAGAAGCTGAGTGCACGTGCTCAGCATCACATCCAACTGCTGTCTTTGAAAGATAGGCGCAGGAGTGCTGTCAGCATTGCTGCAGAGATTGAAAAGGTGGGGGGTCAGCCTGTCAGTGCTCAGACCATACGCCGCACACTACATCAAATTGGTCTGCATGGCTGTCACCCCAGAAGGAAGCCTCTTCTGAAGTCTCTACACAAGAAAGCCTGCAAACAGTTTGCTGAAGACATGTCAACAAAGGACATGGATTACTGGAACCATGTCCTATGGTCTGATGAGACCAAGATTAATTTGTTTTGTTCAGATGGTCTCAAGCATGTGTGGCGGCAATCAGGTGAGGAGTACAAAGATAAGTGTGTCATGCCTACAGTCAAGCATGGTGGTGGGAATGCCATGGTCTGGGGCTGCATGAGTGCAGCAGGTGTTGGGGAGTTACATTTCATTGAGGGACACATGAACTCCAATATGTACTGTGAAATACTGAAGCAGAGCATGATCCCCTCCCTCCGGAAACTGGGTCGCAGGGCAGTGTTCCAGCATGATAATGACCCCAAACACACCTCTAAGACGACCACTGCTTTATTGAAGAGGCTGAGGGTAAAGGTGATGGACTGGCCAAGCATGTCTCCAGACCTAAACCCAATAGAACATCTTTGGGGCATCCTCAAGCGGAAGGTGGAGGAGCGCAAAGTCTCGAATATCCGCCAGCTCCGTGATGTCGTCATGGAGGAGTGGAAAAGCATTCCAGTGGCAACCTGTGAAGCTCTGGTAAACTCCATGCCCAGGAGAGTTAAGGCAGTTCTGGGAAATAATGGTGGCCACACAAAATATTGACACTTCAGGAACTTTCACTAAGGGGTGTACTCACTTTTGTTGCCGGTGGTTTAGACATTAATGGCTGTATATTGAGTTATTTTGAGGGAAGAATAAATTTACACTGTTATATAAGCTTCACACAGACTACTTTTCATTGTGTCAAAGTGTCATTTTGTCAGTGTTGTCCCATGAAAAGATATACTTAAATATCTGCAGAAATGTGAGGGGTGTACTCACTTTTGTGATACACTGTATATCCAAATATATTCAATCACCAAAAGTATGTGGACTCCCCTCCTATTTATAAAGTTCAGATGTTTCAGCCACATTCAATGCTAACAAGTGTATGGAATCAATTATATAATATAAATAATATGCTTTCAACTTTGTGGTGAACGTTTGGAGAAGGCCCTTTCTCCCTTGTGAACATGTTTTGACAAGCATGGTATGGAAAAACTTTAGTGGCTTGACCTCGACCTTAACCCCACTGAACACTTTTAGGATGAATAAGAACATGGGGAACAATGCTCTTCTAAAAGTGAGATTTTAAGGTAATGTAGCCATCTGAGTTCCAAAGGGATGCGATAGTTGGTACCTAAACTGAAAGTGTATCAGTAACAAAAACTGTCTCAAAATGTCTCAAACATCATGGCAGCAAATACAATGACACCCTCTAAAGTGAAACAATGAGTTCCATACTTACAAAGACAGACGGCAATTTACGTGGTTACTATTTAGCCCGCCCCCCTAACAAACCCCATTAAAATAAATGAGCACCATAATTTTTCATTACATTTTTTGGTTTTACCACCTCTGTATGCTGATAAGAGTCGCAGTGGGTCTGGTTTCACACTGGGCACAATACAGTAATGCAATAACACACCCTGGACAGGACACCCAAAACAGGGCATCCCCCTTCCTCTTCTTCCCCAGACATAGATCATGTCTGTATGTACACACCAGAACAACTAAAAGCACTGCTGGGGATTTTAATGAACCCTGGATCCTAGCGGTAGTGGGCTAGCACGATTTACCACTGCACCATCCGAGTGCAGTCTAAAATCCAGTCCCAGAAACAAAACTGGATATTATGAGCATCTTAAAGCTGTAGTTTCTGAGCCCAGGGACTGCTATACATAACATCCAACAAGTAGGAAGTGTTAGAAACAGGTGCACGCTATAAAGCAAACATAAGTCTTCTTTTTATTTTATATATTTGTGGAAACATCATTGGCACGTCACAGCTCAACTTGGGGTGTTTGTTTTAATGTAAAACTATGTCCACCCTTTTTCTAAAAATCATAAAATTAAAGTTTATAAAAATATTACATTTACAAATCAGGAATTTTGATAATTGCTGTTTAACAGTCACACTACCCACCATTTTTTTACATTAGATAATTCAGTAATTTTATTTTGATGCATTAAAAATGTGTTTACTTATTCACCAGTTGAAATACAAGACACATGTCAGTAACCCTAACATGAACATGAATGTCTGTTGTATTTTATGTTGTCTGTAATATTCACACACTTTGATAATCTGCAATACTTTAATTAATTACACCAAAGGGATGTTTTGCCCCAAATGGTTTGTTTTTTTTCCAGAACTTTTTTTTTTACAGCTTTTTGTTTGGCTTTAACTTCCAAGGTTTATTGTTTGCAGGGTTAAAGTTCACCTGGATGAACTTGATGTGAAGTGGAATTAACCACTAATGGAAGCTATTTCCTTCATCAGGTTCCCACATCCTTTCCCATTAAAGCAAAGCAGCTTTTTTGCGGGGCTAATGTTATTTAGTCTGACCGCTGTTTATTCCCCAAGTAAATCACAAAGTACATCTTTTGAAAAATCTGCTCCTCAACACAGTTTTTTTTGTAAGTGGAAGTGGATAAAGTCCTGTTAATGGCAGTAATGAAACACAGGACCACCGTTAGGCAAACCTGATCTAGAGGCTCAGTGTGTTTCAAATAAGTTTAGCTAATAAGAGCACACTGGCAAAAGCGCTGGTGTTTTTGTTTCTTGGGCTGTTGGACGTGTTTCCATTCTCTCTCTCTTGCTCTCTCCATGCTGGAAGGAACATAACGACCCCTCCTGTGGCTCACTGCTCCCTGTTTTCTGGAACGCATGTGATCGGAGTGAATTTACGCGAACTCCTCTTGGCTATTAATTAGCGATTTCATTTATCTTGGAATCAAGAAAGAAAACATGGCTGTCACTTACAAAGAGATTTAGAGCGCCCGTTTGCTCAACAATGCTTAAAAACGCGCATCCGTCACTGCAGGAGAATCAGATTTAAGGTCAAAGTCAAATGCTATCAGTTAGTTTTGGCAGAATCTGGAATACCTTCTCAGGAAAGGAAATGCATCTTACGTTCATTCATTCCAAATGTGTGAAGTGTGGTTAAATCCTGCTAGCTGACTCATGAGCACAGAATGAGCTCCAGGTGCAGAACAAAACCCAAACAGAAGAATAATAGATTCAAACTGCTTATCAGACCAGTTCATCTTCTGCTCTAATCACTGACCTGAACCAGCATGAAGCAAGTGCACTTGTTTAAGCATACTTACACAGGCTTTTTCATTTCCAATCAATCAACTGCAATACATTAAAACCAAGCATCGGCCACGAGACATTATTTTATGTAAGTTACCATTGTTAACCATTCAGACACCAGTGAGCTCAGTAAAATATGATGGCTACTACAGAGTAAGAGAAATGCTCCTACTGTCCTATGCCAAAATGAACACAATAAAACATTTTTTGAACAATACATTTCTCTTTTTTTTCTTTCGGCTACTTCAGGTAGGGGTCGCCACAGCAGATCAATCGTCTCCATCTTGCCCTGTCCTGAACATCCACCTCTGTCACACAAACCACCTACATGTGCTCCCTCACTGCATGCATAAACCTCATATTTCTCCTTTATTTCCTCTATCTTTACACAGAACTCTAATTCCTTTGCTACACATGCCCAAATCATCTTAATCTGGCCACCCTAACATTGTCTTTAAAACATCCTACCTGTGCTGTCCCTCTAAGCTCAAACTTCTTAATCTTGTCCATCTTCATCACTTCTATTGAGAATCTTCATCTCTGCCACCTCCATCTTCACCTCCTGTCTTCTTGGCATTGCTGCTGCCTCCAAGCTATACAACCTACATTTAAAATTTTATATTTTCCATATTTTAATCTGTAAAATTCTGCAAAAACAAACAAACAAACAAACAAAAAATAAGAAAACAAGCAGAACAGTAAATGTGCATTAAAATGTGCAGAAGTTTCTTAAAACTGGCTGCCTTTCAAAGTGCAACTTACCACACTAGACAGTATGTCCAATTAGTGCACTAGCAATGGTATTGTTACACACAATGTAGTACCTTGAATGTAAGCCCTCATGGCTGAAAATCTCTAGGTAACATCAGTCGAGTGTAAAGTCAAGTCTTGTGGGTGTGGAGAACATAAAGTCTAGTGTTCAGGTGTTGTGGCATGAGAGAAATTTTTGTACAAAAGTAAAAAGTAAATAATGGTGTGATGAGTATCTGCTGTTTATTAACAAGATGATACAGTTCAAGTAGACAAACTTGTAAGGATTTAGCATCTTGGTAATAGAGCTTTGATGTGAAGCTCAATGGTGCACCACTACCCTTAGGAAAGGATGCAAAGCACCTTCATTTCAGTTTGAGATTGTTTACTAAAATTTACTAGCTGTTGTATTGCTTACATCAAGGATGAATGGGTGCGCTCTTCATAGACAACTTTTGCATACTGGACAGCTTTTTCAATTGCCTACTCATAGGACCAATCCTGTTGAGCTGAATTCAACAACCTACTGATTGTGATTTAAAACTTTTAGATTCTTATCAAAAAGAAAATGATCACACACCTACTTAACTCAGTCATAAACGGAATATTGAATTCAGATGTGTGTTAGTGAAGGAAAATCCCCAAACAGTTTTGGAGTCTGGCCACTTACTAAGCTCTGCGAAGCCCTGTGTTTAACGAGATTATATAGTGTAATCAAAGCATGTTTATTGAAGGTTGATCCTAGAAACATTAGTAAAGTCAATGGCTGTGGTTACAATACTGGCTGAAAGAAAAATTAAAGGCTAATCCGTACCCTAGATCAAAACACCAAACATCCACAAGCACTAGACTACAGAAACTAGGGACAAACATTTACCTTATAAGGAAACTGTTGGGTGAAACAGGACAGACCTGAAATGGAGTATGAATAGTAATTAAGGACAGAATCGTGATGCAACAAGTTCCAGCAAGATCATTAAAGAAAGCTTTAAAAAATAACCATGATACATTTACATATCAGTTACATGGCATTTAGCGGATGCTTTTATCCAAATTTTGGCCTGATACAATCCATACAATCAAAATTTGGATGTTGCTCAGGGGATCAACGGTAGCATCTTGACAGTAATAGTGTTTGAACCAGTGTTCCTTGAGTCATCAGTAAGGTACCTTAGGCACTAAGCTACAAGTGCCCACTTAACATAATGTATCCAACACTGCAGAGATCTTGAGCTTTCCACTGCCCCCACAATCTTCACCACACGCAAACGCTGTGGATTTCCATATAGAGCTTCAACATGTACCTCTGACCATGCTGTAGTGTCTGTATTTCTCTAAATCAAACTTCAAATCAAAGTACCACCAGAGCACCAACTGCTTTCAGGGTTGCAGTAAGTCAGCTACCAGATGAAATCACTAGATGCAATGCAGAGTTTTATTTTGGAAAAGGATCAGTCCTTCACAGGGCAACACACACTCACACATTCACCCACTTCTTAACATCTAGGGATTATGTAAAGTAGCCAATCCACCTTTTGTGTGTTTTTGGAGGTAGAAAGAATCCAGAATCCAAAGCCATTGGGTGAACACATCAAACGCCTCACAGATGGTGATGATGCTTTGCAGTCCTATGAGCTAATTTATTTTCATTTAACTGGGAATTAAAACTAATTTCAGAACCAGTATACATTTACTGAAAAAGGTCTTTTGAAATTATATTTGATTTAATTTTTAAAATGAAAAGTCTTTTAAACATGCCTGAGGTACTGCACCAGATCTACAAATTTCCTATAGGACACACAGATTCCTAGACTGACTTCTGGCAGCAGCATTTAAACCCTTTAATTATTTAGGAATGTGTTATTTTCTAGTGAACAATGATGTGTCTACTGGGTGTGAATAAACTTATATAACAAAGAAATAATGGAGCAAATTATTGTTTGCTTTTAAAAAAATAGGAGCACATTTACTCTTGTGGATGAGGATAATTCTTTTTAATTACGTGCAATTATCTATTTTCATTGGGTTATTTATTTATTATTTATGATGTTGAGAGCAAAATCTCAGCAAAGAAACGGGTACATGAAGATCAGAGGGAGCAATGGAGAGTGTTCGACAGCTGCAGAACTGTTTTTGGCTACACTTCTTATACGCCGGGATGAGTTGTCACTTTGGAATGCACTGGGCTTGAAGAACGTCTTCTGGGTTTGGATATAACGAAGGAACAAGGACTGACTGTAAGAAATGACATTATCTGAGACAGGATCTACCTTTCACTTCTTTATTTATTTATTCCACTAGCTCTATCTGCTGGATTTTCCCTCAAGAAAAAGAAACAGAGCATCCTTCTTCTCAGAAGAACATGAATCTTGGTTGTTGATTGTGTGGAATTTTCGTTCACACAGTCTGCTCCTCTGTTGTGTCTTTTATAATAGGATACGTGCATGTTGATGAAAAAGAAAGAAAGACAGAAGACAGGAAGAGTAGAGACAAAGCAGATTTGGGTTAGGGATGCAGTTACATTATGCCGATGATTCGTTGAGTTGGAATGCGTCTGGGCAGAGTTATGTCCTCCTGGGTTCGACTGTAGCAGAGAAATGTTTCGGTGTGTAGCCTTGCTCATCCGTCATCGCTCCCGCTCTCCATATGTTTACATTAGCTGCTACTTATTGCGTTGGCATCCAGTGCAGATTTGAGTTCACAGATAATAAATAACTTCAGTGTTCTATTATTTTCTCTTCCATAATTCATCTCTGATAACTGCAACCTCTGGCATTCAAAGTAAACAGAAAGCAATAAAGAATGATTTTCTGAAAACCCCAGCAGTAGCAACATCTGCATGAATGTGTTATTGCACTTGTGAAAGTTTATGTGACCGAACTGTACACTGTGATTTGAATGACTCTAATGAATTTCTGTCCCAATATAAACTGAGGGAATACAAAAAGGAGGCAAAAAATGATGCATTTCATCACTCTGGTTTGTGCTTGAACTCCAACTTTAAAAGACCTTTAATCTAATATACAGACTTTGATACATCATGGCAACAACCTAGTTATTTAACCTACTATACATAAGTCCAGAACCCCCCCCCCCCAACATCTAATTTTACAGAAGTTTTAAAGAATCTAAATAACAAATCCAGATCTTAGACCTTATTTTAATGCTACTTGATGTTCACACATCCAAATGCTTAAGTCCACACTGCACGGCACCAGTCTAGACAGGAACTTAGCAGATGCAACTGACGATGTCTGAGGGAGGGAAGGTTCTGGCTCCGGATGGGGAGTCAATCCATTGTTCAGCCATGGTGAAAAAAAAAAAAAACAGGGGGCACCAGAGTGCAGGGGAATTGAATATATATCCAAATTAAAACAATAAGGGAGAAATCGAAAATAAATGCAGACTAAAGTATGTATTTATTATAAGTATAAAAAGTCCATAAACTGGGTTTTTAGGGAGACAAACATTGCTGTCTATGACACTGTCATCAAAACATTATTTTTAAGAATGTTTGCCTGTGCAGACTACAAAAAAGAATGCGGAATACCTTTATTGACACACGTGTGCAGTACAACAAAATTCTTTTCTTAGCTCAATTGGATGTCATATGACCTGTTTATTAAAACTCCTTCCTATCACACACACACACACACACACACACACATATACACACACACACACACACACACACACACACACACACACAGCAACACTACATCTGTTATTTCATATAGGATTATAGTGAGGATGGTAGTGTAGCTCTCATCCAATTCACAGATAGTTCCCCATTCAGGCTTCCCTCCTTAGACATGCCCAGTTTTGTCTATTGTGCACCCACTCAAGCTGGTGCCACCACTGAGACTTGCTTGGGCTTGTGTGACACACAAACACATACACACACTTTATGGCCAATATAAAAGACCTAACACCAGCAAACTGGAAAAATGATGACAGATTATGTCTTCGGTTTTAGTTAATTCACCAGTCACACACACACTCACACATACACTATCCGCATTGTACTTACACACAGAATAGTTAAAGATTTAGCAACAAGCTTTAGCCTTCGCCAATCAATCAAATACTTTGTCTGCTCATCTGGTAACAAGACCCTTCCAAACTCTCTGATTTACAGCTGCAGTCACGGCCAACTCACTAAATTTCTCACATCATTTATTATGATCTGAACTACCGCCAGGAACCTCACACACACACACACACACACACACACACACACACAAGATTTATTAAAATTATAATCTTATTAGAATTCATATGTATTATGTGAGGTTGGATGAGGCCTTCAAGCTGGATACTTAAGCCTGATGATTCAGTGTAAATCATTTGATTCAGATGATCATAAAATCTAAATGCAAAGATTTAAGCTGCTATAAAATATACAGCAAGTGTATTCTCTGTCCAAGTGCATCAGATTTATTTCAGAAAATAAATGTATTTGTAAAAATCTACGTGGCACATTAGACAATTGTACAACATCTTTTTTACGTAATCACATCAACTTATCAAAAATAATTTTGAGCAATTACAACAGCATAAACAGTAAGTAGATACACTATCCAAAAACAATTACATATATTAATATTCATGCCATTAAACTTTTTCTTCCAGAGCAACTTACAGCTGTGACTAATACAATTCAAGCAACTGAGTGTTAAGGGCCATACAAGGGCCCAACAGTGGTAACTTAGTGGTTTTGAGGCTTGAACCAGTGACCTTTTGAGCTTAGTAAAGTACCTTACCCACTAAGTTATCACTTTCCTAAAAGTAAAGCACTGTGAGGTAGAGCACAGTGCTTCTGCTGAAATTCCACATTTAGATAATAGTCACTCCAAAAAAACTACAGAGCTGGAAGAGAAGAAATCATATCTAATCCAAAGGAATAAAACATGATATTCAGTAATTCATCATATACAATAAAAATGACTTGTGCAGAAATAACTTCACACTGCATTCCAGTTTAAAGTCTGTATTTGTGTATGCAGTAGATATGATGTCCATGCTGAGGTGCAAATGAGCAAAGTAGCACCTAACTCATTTATGAATTATGACTCTGTAAATGTGTTTCTTGTTCAACTCTATGCACATATTTCTGCATATTCCTGTGTATCCCTGCATATTCCTGTGTATCCCTGCATATTCCTGTGTAATTATCGATATTTATGTGTATTCCTACAACCCACATGGACACAGGGAGAACATGTAAACTCCACACAGAAAAGAGGGGGCCAGTGGAATCTAACCCAGGCTGCAAGGCAACCCTTGCAGTGAGGTGACAACCCTTACTGTGAGGCGACAGCGCTACCCACTGCACCATCATGCTGCCAGAACCCAGTTAATCTTAAGATCCTATTCGATTTAAAAATGTTAAATTGTCCTTTTTTTATAAAAAAAATATCTCAGCCATCTGAGAGGAATTATCGGATTAAAATCACAAATCTGTGCAGCCTCTAAGGTTGATACAAATGTAAAGTAATAAAACAGCAGACTTATGTGATGCCCCCTCAAGAAAAACGTTTGCATGGTGTTATGGGCTCATTCTGAACATTTATATTGCAAGAACTGCTAAGAGTAAAATAATGTTATAATGTCAGAAGAACAGAATAAATAGAATACATGACTGGTGCATCAAAACACTCCTCAAATCATCTGAACTTCCTCAATCATTCTTGTTTTTCCTCATCCTCCCTTTAGTGTGCATATCTTAGTGGACAGAAGAGACTCCAGAGGCCTGTTCAAGTCAGTTCAGGAGCACAGCAATCATTTTTTACCGTCACTTTAGCTCTCTGATTTACTGATAGTTGAATGAAATCTTATTTGCTTTGAGTCTCTGTGCTTACAATTCACCAGAACATATTAATGAGGACTTGTGATAATGCACAGTTAATATTATGATTATGATTTACTAAAACACCGGGGAGCTTCAGTTTCTGTGATATACCACTGGCGTAACAAGCCAGGAGGAGATAAAGTGATGAAGTGAGCATTTTTAGAACTCACGTTTATGTTGTTAACATTTGTGAAATGTGTGTATTTGAAGCTTAAACCAAAGAGCGCTAGAGAATTTCAAAACATTGTCACCAGGTGTAGTGAGTAATGTTTGATGAGGTGCATGGAATGCTTTGAAGTGTAATTTACAGATAAACACACTTTCTGTCCAAGTGTGCCTCCTCTAGCTGCCAGGCTGAACTGAGCATAGCAGGTAGGGACAATGGGAAATAGACAATCATAAACCATATGATATATTTACAGCTTCTGATAATCTATTTTAGCCTTCTGACTGATCATGAACTGAATATCTGTGTCTTTGCATTGCTATAGATAGTGCTTACATCACTTATGGAACAACTATGTCAATGTAAAATGCCGCCCCACAGGTCAAGGTCATATGGCAGGTCTAAGTTCAACAAATTTTAACTCTGCTTGAAACCTCACCCCGAAAACACACAAAGTAGACAGGCACTTCGGACAGGGAGCCAGTCCGCCACACACCCATTTATTCATTTAATCCCTCACTCACTCGCTATAAATGGCAATTTAAAGCATCCAATTCGCTTACTGGCATGTTTTTGGGAGGTGGAAGAAACCAGAGCACCCAGGGGAAACCTACATGGACATGAGGAGAACATATTACATATTAAGAAGTAAAACAAAAAAATTATTTAGTAGAATTTAAATGTGTTGTAGGTCTGCATGCTGTTTTCATTGAAATAATTCTGTCAGCAGTTGGCAGACTGTTAAAATGTAGACTGTAATTAGCGTGAAAATGCAGTTAGCCTTGATCAGTTCCATATAAATGAAACAGAACGTTTGGAAGAAGAAAATGAGTCAAATAAAACTCCTTCAGGAGAATGTAAAGTTTCTTGGGATGTTCTTTATATTGTTTTTTTAAACAATAAGTTCCTGAAGCTGCATGGGCTCCATTCTTTTATGTTAAAGCAATTAATACAATTTAGCATATGAACAGGATTAGCGTTGATCACTTCCATAATAATCATATATTTTTGTCATAAGAAAATACATGCAATTAAATAATTTCTGGTGCAACAAAGCAACAAGTAAGTTTTATTATGTTTTTAAGAATGATTTTTTGGCTGCTCCTGTATTTAGGGGTCGCCACAGCATATCATTCTGGTCTGCGCACCTGATTTTTATGCCAGATGCCAGATTTCTTTAGAAGAAAAAGGTCAAGTAGATAATTGTTTTCACGGAAAATAATTTGTGAAACATTTTTAGTTTTATTTACTTGGACAAGGCCATGAGCATGATAACATGATCAGCACTAAACAGCTCCATGAAATACCTCTTTTGGGAAAAAAGAGATTTAAGGTAAGGGCCAAGTAAATATTTTTCTGAATGATTCAATGAAAAAGTATTTCTAAAACCGACTGGGAAAGTTTTGGTGCCGTTAATAGCGTTAGCGCTAATCCTGTCGAGGCCTTTAGGTCCCTGTTCGTCCTTGTTCAAAAAGAGTGTTTCATTTGTAACATTTTGTAATGTCTTGGCATGAAACGTTAGATTGAACGGACACAGAAAGTGCAAAGCAGCGTCAGTCATCAGCTTCTAAATCAGCTGCAGATTAAAGCACAGCACCCATAAAAACCCTCGCTTTGAGAAAACACAGCATTGGGAAACTCAGATTTTCTCAAGAACAGCTGTAATGCTCATCGAGCGCTTGCTGACCAGCCTGAAGCGGTGTGAAAACGCACGCACACACACACACACACACACACACACACACACACACACACACTTTCACTTGTACCACAATCTCCAGTATAAACTGGAGACTCAAACTTGGCTCATGAACTTCTGCCTTCTTTCCTCTCTCAATTTTGGTACAGATGAAGTCCAGCTTTGGATTTTCACACCTTTCACTTTTTACGTTTAAAAGAGTGAGAAGGACGAGTTGAAACACCATAAACCTCTCAGGATATTTCATCTAGCCCTTTCAACTTTTACAAACTCATATATGTTAACCTACATGCCTTTTCCAGTTCATATCGGCTCTGTTTTATGATTTAACAGCTGATGTGCTTATCTTTATAGTAACAAGAGTGCAGAACATTTAAAACAAAAATTATGCTTGCATTTTTTTTCATATATATATTTTATAAAAGTAATAGCTCCAGTGTTTATTTTTAATTTGATGATCATTTTGAGGTAACCATCTTTTTTAAACCATTTTAATACTGAGGGTTCAGAACTTTAAAATAAGCAGACAGCTAGCAGGTAGTGGGTGCCATTCAGAGAGAATTGCTGTCTTTTTTGGGTTATTATTATTATTATTATTTTGGGTTGCTGCTTTAATGACCAACTTCAAGTATACACATGCAATAATAATAATAATAATAATAATAATAATAATAATAATAATAATAATAATAATAATAATAATAATAAAGTTAAAATAGTTTAAAGTCCAAAAATCTTTTTTCATTAAATTATACATATAATGCGTAATTGGTAATATAATGACAAGAGCTATAAATACTTAAACAAGTACATTTTACCCTATATTGAAATACCGTTCCTCTAGGACAGAGTAACTCCAGAGCTTTTGAGAAAATATAAGAAAAAAACACCTTTCACCAGATGAGCTGCAACTAAAGATTAATAGAAGCCCTGCCTGGGCTAAACAAAGCTACTTGGGATTGGCTATATGGCTTTAGAAGATCAGCAGGACATGCAGAAGCTAAACTTTTTATGGCTTTAAAGGTCAAAATAAAAAAAAAAGTTGTAGTTAATGTTGAAATATAAGGGGCAGTTTTGTTCAGTGTATACTAAATCAGACAAGCATCATATAATCAGACTTTCTTTTACTAGTAAGAACCACAGCTTCAGCATTACTAGCTGTAAACTCTATAAAGAAAGTCTAGAATAACAGCAACACATTGCTATAGCATGTGAATCCTATTTGACAGCAATTTTGTGACTTTGTTAGAAATCATTTTTACTCTATCACCTCTGGATAAGCATGGACCTAGTTTTGGAATTTAGATCTGTGTAAATAGTTTGCTGAGAATTAAAGTAAAAAAAAAAAAAAATGTTAAACACGTCATGAATTCTTAGCTTTTCAGTAAAGGTTCAATCCAGAGCTTGTTGAGAAGAAAGATCCATTTGTCAGCTTCGACTTTACAGATCTGATAAAGAGAAAATTGTTGTTTTATGGGTTTTTGAAATGTTTTCGTGCTGAACTCAGCTCTGACTTTTCTGCTTGGCTGCTATTAAAGCATTTGTCACCGGACATGTAGAGGTCAGCAGAGTGTTTCACATCACTCCACTGAGCTTTTTCACACTGGACCACAGCAGAGGAAGCACCGGCCAAGCGCTGCTAAGGTTTTGTTTTATTATTTTTTAATGATGACCAGTGGGCGTTTTCAGAAAGGTCAGATACTCAAAGTGATGTTTGGCCTGGACTTTAAATGGTCAGGAGAGACAAAGAACATCGAGAGAAAGAAAGAAAAGAAATAAACCTATTGAGTAAGAAGACATTTGTTTAGCCTTTTAGCCTTAGAATTGTTCATTTTCTCTGTTGTTTCATCTTTATTGTTATGCTAGCTTAGCACAAACCCACAGACTCTACAGGGTGCATTTCATTCAAAAACTCAGCATCTACAGTTGGGTCCAAAAAGTTCACTGCTGAAAGCGTTCTCTTTTAATCGTATATAAATCTCTAAAATTACTTTTGGCTTACTTGATCTTTATTATTTAATAACAATAATAACAATGAGAAACCTATTTTCTGGAACTTAAGCACATTATTAACTGTAGGTGCCTCTTAACGACTAACAACTGATATTTAATAAATTAATCCACCCCTATATAAGTTGAATTGTACAATAGACCAGGTTTGCTCTGATAAATTGCATGGCAATTTATGCATTTATTGCCTAGCCACAAGCCACTTTGGGTGGAACTACATTTCTGTCACAGGAAAGTGTTAAGAGTAAAGACAGCTATGTTAAACGTGGTTGTAGTTCCTTTGTAGTTTTATTCTCTTTTTTTCATTGCAAAACTAAAGTATAAAAACACTAAAGGCTGTGTGCAATGTGCTTAAAGAACACACTTCAGTCTGGGCTTAGCTATTAAAATGAGCTATTCATAGTTTTCTTTAATAATCACACACATTGTTTTCAAATGTTTAGAATATGTCAGGCTTTATTTTAAATTCATACTATGCCATTTAAAGCTTGGTCATTCAGTGGCAAAGATTTGAGGAGGTGTCCAGTAGGATTTCAAGTTCTTTATAACAAACTGGGCAAACGAAACAGGGCTAAAGATCTAACCACAAAAGAAATAATAGTGATTAAATGGAATCCATGATATTAGTGGTAAACTGTCACTAAAATATATATTTTTATTACAATAAGCACTTGCTACCTCATAATCTTTTTTATAACTACTTTTATACAGGTGCATTACCAATATGAGTTTTTTGAAGAAATGTAACATGTTTCTTTTCAAGCATCCATATTTAGTTACAGCCTTACGGTTTAATTGATTATGTGACAGCCGACCTGCCTACAGTACAAAGGACATTTTGCAGGAGACTTCTAAATCAAGCCAAGCTTCAAAACAATGGACAAAAATAACTACAATACTGTTAATTATAACAATAAAAAAAGCATTTAAGAAAAATCCTATCAGCTGAAAAAAGTCCCACTGGACAGCATGTGAGTGCAATCAAATGAAGTCGGCCTGTTTATGTTCACTCAGTGTACTAATGCCTTGGAGAACATACAAAAATATGAAACTTAATATTACAGTATTAGGAGTGTTGATCTATAGCTCATAAATTTTACTATTCAGGCATTTATGTTTTTCATTTTTTTATTTTATTCTGGTGGAGATGTTTATTTGCTCTAATCATAATGATGTAAAAAAACTTTGAAAGAGCTTCAAAAGTCTTGTACTGAGATGGGAGAATCTGTTAGATGGACAACCCTCTCTGCAGCACTTCATAAATCAGGCCTTAATGGAGTGGTGAGACTGGAGTGGTAAGATTCTTTGGTCTAATATGATGAGACAAAAATTATGACAAATGAATGCAGCCAAATTGTTAGGCTCTGTGGCATCAGGGGAATGTACCATCTCTCCCTGACGCCACAGGCCTTACAGAGCAGAAACGAGCTGTGCCTTTAAGTACCTGGCCAGCTCGTTAGGGCGAATTGGCTGCACCTGTGCCTTCCCTTATTTAAGGGATAGGTGCAGAGCTGTAGCCGTCGCACCTTCTGCTCTTGTTGGCTGATTCTTTTTTCTTTCTTTGAGTTTGTTTGGCACTGCGGTGTCCTTTTATGTTTGTTGTTTTTTATCTTTAGGTTGTGCCGCCGCACTGTGCTGCCGCCGCCGTGCCGCCGCCGCCGGGCCACCGCTAGTGGGGCGCCACCAGGCCGCCGCCGCCGCCAAGCTGCCGCCATAGTGCCGCCGCTGTCGTGCCGCCGCCGCCGCCTGGTCGCCGCCTTCAGGTCGCCGTCAGGCCGCTGCCGCCGAGCCGTCGAGCCGCCGTGCCGCCGCCACCGAGAGACCCCATTATTGCGCCCAGAGGAACGTGACCCCCTCCCAGCGTAAACCGCTGGTGACAGCGTCACGTTCCGCCCTCTGGAGCGCTTGGGCAAATGGCCACTTCCCAGCCACCCTGGCTGGTGACAGCGCCTTTGCCTTTAACTTTTGAAACCCGCAAATCAATCACACCCGGTAGCTGGCATGGCTCTAGCCAGCATAAGTTGCTGGAAAGCGCCATGCCACGCAGCTATTGTCGGTGTTACCCCCCCTTCTTCGGCCAACAGCGCGAGGTGTTCCATCTCGCGAACCCACTCTTTGCCTCAATAGTGCCGGGAGCGAGTCTGCCACTAGCGCCGCTGTGGCAGGCTGTTAAAGCTCCCGGTCGGGAGGCAAGAGGCCTGGGTTCGCGCCTCGCGCTTCCCCTTTTCTTTTGTATGTTTTTTTTGTTCCTTTTCAGCCCCCGACGTCCGGCTGCCTTCGGGATTCCCCGAAGTGTTTTTTGTTATTGTTATTCCTTTTATTTTATGTATATTATGTTTATGATTTAATAAATAAAACCCTTTTTAGTTAAACCTCCGCATCCTTGGGTCCTTCCTCCCCACCTCATAACACAAATAAAACATGTTTTCACTTCATGGCCATGGATGATTAATTGTAAATTGATTCACAATGCAATAAAGTGTGCGAAAAGTCAAGAGGTCTGAACACATGATTGGCCTGATCCATGTTAGATAGTTAAATGGAAAAAAATAGAAGATGGAACAGTAACATGACATTGTAATGTGTTTAATCCACCTATACACTCATGATCTAACATTTAAGAAAATACAAGTCTTGTCTGATCTAATACTATCTAATACATGTACGGCTTGCAAATAAAATGTAAAAAACAAGCTGCGTTTTTCCCCGTAAAAATAAATTGTGACTGAAAAATTGCTCAAATGATGTTCAATTACAGCGTTCAGTGAGCACCATACATCAGCCCCGTTTATCTAATTTATCTAATCACATACAATAACATATGAGCTAATAAGAACTGAGAATGGTGTAACTGCCGTCCCTCTCTCTGGATTTATGAACCATTAAAACTCTGTTGTTTTTGTAAAGGGACAACATTTTCAAATTAGCTATTGAGGTCAAGAAATGGATTTAGCTTGAGCTTTAGTTTCACTAGGGTTCACTTGAATTACACACACACTTTCATTGACTTTCCATCGCATGACCTTAGGAATCTCAACATATAAAAGGAAATGATTTTGCGTTAGTTTGAATCTGTTTTTATACAGTCAAAAGTTTAAACACACCAGTGAAGTGAATTTAATTAATCTGTCTAAGTGACAGAAAAGAAGCCAACAAGCGCTCGCTATGTGTGCAAACTGCTTCAAAACTCTTGGAATAACATGACAGGTGATGACCTTAATTTTTTGTCTTTATTGTTATTTTTAAACAACTTTTGGCGCTGTGGCACAGTGGTAAAATGCGGGGTTTGAATCTCAAGCAGTGCTGTCAGCTTGTATGGTGTCCACACCAACATGATTGGCTATGTCTAATGTGGGGGGTGATGTATAAAAATACATTACATACTTCCAAATTTGTCGCAAAATTTTTTTAACATGACAAAGTGAAGCCAATAAATAATGAACTCCAGTGACCTGCACAAAGCCCAAACCTCAACTCAAATAAACACCTACAAGATGAACTGGAATGTCGATTGCGAGCCAGGACTTCTTGTCTAACATCAGTACCTGATCTTAAAAATTTCCACGAATACACTCCAAAATGGAAGGCGAAGGCATATTGAAGTTTAGTTATGTGTGTTTGCTCTGCACATACCACTGACATGCTTATTTTTAATGTTATAAGTATTTTGCCAAAATTCCACCTCATGCACCTTTAGGGCAACATTTGGTTCTAACAAATGGCTAAAAATCCAATCCAACAATTTTGTTTCATTTAGTTCAGTTTACATTTGCCTTCTTGAGTCTTACACACACGTGCACACACACGCATGCAAAGCACACGCTCTACACTCAAAAATATATGACTGCTGTCCTGCCATTTATTATGAAAGGTTAATAGGTGAATTTGTACACAAAACACACACACACACAGCTGTACCCTGAGCCATACACACACACACACACACACACAAGCAAACTGGGCCCTACGCCCTTGCTGGCTAATATACGAGCACAAGCGATTGCTTTTATTATGAAGGAAATACATGGGTAAATTTGTGGACTCTTAAGTGCCGCTGTGATCGCTGTTCAGCCATGCAATTGAAAGTGACACTTTGGAAGGATGAAACGATGAACAACTGTGAGGGAGGGAAAACAAGAGCTCAGTTAAAATGAGACAGAGGTTTGGGGAGGATTTGGTTACCACGGGAAAGCTAAACAGTTTTGTGTGTACACAAAGTGTTCTGGTTTTCATGAGTTTTACCAAAAACATTCTTAAAGCATTACATTTTGGAAAGATGCTTTATCTTCAGACACAATGTGTTTTGCCACTGTTGACCTGAAGGTGTCCATTGTTAACCATTACAAGCAAACTCAGGACTAGATGTACAGTCTGCTAAGCCTGTTAACTGTGCCCTTCTTGGGATGGATTTTTAAAAATCTGCTGTGAAATTATGTAAATAATCAACTGTTGTTAGCAGATCTCAACCCAGGTAAACATCTCTGAAATGTGTTAGCATCTCCACTACCATCATCAAAAAAGGGAAGATATTTTCTTTTCCATACAGTTCCAGCAAACAGCAAACAGGAAATCTATTATTAAAATCGTGACAATGCAACTGATAACCCTGGCCAGGAGTTTAGCACCTAATTGGTCGTACAATTTGGGTGGTTAGGACTTGATGTCTTGTTAATGCATTATCACTACCCTTAGGTGGGATGAAGGGGTCTTTTGACTTCCCATTGGTGGACATCCCAACCCAATTTTAATGATCATATCTAAAATAAAAGGTTCCTTTTTATGCACTTTTCCCTTTTTTTCTTCTTCTTATTTACTGCTGCTGACCACCATTTCTGACTGAGGAGGGCCGTGACTAACACACACACACTCCAACAAGTATTCAACTGTTTCTTTTCACCTGCACAAGGTGGACTCCTATGGAGAGCTATATCACGCAAAGAAAGTCAAACATCAATCTCCATTGTTCCACGTCTCTGTACAGGTGCCATTGATCAGCCAGCATAGCTCGTAATTACAGCAGTCATAAGGAATCCCCTCTGACATTCCCACCATCTCGCGAGCCAGTCATTATTATTATAGGTGCCCAACCTGCTGGTAGCAGAGCTGAGATTTAAACTTGTGGGTTCGAGATGTCAGCACTGGTGTCCTAACCTGTTTTACTGCTGCACCACCTAAGAAAATAAAATGAAATGAAAGATTTTTGAAGTAATAACTTCTTTATCTGTCCCGATGGGATTTTTTTCTTTCACTGACTGTAATTCGTCTGGTGTTCTGTACAATGCATTGACCTCCATCTACACCCAGTAATCAGTGAAAAGGCCCCATTGTTAGTTAATAGAGTTCCAATAATAAACACTACATTATTTCATATTAGCGTACAAAATGTAAGAGATGTTTAATAGTTTTTATCAATGGAAAATCTTTCCAACTCTTTTTTTATATATATTTGTATACTGCAGAATTAATATATAAAACTTTACTTTTGTGTACTTTATTGTACATTTTAATTCAGTGTTTGAATGCTCCTTTTCACCGTCAATGTAGTTTTTAAATATGTACATACATGCTTGTTTGGTTCGTGTTTCTCAGAAGAAGATTAATAATGCGTGCGAATATAAAGTGTATTTTTATGCGGGGAAAATATTAAATGTTAAATAAAGCAAAAGTGGTTAAAAACATGTTTCCCTCCTCTCTAAATGTGGTTTAAATAAATATAATTAACTTTCATATCCTGGTTAGTGCTCCTTCTACAGGTTAGAAATGGTATTTGGTTGCAGCATAGCTCTGACCAAATTCATAAAGAAATCTTTTAAACAATTGCAATTATTCAGGTGAGCTATCATTGTTTTATATAAAACACCCATGTAATGTAACCTTCATTCATTAATTCATTTATTACTGCTTTATCCTGGTCGGGGTCACAATTTATTGGACAAAAGGCAGAAAACACCCCAGAGAGGTCGCCAGTCCAACACAGGGCAGACACACACACATACATACACACATGATGAAGAAGATGCAACATTTTTATGGGTTTTTCTACAGTCTGACATGAAGAACAGATACCACGCCCATCTGCATGTCTGCACACTTGCATGTGTTTTAGCCTCAGAGAGTCAAACTCTAATAAAAGGGTAAACATGCTGGTCTACAGGGATCCAAACAACAGTTATGAATTACATTCAGTGATTTATGAACATTTATTATATTTTATTTCAAGTTAATGTGAAGAAAGAACAAGACATGGCCGCTCACGCTCAAGCCTGTGGTTTACAGCATGATTTCTCTTTTCACTTCAGAAATGTAAATGATGTCCTGCCACTGTTTTTTATTATACACAGCTTGAAGAGACTGTGCGGCTTCCGCGGTTGATTAATTCCCTGAGGTCAGCGCACTCCAGCCCTCAGTATGGCCGTATGGATTTTCTCCTATGATCAACAAAGCAATTTTGAGTGCTAGCTGTATGCCTCCTCTCGCCCTCTACTTTTTAAATTACATTTAAATAAACTATTCTTCAGTTTTTGCTTCCTGCTTGTTTTGTGTACCATTAGCCCCATCTCTACACAAAACTAAAGGAAAGGTTAACAAACACAAGCAAGAAAGACTGTAAGAAAAACACTTTTGCACTTACTGAATGCAAACTGCTAGTTTTAGAAGCAAACAAATCTGTCAGCTACTAGTACAAATGAGTTCAGTGCTGCAGACTAGGTCATGTAGTGCATTAGCCAAAATAGATTTGATGTCTTGGTTTGGACTGGAGCTATGAGAAGAATGTTGTTAATAAATAATTAAAGCTTATAACTACCTAGCGTCAGGTATGATGAAAAAGCCCCCTAATCCTCACTCTAATATGTGCTCTGATCTTTCAAAATATATGGTCAAAAGATCACATAGTAAATTGTTTTCAAATGTCTAGATTGTTTTTAATGTTATATTGGAATGTTTCATGCACAGATTGTGTTTATTGGGTGATGAAATAAAATTTTCCTCTAATATGACCTTTTGCTCTAATAGGTACTTTTGCTTTATTTGTGCTTCCTTCAATGATTTGTGAGGAAGCAGCTCCATATCATAAGACTTCCAACTTCATGCTTCATTGGTGTTCTTGGGATCAAATGCATACACAAGCCTTCTTTCTTCAAACATGGGCAGCTGAATTATTTTTTCAGCTGAGTTTTTTGTTTATAGCTAAAATGTTATGCTGGTCTAAATGCTTATGTGCAAATGTTGGTTGCGCTAACATCTTTTATTAGCAAAGTTTTGTGTGGCATATAACAAGTGATATGACCGCAGTAAAGTTCATTGTTTTTTGTTCACCATCTTTCTGTTGTTCACTATGTTTCTGTTGTTTCTGCTTTTTCAGGTCATCCTGCAACTCTTATGAAATGACTTGTGGCTTCTCTCTCTTTCTTTCTTTACTTTCTACTGGTTGGGAGGCAATTGCTTGTAGTTTCATAAACTCGTTAAAGGTGTTTAATGATGTTTAAGGTGTTTGCTACAGCTTTAAAGCTTTTTCTGTTTAGTTGTTGCCTAATGGTTTTGTCCCTAAGAATTTTACCATAATTACTCCATGATCACAACTAATAATTATAGATTTTTTTTACTTGATCTTTGATGGTCACCAGAACATTTTGCGGCATTATTATGAACATTTAACCTTCACTTGCGTACTTGTTCATAAAACAAATGTAAGACGATGCAGAATAAGAATTATCTATCTGTTTTTTTTCTATCAAACATTGGAGCCATTAGTATTTTCATTTGAACTTTTATACATTCAATCCCAGCAAAAAAATAAATCACAGTGGATTTGTTTCCACTAGGTGGCGCATTTTGAGCATTTTTAAACCAACAGGCGCATACACTACACCACCGCATACAGTGATTTAGTCCTACAAGAAATGCACCTACAAAACTGAACTGTCACCTTTTTACTAACACAACAGGACAATTTGCAAACCACCTACACCCATATCAGCACAGACACATTTACCAGCCACATAAACACACATGTTTACACGACAAAGTCTTGTTTTAAAAGCGCAGCAGAAATTAAATAACTAAATGATGGAAATTTAAAACGCATGGAACATCACATTTAGATCTGAAATGCTGAAATAAAATCTAACAGAATGTGAACCTGCAGAAGTGCATATTATACATGTCATGCATTTCTTCTTTAAATTACCCGCACATGTACCATAACGCGTGTGGTGCCGAACTTAGAAGTTCAACTTCGACATGCTTTATGGTGTAACCCAACCCTGAACGCATGACAAATTGAATAACAGAGTTTTCTCCATTTTCTCTTTTGGAGAACTGAAATTAGGCTCCTACCCCCCTCTCTTAAGTTCAAAGTGACAGTTGTATATTTGGCTTAATGAGCGCAAGGCGAGCTTTGATTTGTGTGCGCGTCTCGCACAGAAGCTCCGGCTTTCAAAAAGAAACTTCACACATTGAGCTAGTGCAGGGTGCAGGGGGGTGTTAATCTCATTTGGGTTTCCACAACTTTAGCTTAAATGAAAAGTCAGGATTAAAGTTGATGCACAACATGATTGACAATGATAATAATAATAATAATAATAATAATAACAATAAGAAGAAGAAGAAGAAGAAGAAGAAGAAAAAAAAAAAAAGTAGTAGAATGATGCTGATGATTATTGTGATTAATGATAATAATAAGTTACATAATATTTTTATTAGTAATTTTGTTACAAATTTTTATTAATAATCGTTTTTCTTAATTTTTAGACTGCGTTTTTTGTAGGCTGTAATTAATGTTTTTTATTGGTTTTAGTTTTATTTTAGCATGCTCTGTATTTTATTTTATTAGAACAACCTGCCTCCCACAACAGATGAATAATTTCCTTGATAAAGATACAATAAAATAATATAACCATCTTAAAACAAAATCATATTTTACATTTATACATTTTGTTTACAGTTTCTATTTAAATTATGTTGATTTATTGCATGCTTGCTCTATACCGCCTCGTATTTATTGATATATTCAAACATTTTTATTTTTAAAATTATGCCTTTTTGATTCCGCATGTTCAGTATTCAACCATAGCCCATAATAATAATAATAATAATAATAATAATAATAATATAATAATAATAATAATAATAATAATAATAATAATAAAACGATTGTATGATGGCGGTTGTATTCACGTGTAACTTAATTAAATAATAGATTAACATAAAGTTACCTACTAAATGCATCCCTAATACTACTAATAATATTAATCCGCATCATTATCTTAAACATTATTATCATCAATACAGAGCGATAGCTGATGCATTGGTGCAAACTTTCTCTGCTATGCACAGTCCCATCAAGGAGGATGAGGAAAATTGCATGTAAAACAGTGTTTTACAACTATGTGTGTGAGTGCGTGTGTGTGTGGTGGGTTTGGCCATAATGACGCGGGAGGGTTTGGTTAACATAAAGAGGCGGTGTGGCTTTTTGGGACCGCAGTACAGAGAGAGAAAGAGAAGCAGTAAAGGAGAAAGTTTAATACTGCACTAACAGCAGTGTGGAGCGGCTGCGCGCTGGCTGAGTGTGTGCGTTGTGTTGTGTGTGTGCGTGCGCGGTGTGTTCAGTATTCAGTGTGTGTTTGGTGTGTATGAACTTGTTTAATACTGCATGTTTTGCGTTGGAAGACTTTTCGCTTTGCTGCAAACCTACCCGGATCGTCCTGTCGCATCAATAGCGGGTAAATATTTATTAAATATTAGTTATTGATTTGAATATTTTGGGTGCATTGAAGTTACATCTTGTCTGGTCTCTCAGCACGGGGGGTCTTTACATAATGTGTGTTTAATTGTATGCAGTATATGATCGATTATTCAGTCTAATGAAAAAAGGCAAATCAAGCGCGAATTGCAACGTCCAAAACTTTTCTGAAACTTTTGCGAAAGTTTGTGGTCCTCAAGCCCAAGTGTTTAAAAGGTTGTTTGCATTTCTAAACACTTGTCTGTTTTAATATATAAGGATGCATAATGCAATTATAACAATCAGGATACTCCAGGCATTTTTGTTGTTTCTGCGTGTGCAGTAATTTGCTTTTTAAGTTAATTTACAGTGTTTTCATGTGCACTGTCACTTCAATCCACTTGCAAGCATGTTTTATGAACATCAGTTTGGTCTGATCTGATTTGATTAATTTAAGTAAATATATTTGCAAAGGCAGATGAAACAGCAACAACTGTGATAATAATACAAAACAGACAATATAGTAAAGATTTAAAAAGTCTTATATTATTTATATATTTATATTATGAATAATGCATATTTTTCGTTTAAAACTAAATAGCACATTACTTCAACCCAACAAATAACCCTTATTTATGTGACTGGGTGATTGATCTGAATATAATCTAATTCCGTTCATTCGTCAAGAGTAATTTAATAAAATAAAACATTTCGTTTGTTTTATTAATACAAACGCTTTTAACATAAAGTTACATCGTTAATAATTTGTATTGTGTATTTTTTCTCGTGTATGTTGCATTTTCGTTTAAAGCAAACCCTCAGTTATTGTTAAAACTCGTTTAATTAATTCGATATAATTTCTGACATTGCGATTTTAATGGGCTAATTCTTGCGATCAACATCTCCATCCCTGTCAAATATACATTATATCATTAATAGAGTCAATATTTACATTCTTCTAAGAGATCCATGATCGTGGACTCGGTCCAAGTTAAACAACCTGCACTATATCACGATCCCTATGTCTTTGATAATGTAATACTTTAGGTTTGTGTAAAATGTCCTAAATACGAATCCTACAGTAAATATATTTCAGCAACACTTTTATATAACGTCTTGATGGGGAAAGGGAAAAGGGTATTTAATAAGTGTTTGGTTTTTAAAATACACAATTGGACATTAAGGACCACTTAACTGTACATTGGTAAAACAGAATTTTATTTTTGTTTTAGTTTTAATGTTGTTTGATGTTTTCTAGTATATTTTTTGGTTCCTTAATACAATTTAATGCATCCTTATTTTGGTGCAATCAGATAAAATTGGGGATAATATCCAACCACTTAGAGCATACACAAAATTAATAATAATAGTAATAATTTTTTCTTCTTCAATTCTTCGCTCGTTGCATTAACAAAATTATAAAACACATCTATCACTGGGAGAAGAAACGAAATACGATTATGAGTTATATGTAAAGTAAGAAAATTTTCAGTTATTATAATACATTTTAGCATCAATTTATTATTACTTATTACTACTTTTATGACAAATAATTTTAATCAATAAAACTTAATAAATAACTTAATAGAGATCATTTGTACACTAAATGTTTCGCAGTGCAGGTGCATTTTTGTTTACCCTCAATGTGATCCAGCTTTGCACCTTAAATGCCTACAGGTAGACAGTATGTGAAACAAGCTCTTAAAATAATTACCTTAAACTTAACTGACATTTACTAGTTTTTTGTATATTGTTTAAACATAACTTTTGTTTAAATGAAAGCTTTGATTGTGCTGATGTAATTTTTTTTAATGTTGAAATTATATACTCATTCAAATTAGGTACATTCTAGATGATTGTTTTCACAGTCACATTTTTGGAGAACAAATAGAAGTTTTATTTATATATTGTGACATTTTTTTAATTGTATTGTTTAACCTGTTCACTGCGTTATGTTATAATATATTGTATTATTTTATATTACACTATATTATATTGTGAAGTACAGCCAATATTTATTCGTAAATAAAAACTTTCAGTAAAATACAAAATAAGGTCACATCAACAAGAAAAAAATACTCAAGATAAAAAAGTAAGGCACAATAATAAGTCATTCATAATTGACCAGTTATTTGTGAAACTCTTGACAGTTCACTGAAGTCACCATCACGATTAAAGTATAATAATTGTGATTAGGCGAATATGTTAACAACTGTGACATGACCAAGCAACATCGAAAAGCATTAGCTTAAACTTAATTAATCTAAATAGCCTATGTAGACCATATCAGTTGGCTTTATGGTACATTCGTGGCCTTAAGTCTGCTTATTATTTGCATGGATGTGGACTGTGTGGATGAAATACTTTTTTCTATTTTGTAGATAATGTAATGTACATTAAGGGGTTCAAAAAAAGTCTCATTATTAAAAATTTAACCTAAAGTCACAGTGTTACATACTCGCAACCTGTAAGCTATGTTGCACGGAACACTGTGATCCTACCTGTTTATTCCTGAAAGTGTATTAGCATGTAATTAGCCTATTTTGAAATCCCTCCTTTAATTAATAATTCAATCTCAAAATATTGAATAATTTTGTTAAAATGTAATCTTCACTAAAACTTCAATCGATTACAAACTAAAAAATGAACAAAAGCTCGTTTTATGTGACATATTTTTTTGATTTAACTCATTTATAACGGATTCTCAGACTTACCTCAGAACGTCCTCAGCTCGTGCTCTCTCTCACACAGGCGCGCGCATCACATTTCGCGCCCTTTATCTTAACAGGTTCAAAACTTCATACTAACGTACTAATTAGTACACGTACAAAATAAACTGCATTAAGAGTACAGTGGATACTACTGAGTGTACTACATAGGGTGGAAGGTGAAAGTAGTATGCTACTATAGGAGTGTAATTACTAGTCTGCTGAAGTGTGCGATGTTATTAACTATTAGCCTGCTATTAGCATTTGATGAGTAAAATAATTACCAGTTACTTTATAAATATTTAATACACACATCAGTAATTAATGTTTTATAAAGAGATTTTGAGCCTTATGATCAAATATGAACGGAATGGAGGCAGAAATAGTTTTAGTTCTACTCAGATATAAATAGAAGTCTTTTAATAGACTATTAACGATTTTTTCCCTCTTTTTAAGAGCTTTTTTGGAGAAACTTCCCTATTTACAGCAAACACTAAACATGTTCATATGAAGCTTAAATTAAGATGGTAATTTATTCCATACAAGTACCAGCTTATTTAAACAACAGGCTTTTTTATTTTTATATTTATAGTTATGAGCTTTAACAGTCAGTCTTTTTAATAGTCATATAAATCTGAACCAATTTTTCAAATATATAATTTAAACTTTTCAATGAGATTAACAGTAGGACACGTTGTACTCTCTCAGCAATAAATATTTATTTTATTTTTTACACTGATAAATTGTTTTATACCTTTAAAACAACTCTTGTAAGATCTGCTCAAAATCTAAACAAAATTTTTTTTATTTAAAAACATATAATGATGAGCATATAGGAATGGTTTAGTTGAACTAGATTCATTAAGACAGATAATAACTAGTCAGTTTACCTCAAACACCTGATATTTTACACACTTGAAGCCTGAAATTAGAGGTTAATTCCTTCAATACACATTCAATTGAACACCTTCACTTTTTCTGATGTGTTCAAGCCATGATGGGTCATCGTTCACACTCTTTTCTCCCAAACACTCGAGCATTGTTGACCTTTTGGCTCCAAATGTTCACCACAATCCGCTTTTAGAGGTGATGAGTCTTAAGGGATTTATTGAAGGCTACAAAGATAGTGAGAGAATTTTCTGAAAAAGTTGAATTAGCAAGGGTCACACAGGGTCAGCCAAGAGGGTATGCATCCCAAAAGAACACTACAAAGTACTAAATGTTCAACAGTTAAATATTTGGCAATTTACTTATTTTATTAGTTCACTGTCATAATAGAAAAATGCTTTTACACACTAACAGTACAGAGTGACCTATGTGGAGTCATTTGTCTAATATGGATTTGTCTTATTCTGTTTTATTTCTTAGGGTAGTATGTTTCGCAGTTCACTTATATGGTGGACTTTATGTCCCATTAAAATCCATTTAAAATGTATTGTTATATGTTCTATGTATGATAGAAGTGCTACATTAAGTATGCAGTAATGGAATATTATTGAAACCTGTGTAATATATGCTAATTGTGTGATTTATCTTCTGACCGCATATGTAAGAGTACTACTTAGGGGGTTGCTATAAAGATTGATAAAGTCTGGATATAAAGACTTCGTGTCCAGTTTAGAGCACTGTATGTCAAATAGGAAAACTTTTATGTCAAGCACTACCCTAAAGTACAGGTGCAAGAGGCAAATAGATACCTTAAAACTTTCCATATATAGTATGGTGTACACAATTGTGGTCTGTACACCATATAAAGTGCACTATAGAGTAAGTCCATAATTTTAGTCTTTATCACCCATTACTTTTAGCTCAACCTAATATCTTCAATATCACAATACACTGCATGTTATTAAATAATGATTTGTACCATGCAGTGTGCAGTATGTCAGTTTCGGATTAGCCTCTGATACTCTTTCATCACTTTACCTAAGTTTAATGTTTAGGGCAGGAACTGTGACCCTGACACTGATTCCTACTGGCATTATGTGACATGGCCTTATACAAATCTGACTAATTAGCATGTGAAATCCCCATAATACCTTACTACTAAAGACTCTTGAAAGCTAGGTGGAGTGAACATGGAGCCTGTGTGTAGAATGTTGTGATTTAATCATGGTTAACTCGTCCTTTTCCGTTCAGAGTCTCACCTCATTGTTGGTTAAGGCGTTCATTCTAAAGGCTTAAGGGTGCTTGGGTGAAGCTTCTGCTAACTTGAAAAGGTTAAAAGGTACAAGTCTGGTGCTGATCTCCTCTAATGACCTGGCAAGTAAAAGTCAATTACTTCTGCCTGGTGATCAGAGTGCCCCAAATCCCTGGGGGTGCTTTGAGCTTTAGGGAGTCTAATTAGAGCTATTTCACTCCATATTTCGCCCTAGAATCAATGTGGCAAGCATCATTTAATATTTTGACTTTACTTCTTCTTCAGGCTGTAAAAAAGAAAAAAACAACAACTTGTAATTATTTTACAGGCTCTAAAAACAACCTGTTTATCTGATAGTAATCAAAGTATTTTGTTGCATTTTTAAATACATATTATTTTTGGTACATATTCGTTTTGTAAGCCAGACTTTGTCATCCAACATCAGCACCTGACCTGGCAGATGTACTTTTGACTAATGGGCACAGATTTAAACAGACTAACTTTAAAGATGATTTTTGAGTGGAGAACCATTCTTTTTGCTTCAGTGACACTAACATGGTAATAACATGGTAGTGTGTGTTGTTCTAATTTTCCAGGTGCAACAGTGTTGGGATTTATAAATCCTCTTTATACTGGCCACTTTATCAGGAACACACCTGATTGGCACTGGTTAAATGTGTACAGTAAGAGACTAGAGCTATTTTCTTATTTTTATGCACGATGTGTGCTATTCTCTCCCAGCATAGAGCACTGGAGAATTGGAGAGATGAAGCTGAAAGGCCGACTGGCAGATATAAACAATGCATTAATTAATTTATGAATAACTACTTTTGTTTTAAATAAAGTATTTTCGTTTTTTGCTTTAAAAAGTTCACAGAAGGTTGAATTTCATGTGATAGGTTAGAAATGAAGAAAAGAGCAAATGATCATAGCAATACAGTAAACAAGTTCGAGTCGGTATTTGTGTGTGTGAGTGTGTGTCTATCACAGAGCTGTAGTGAAACAAAGAAGTGTTATTGTGCTTTGTGTCTGTGTCTATCTGGCAGATTAAACACTCAGTACAGGTATGTCACTCCTCTCAGCCGTCTTTCCCCATCTGTCAGCTTCAACGCCCCAGGCGTATTTTATACAAAATATCTTCACCAAAACACACACACACACGCACACACACACACACACACTGTTTGTCTGGCAGCTTTGTCGCACACAAACACACACAGGTTTTGGCAGTATAACCTTGTCAGACACAAGTTTTTTTGCTCAACAAGTTTTGAGGTAGACTGGTGTGTGTGTGTGTATGTGTGTGTGTCTGTTGTACAGGCCAGATCTTGACGTTAGGTCAAACAACTTGGAAGACCAACATGTTTGCAATTGCTAAGTGAATCTACAGTTAGCTAGCTAGTTAAAAACAACAAACATGTCTCTAAGGTCAATGTTGGCTCTTGCCAAATACTTATTCAGTACCAGTATCTGTGGTAATGGTTAAAAAACATTCCTGATAAGTTATCAAATGTAGTTTATTGACTATAAAAGTATGTGTTTTGTGTTATAATTCTTTTTAATGTGCTAATTCCCAGTACTGACTTTTACTGTGTCTTTATGTAGTATGGGCATACAACCTAGACAGGGCCACTAATTAATCTATAATGCTTTCAAACATTATTCCAGCAGAAGTTCACTGCTTTTACACATGTCCACGGGGATTCATGAGAACATAGCAATCTGTTGTGTGGCTACTATTTCGGCAAGCTATTTAAAGTAAATTAGCATGTGGTTTGGGACCTAACCCATGGGTTTTCCAAGTAATGGCTGCCTGATTGAGCAACATTGTGCTTTGACACTTTATTTACTTTAAAAGTTCACATATTTAACACATTTCCATAGTGACCCAATCAGTCCAATAAAGTTTCCTGATAATATATGCCTGATTTATTATATTTTGACATTACATTTACATTTTCAGCATTTAGCAGACGCTTTTATCCAAAGTGACTTACAGTACTGTGACACTATACAGTCTAAGCAATTGAGGGTCAGAGGCCTTGCTCAAGGGCCTAGGCTACAGTTGCCCTATATATTATTTACCTCAGTGCTTTTACTTATTTCTATGTAAAACTTTGGAATAAACTACTGTTCGAAGTAAATTGTTTTGTTGGCCGGTAAATGTTTCAAATGCCTGTTTAACTAACAATGATATATAACACTGAATTTAGTATATGTAGGGACATTTGCTAGCTTTTTTACATTTCCACAATGACTATTGGGAGCCCAAATTGCAAACGTTTTTGGCTTGTGTATGTGTAAAAAATTGTCAAGAAAATCAGCAACTAGACATTTATTTATCTGTTTTTCAGGACACATACCCTTCTGACTATCCACACGATTCACCAATATAGGAATCATGGGTAGTAAAACGCTTCCTGCTCCTGTACCTCTACATCCATCCCTCCAGCTGGCCAACTATTCCCTTCTGCAATCATCTAATGGCTTCCATCTTCCTACCGATCAAATGCCTGGCATCTACAGCTTCAGTGCTCTTCACGCCGTCCACCTGCACCACTGGACGCTGGGATATCCTCCATTTTTGCCACGCTGCACCATCTCTCGTTTCCCTCTTCCTTCCATCCCGCTCCTCCCTCACCTTGTGCATCCGGGCAAGCAGGAAACCAAAAGTAAGCCACGGTTCGATTTTGCCAACTTGGCTGCTGCTGCAACTCAGGAGGAGCCCATTAAGGCAGAGGATCTGACTGTTGCAAGTGGAGGCCATACGAATGCAGCCTCACTGGGTTGTCTTTTGGATGTGGCCAAGCTGGCTTCTCCTGAGAGGAAGCCCAGTCGAGGGCGACTGCCATCCAAGACCAAGAAGGAGTTTGTGTGTAAGTTTTGTGGCCGGCATTTCACCAAGTCATACAACCTGCTGATCCACGAGCGTACACACACAGATGAAAGGCCGTATACATGTGACATCTGCCACAAGGCCTTCAGGAGGCAGGATCATCTCAGAGACCACCGGTAAGATACACTCTGCTACTAAAACTCTATCCTTTTTTGTAATCATGAAGCCACAATGCATTTGAGTAAGCCAATATTTCCAGAGAGGATATTTCCACTGACATATTTCTTCCTTTCTTGCTTTTGCAGGTACATTCATTCCAAAGAGAAGCCGTTTAAGTGCCAGGAGTGCGGAAAAGGTTTCTGTCAGTCCAGGACTTTGGCTGTCCACAAAACATTACACATGCAAGTCAAAGAGCTCAAACCTGCCAAGATAAAGTGAGGTCACGCTGTATTAGCCAATGGGGACACTGGACAGCCAAAGACCCGAGTACAGCAGCCAATAGCAATAGCAGCAACATGACCAAAGAGCGAAAGGTGCAAAACAAAATGCTGTAAAAATATCGACTTACAGATCCAAGAGCTTACCAAATCTACAGACAATCTGAATAAGTGGACAGATATGGATTAAAAGCTAAGGTCAAGCTAATTGTCCAGAGATGTGAAGACAATAGCAAGAGCCAGTAGCAAAAGCCAAAGCCAAAAGAGACTTTTTCATTATGACCCAAGAGTGAAAGGTGCACGAGTGCCTTAAATGGATTGTTGATACTGCAAATAGGCAAGAAGTTTTATGACCAATGACTGCTCATGGAATGAACCTAGGATGTCAGCCAATAGAATTTCACTAAACAGATGACAGCAGTGAATAGGGTCAATGAGGTCAATGGACATCCTAACAGTCGAGAGCAACATCCAACTGGGTCACTGTTCACTGGTCATTGTATATCCAAATAGCTGATGTCGCCATCCAGTGGGGTTAAATGGAATTCCAACGACCCTGTGATATCAAATAGGGCCACTTAAGGTCCCTAGAGTCCCTGCAAAGATCTAGAGGACAGCAACTGACACTGATTATTTTAACAAAATAATGGTTTTGACCAAAAGGTGAAAGGATGCAAGACTGAATTATTATGAGACCAAAATGGATTTATGTATCGTTGAAGTTACAAAACAATGAACTTGTTCAATATTGGACAGACTTATATCCAAGTGACAATGTACTCTGACTTTTAATGCATAATTCTTCTGGACTTATGGATTTATGAATACATCTTGGAATGTTTTGTAGCATACCAGTGAATCAGATTCAGAGGACAGACTGAGAAAATGTGATCTGATTGATCTATCAGTTTTTCAAGGTTGATTGAATTTGGTTGATGAAGACCAATTGTAGATGCCAGCAAAGGCCTCTGAGACAATCATAAAAAAGTAAAAACCAAAGGTGTTCACTTGACTTGACAAAGCTACATTCCAAATTTGTAAATTTTTTTGTACAGATTTTTCTTTTGTATAATTATTTGGCACTTTAATCTGTTTATGGATTATTTACATATATCACTGGATTTCTAAACTTATTTTAATAAAATAGTCATTTTCTTAACAAACGTATTTGTGGATGTCTGTTTTTCCTTTTCCTTTCTAATGAATTTTATTAATGTCAATGACCCCCCCTCCCCCTTTCAGATCATTTTTTACACATCTGATTGAACATCTCAGTCACATCAGTGGCACCACAATACTGATAAAGGCAGATGATTCAATGACACTGTGTAGAAAGGGGGTCCAAGTTAAACCTTGTTTCTTCTTGTGATTTTATATACAGTATGTACAACATATCAAGTTTATAGTGGGGTTTTGTAAACTGTTGGGTCAAAAATATACAGCTAACACCCAGCATTTGGTTTTCAAATCAAATCAAATCAAGGTTTATTTGTCACATACATAGTCATACACAGTACAACTGGCAGTGAAATGCTTTAGTGACTGCTCAGCCACATTAGTTACAAAAACGTACAAATAGTCAAAATATATATTGTACAAAAAATATAGAAATGTTTTTAAAATGTAAAAATGTGCAAAATTAGAAAAACTACAAATAAAATTACAATTTTATTTTTTATTTTTAAGTTTTATTTTATTTTTTTATTTTTATGTCCTTTAACCCTTTTTACCTCAGTCAGCTACTTTTCATAGCCACCAAAACCTTCTGGTACAATTTTGTTTAGATCTCTGACCTACTCTACTTATCAGAACTGGTTTGGAGTTGAACTAAACTGGCCAGGTTTCAGGCACACACTTGACTTTTAAGTACAATTTAAATATTCTTAATAGGGATTAAGTCAGGATTTGGGAAGGCCATTCTGAAAGCTCACTTTTAGTCTGCTTTAGTCATTATAAAACCAGTTCTGGTGATTTGGCCCATTGTACTTTTTGAACAGTGTCCAAGATTCTACAATTTCTACAAGATCATTAGAGCATACAAAGACAGTGGAAGCTCAGTGGATAAGATACTAAACTAGTAACTGAAAGACTTCTGGTTTAAGGACTAGCAGTGTCAGTCTTTCACAATAGGGCACTCACGTAATCGTAAATGAATTGCATTTGGTCACAAATGTAACTTGCTTTAAATAATAATTTATTACCTTAATTACAGAGTACCATAATATACTGTATAAATATTTACAAATGTGCAGGTTGGAAACCTGAATGTTATACATTTTTTAGCGTTCAACACCTTGGCTGTGTTCCAAAGTACACAGGTACAACTGTTTTAAATAGTTGTCAGATTAGCAAACTACCAATGGTTTCGCAATGCAGATGCCAAATGTCAAACATACAGACAGTATTACACTACTGACCAGGAACTTTTAGTTTTAGCAACATAGCATTATGCCAAGTTAACTTAGTCAGAAGTGCTATTCTCCTGTAAGAGGGTAAAATGTAGCCATTGGACTGTGGGGAACAATTTGGTGCAAATCTGTTTATTCAGAATTCAAGAGGTTTCAATGTTCAGAGAGATTCCATCAAATTAATCAAGCTATAGATATGCCTGTAAAGAGTTTTTCATGTTCTCCCTATGTCTTTGTGGATTTCCCTCCAGGTACACCAGTTTCCACCTAACTCCCAAAAACATGCAGGGCTTTAAAGGTGTGGATATTAATGAGCATTGTTTTAAATGGGTGGTTAGCCTGTGTATATTAAAGTAATATTTTAAACACATACTATAAAGGTAAACCAGATAATAGACACATGCTCACTACAGACCAGTCCTGCTGTAGATCTCAGACTTGTGTATTCACACACATAAAAGGCTGTAGAAGTACACTCATTACCTAGCATGCTAGTGAAAACAAGCCATTCACACACACCTAGGAAAACACACACACACACACACACACACAAAGACCCACACACACCTCAACAACACACACACACAATGGCTGAACTTTGATGCTGTGCAGAGCGTCTGAGGACTTTCAGGAAGGCTGGATGTTAATTAGATTTAATTAAAACATGCAGCGTAGTAGCAGATATTTAAAACTGATTTGTATAGATTGGTGTGTGTGTCATGAAATGCTAAGCCATGTGATCTTTTATGTCCTACACACACACACACTCGTAAATCAAACACAATCACTGAATAATTCAAATGTAAAAATTACAAAAGACAAAAAGTTTCAATTGAACAAGAAGTCTGGAGAAGCTTTTCACTTTCCTTTGCTTCTCACAGTAAAAATTTTTTTTCTTCTTATTTTATAGTCAGTTTTCTCTTTAATACTTTTTATTAATTCATTCAAATGTTCAAAATGTCTTTAATAATTTTTGTTTTATTTTAATTATTATTTTTAATTTAATTTTATTCCTTTTTTATCAGGCATTTTATCCAGGTCAGTGTCATGGCTCATAGAGGGTTCGGTTCCGTTTGGAAACAGTGGGTGCAAGGCAAGTATACCCTGTGTGTGATGCCCAGCTGGTACCACTGCTGGGGTTTAAATCTGGATCTCAGTGATGGTGGCTGGAGTAATAAATCACTGCACCACTGGATTGTCTGTTATACCACACTTCATCCCGGTCAGGGTCACAGTGGGTCTGATCCACCAGCTAAAGGCAGGAAACACCCCAGAAAGGTTGTCCATCACAGGGAAGACACACACACACACTGAGGGCAATTTTTAGTTGCTCTAATTAACCTTACTGCATGTCTTTCAACTTGTAGGGGGAAACCGGAACACCTGGAAGAAACCCACGTAGACACAGGGAGAACATGCAAACTCCAAGCAAAAAAAGAACCTGACTACCCAGGCGGGAAATTGAACTCAGGCCCTTCTTGCTGTGAGGCAACAGTCATACACACTGTGCCACACTGTTATATATTTTTTATAAATAGGATAGATGCCCTTTCCAGGATGTTCCTGCCTTGTGCCCAGTGTTTCCTGGTTGAACTAGACTCACCACAATCCTGCTAAACAACTCTTTGTTTTACCCTACATGACCTGTGTCCGATGTAAAATACTCATCTTACAAACATGCATGAATTCATCATGTTTGCATTGTTTGGGTGGGTGGGGTCTGGGTCAGGATGCCCATAAATTCCTGTAGTTCTGACCAACATGGCCAGAAATCATTTGTGTGATATGCAGTAACAATCATAAGATCCTCAAGCACACCAGACAAATCTTTCACCTTGTCAAACTTTTAATGCACCCCTCACCCATGCTTAAACACACAGTCCTCACCCAGGCCTGAATACACACCCCTCACCCATGCTTAAACACACAAACACACCCCTCAGATGAGCTGCACTGGCGAACTGTGATCGAACCCGAATACACACAATTCACCCTCTACCGAATGTGGCTTTTCCTCTTCACACTTCAGCTACGTGATAATTAGGAAGTGATCAACTTAATGAGAACAAACATCAAAGCAAAAACACAAAAAAGTGAGACAACTGAGGACAAGCACAAAACACATCACACTCATGCTTGTATAACACTGAAAACATCCTGGTGCTTTATTCAGTCCATGATGTTGTGTATTCATACAAGGTTTCAAGGGCCTTTGTATAACCAGCTTCCATTTCCTGACCATGGAACTCAGTTCCAGTCAGAGTTCCACTGAGATCTAGTTCTTATTCTGAAAAGCTCATTGGCTTTAAGCTGCATATAATTGTGGCACTGATCCACAAATCTACAGCAAGCATTTATTTATTTTGCTCTAACAGTGATTATGGGTATTGTGACCATCCAGACCGAATTTCTTTCTTCAAACCTGGCAAAAGAAATTAGACTTTTGTTTACTTTTTCTAATGAGTGCAGACAAACTAGTCCTATTTAAATGGGCACAGAGAGGTTGCCAGCTATGGTTTATTAAATTGAGTAAAGAGAAATTAAAAGACCATGACACAAAATAATTGACATTATGGAACTTGTATTGTCGTTGAATGTAGATTTTTTCCCAGAAGAATACTTTAAAAGTACATTTTAATCATTCAGCAATCCTGCCAAACACACAGCTAAATAAATGATTTAAATTAATAATAAACTTTTAACTCTGGATGTCATACTTTTCCTCAGAGTGCTCAGAGGAAGTGAACAAAAACAATCCTGGAGATTTTTTTTCAAGCTGAACACTAACAAACTGAACACCAGTAACCAAAACAAACTGCTCTTTATTATTATTTCATTTTAATTACAAAAGTTTTATTTGTGTGAAATAAATTTTCCTTGTGGGTATCATGTCTGAATTTTAATTTTTTCCTATGTCGGCAGGGACGTTTGCTCATGTTTTGTCAGTTTTTGAACAACAGCTGTGTTTTCTTTGGGTGCGTAATTTCCAAAAAGGAGTTCGAGTGAGTGTGTGTGTGTGTGTGTGTGTGCATGACGCAAGCTGCCATGCCATGTGGTTTCAAATGTAAATGCTTTCTAGTCTCCCGCTAACATTCGTCATTCATAAAGAGAAAAAACAACAGACACCAACAAGACAAAAAAGAATGTTTTATAGTGAACCAAAATGTTAGGCTGACCCTCCAGAAATGTTCTCGGCAGTGCCTGTTCTGTAGCACTGGTACATGTGAGGGTGAGGGATCTATTAGATGTTGGGCTGATGGTAGATCCTCGTAGTTCATGTGTTAAATGCAGCAGATCCGATCAGCATAAAGACCCGGGTGACTTTGATAAGGACTAGATTGTTATGTCAGACAACTGGGTTGAAGTATCTCCCAAACAGCAAGTGGTGTTACAGGCGGCCATGGTGAACTGGACATTGGAGCAAAGGAAGAAGATGTGTTATTTAAATGTTTATTTACACAAGAAGTATTAATACATTAATTACTACTTAGAAAATGTGGATATGCTTAGGGCATTTTTGCCAGTAGTCATATTCCAAGAATACTGCTACAACAGAATGTTACTGGATGTGTACATGATAAGAAGTGGGTCAATTGCATTGTATGACCTCCAAAACACAGATATCGCATCCACAGAGCCTCTGTGTGAGACTCGGTAGGTGTGATCCTTCTCTGCAGACAAGATTAAACTTACACTCACAATCCAGTGAGGTATATCCTTTGAGGTATTTTATTAAGGGTTTTTCCACCACATATGTCATTAGGTTTGATGAATTCTGTTCCTATATGTTCTCCAAAATCACAAAGATGGTTGGGCAAGTGTGCATCGTTACCTGCAGAAAAGATGGAACCAGGATGAGATGTAGGACGATCCACCTCACTGCATCCAGAAATTGAAGGACCTCCTGGTAATGTCCTGCAAGAACCTTTCAGGTGTCTTGTGGAGTCCATGTGTATTGTATTAGTAACTACCACAGTACATAAAAAGCAAGAACTATTTATAAAAAATAAGCATTTTTTTTTGCTGTGGATGAAAGGCACCCTAAACAGGGTTCTAATTCATCACAAGATATCCCACATTTAGTTGGGTCCTTAAGCAAGGCCCTTAATCTCAACCGTTCTGATTAAAAACGGCTGCAAAATGCATTTAATGTTAATAAGATAAGAAAAGACGTTATTGATTTTTTTAAGGGAAATTAATATTCTGAAAATAAATAAAAAGGCCGCTAATTTTACCAGTTTCATGTCCATGGTTGCACTGGTTTGCATGAAGGGACAATAAATAGAAAAAAAAGGTGAGAAATAAGACAGTGATTTATATAAAAATGACAAAAAGAAATGAAGGAGCTGCTGTAACAGGCTGCTGCTCGAGAATTGTATATGTATGAATCAGCTGTTTTTCTAAGTGCGTTAGTAGCTCAGCAGATCAGGAATTACTGTAGTTTGTTGACCACTGCTCTCCGAGTTGTCTCGGCTGGGCTCCTGAACAAGACCCTTAACCCTTAATTGCTTGCACTGTATTTAATCACATCTATCTATCTATCTATCTATCTATCTATCTATCTATCTATCTATCTATCTATCTATCTATCTATCTATCTATCTATCTATCTATCTATCTATCTATCCATCCATCCATCCATCCATCCATCCATCCATCCATCCATCCATCCATCCATCCATCCATCCATCCATCCATCCATCCATCCATCACAATTAGAGTTGTAGGATCAAAAAGTTCTCAGTTTTATGTCATTTTGCAGTTCGCACCGCTCATGAAAACTACAAATCTTTTTAAATTCTTCTAATGTTACCTGCAGTGTGAGCATAGTTAAATATCTGTGGTTAATAAATCAGAGAAAATAAAAAGTGTTTCTTTGGAAATGCTGAAACATAAATTGTGTGTGTTTTGGCCGGGATTTCTATCACTGATTCAGAAATACCAAAAATTCATCACTGCACTGTTTCTACAGCTGGACCGGGTGGGTTAAAGTGTGTGTATGTGTGTATATGTTTGTGTGTGTGTGAATATCCTGTCCTGAAGTTCAGCTGCTCCATCAGCAGGGACTATGAGTGGGACTTGAATGAACAGTCGACTTCAAGATTATTGGCATAAGTCAGATCTTTTGCTCCAAAGTTCTATAAAGACATGGTTTAATGGTTTGGTTTGATCAGTTTGGGGTGGTCGAACTCCAGTGACCTGACCTCAACCCAACTAAACATGTTTGAGATGAACTGGAACATCAAGTGTGAGCCAGAGCTCTATGTCCCACATTGGTGCCTTACCTCACAAAGGCTGGTTTGACTGAATTGGCAGAAAGTCCAACAGACACACTCCAAAGTCTTGTGATAAACACACACACACACACACGAGCGTTGTAGCGTGACTCATTGGGTCTCAATGGGCCGGACTGATTGATATATTATTAGCGTTGAGCTAATATCTGTAAAAACACGTTTATGGATGTAGTTATTGAGAGGCAACAGCAGGTCACGGAGAGGTAAGGTGGGTGTGTGTGTGTTCATGTGTGTGTGTGTGTAAGCTCTAAATGTATCAGCATGACCCCAGTGGGTGGTGTGTACTGCTTACACACTGCTTCTGGATCCTAAACATGTCATCAAATAGCCACTGTCAGCTAGGTGTGTGAGTGTGTGTGTGTGTGTGTGTGTGTGTGAAGGCTACAGGATGAAGATACGTCCTCCTGCTGCCCAGAACACATCTGTCCATCATCGTTTGCACACACACACACACACACACACACACACACACACACAGGTTGGGGTGAAGTCAAGGGCACCACAGACACAAGATGGACTGACATAGACACACAAGCATTAAAATCCCCAGAGCTTTTCACTTCCTCGGAATAAAGGGAAAGAGAAAACGGCATCACACACACACACACACACACACACACACACACACACACACGTTATGCATTCTGACATAGGTATCATGTCTGTAGTTTCTTCTGAGCATCAGTATGGCCTGAACATCAGTAATTCTCTGAGTTATTTAGAATGCTCTTTCACTTTATTTTGTTTTATTATATTTACCATAATGATAGACCTCACAAAGATGTGGCCTGTTTTTTCATATTTCATCAAATTTGTGCCCATTCAGTCTAATAAGCAAATAATGTTTGATGTCCTGGCTCACAATCAATGTTCCAATTCATCCCAAAGGTGTTCAGTGTGCAGGCCACATCATACTCATCGAATCATGTCTTTATGGATTTTACCTGGAGCACCATTGCAAGGTCATGCTGAAACAGGAAAAGACCTTCCCTAAACTGTTGCATATATCATAGTTGATTTTGTATAATTGTTAGCAATGGGTGATGTGTCCTCATATTTATGGCTGTATAGAGTATTAAATATACTTTTGTGGTGCTGCAGGTGCAGCTTCAGGTTCCTGGGCACCTTGGCATGTTCTCCTTAAATAGATTTCCTTGCACCTGCCACAACATGCAGAAGGTGGATTGGCAGCTCTAAACCACCTCTGGTTGTGAGTGAGTGTGATCTGCTTTCATAATCTAGCGTCCATCCCAGGGTCAATTTCTGCTATGTGCTCAGCGTTTCTGGGTGACTCCAGTCCCACTGTGACCTTGACCAGAATTGAATAAATAAATCCAATGATTTTTTATAGCACAGCAAGCAGTGTGGGTGCAACACAGCTTCAGTGTACTCTGGACCTGGACTTGATCCATGCTTCTGGTCACTGCCTGTGTGGAGTTTGGCGTGTTCTATGTCACCCACTATGTCATGCAGAAGGTGTTGTAGAATCCCAGACCAGACTGCATTCCTCTCATGTGCTCAGTGTTTCTGGGTGGCCCACCTTGACCCTGACCAGAATAAAGCAATTAGTGTGGATCCATTCAAATTTTCCTATTATCAGTATATTAAAAATAAAGCAGCTGCAGGAAGTGTGGGTGCTGCACAGCTTCACAGTTCTCTGGACATGGGTTCAATCCTTGCCTTTGATCAGTAAGGAGTTTGGCATGTTTTTCCTGTAATTGTTTGTGTTTCCTCTGGGTAGTAGGTGGATTGGCTGCGCTAAACTGCCTGAGGTCACAACCATGAACCGTGAAAGCTGTTGTTGGTGAAAGTTGCATCCGTTCTATGACCTTACAACACACACACACACACACACACACACACACACAGTGTCAAGCTGTCAATAGCAGGTTATAAATAAAGCTTTCAGCTGTTTGACAGGAAGATCTGCATGTCCGAGCAATGAACCATGGTGACTCAGCTGCTGAAATGTGTGTATAAGTGTGTGTGTGTGTGTGTGTGTGTGAGAGAGAGAGAGAGAGAGAGAGAGAGAGAACAAGGTTTGGTCCAATCAATAAAAAATAACACTGGAACCAGTTCGACAGTTAAACTGAACATTAAATTTCACACGTTGACGTCCAGAAGCATAAACGTGTCATGTTGGATGTAAAGCGACGGCAGTTACACACCTTCACACGCAGACGTGCCAAAACTTGTAACCTCTTACCTCACGTTTACCCCTTCATTTTATATTTATATCGTTAACGGGCTTAATTTGACGCTGAGGCCACATCGATTCTCGTTAGCATGAAGAGAACTGGACAGGAGTGGAAAAAAGAAACAACCAACATTACTTCTGGTGACTTGCGTCATTTAGGACTGAAATGTGAAGTTGAGGTCAGCACAGTGCCAGAAGCGGGTGGTGCAGTGGGTGCACTTAGATTCCCTTCAGTTGGGGTGGAAATGCATATTTAAATAAGAAGACACAAACAATGTGGACACCCAGACATCGATATGAAGTTGTCGCTGTAGCATCCTTTACTCTTCTGTGAAGCTTTTGACTAGATTTAAGATGTTGGATTGTGATGACTGCTGGGATTCAGTTTCATTCAAGAGCAATAGTGAGGTCACTGATGAAGTCTGTGTAGATCAGTCAAGTTTTTTCCCAATGAACCAAAGACCTTCATATGACGCACAAGTAGGACAGGATACAATCCAACAACTGAGGGACAAGAGGGATTATTTAGGGGCCCACGTGCATCACCATGGCGGTTACATTACATTAATTCATTTACATTCACAGCATTTAACAGACGCTTTTATCCAAAGCGACTTACGATTGCGGATGAATACAGTTTAAACCAGTCAGGGTTAAGGGCCTTGCTCCTGGACTTGGCAGTGGCAACTTGAATTGGGTGGGGCTTGAACCAGGAACCTTCTGATTACTAGTCTAGTACCCAAACCCTCAACAATCAGCTCTACAGTAATCTAACCACCAAGCTAGCACATGTCCATCTTCACCTCACAAATCAATATGAACTTGAATTTCTGGTGTGATTGAAATAAATAATAGACTTTTTTACAGTTGGGCAGTTGTAGCCTAGCAGTTAAGGCACTGGTTCAAGCCTCACCATTGCCAGGTTGCCACTGTTGGGCACTTAACCCTTAATTGCTTAGACTGTTTACTGTCACAGTACTGTAAGTGGCTTAGGCTAAAAGCGTCTCCTAAATGCCGAAAATGTAAATGACATTGACCAGTGGACTGTGAGAAGCACCTTGCATAATCATTGGTGATGTTACATCTTTGCTGTGGTTTGTTATTTTAAACGGACACAACAACTGACGCTGGAGCTGATAGAATAAAGTGAGAGAAAGTGGAAATGCTGTTTGATGAGCCTAGCTTGGAATCATTCATTTATACACTTATTTAGTTTGTCACTGACTCTAGCGTTACAATCCAACACTGTTAGGAAATACAAATAGGGCTTTAGTCTGAGGACGTTTAATGTATAAAGATAAATAAAAACTCCTCGTTCTGGATAGATCTATGCAGTAGACAAAGCTGCAGTCAGTATTTAGGACAATGTACTTAGCTGTCTTTAATGAGATCAAAGTTCAAGCTGGGGCAAATTTGAGGCCAGCCTAAGGGCAAAACTGCTTTTGTGCCAGCTGTGCCGATGTTTGTTGGGGTGTGGCGGTGATGCTTAGCTTTTTATTGTGCTTGCCATGGCACTCAAAGTTTACCTGACTGAACTTTGACCCAATTTGCGGCTGACCTATTGAAGCGCCTCCAAATAGACGACCTGTTTGATATGATGCGCTAAAAGTGACTCAGGCAATACAAATGACGCTTAATGTAAACAAAACTTAACACGACTTATTGTATTAAAACAACAAGTGAGGAATTCAATTAGTGGAAAGAACTTATGAACAGTAATAATTAACTTCTGTTTAGTGTTCCTGTGTCGTTCTTATTGTACATTTTTAACGATAAGTGTTTTAGACTCTCAGAAAAGCTGATTCTCACAATTTCTCAGCACCCCGAGCTATAACACAAGTTTAAAATTGAAACAGGAGGAAAATCCAGCTAAACACAGATACATCTGGATGCTTTTAGAGTGGATTTGACGTTTATTTCACACAAATGGCAAGTGCTGAACAAAGTGGCGATTTGCGGTTTTGTCGCTTCTTGTGTAAATGCGCCCTTATTAAGTCAGGGGTCAAATGTGAATTTGTATGTCAGTTCTGAGTGTAGATCTGTATAAAAACTGAATACAAAGCTAAATAAAATGAAAAAATCAGCGTAGATTTTGATGCCAACGAGCCATAAATAGCACGGCATGAAAAAACAAGGCATCAAACTGCATTTGATGAACCTTCTTAGGGAATGTGGCACCAAAACTCCCCATTCCGCCATTTCAGAAGTATTTTAATGGCAGTGGGCGCGCATACTCTGCCGTTAGTGTTTGACAGTTTTGTTGTATAAATGTTTTGATTGATATGGTGCTGAAAAAGAACCACATGCTTCGAAGACGAAGTTTTGTGCTGCCGCCCGCGAGAAGAAAGCCTGGGTGTTGCTTTTACACTCTGAGTAATGAGACAGAGCCGAACTTAGCTCAGCATACATTACACTCATCTACACACCTACACACACACACACACACACACACAGTATAACAGGCACATGCTAAATAAAATACTGCGGTCAAAAGTGCACCTGCTGAATATGGACCAGAGTCCTAAATCACCAGACTGGTTTGCAATTTCGAGCACAAAAAGCGTTTATTAACCTTGAGGGGGAATTTAAGGACACAAATGAGCAGCAATTGGCCAGAAAAAAGTGCAAAAGTGTACACAAAAGAAGGTATGTGGGAAAATGTCCTAGCAAATTACATCACAAATGAATCATTTTCAAATTTGAGCCCTTTCTTCCCCCAAATCTTTGCTTTCCTTGTGTGTTTCAAACTTCAGTCTGTGACATTATCCCTCCCTGGGCTGTGTTCCAATCCAAAAATATGTAAACACACAGGAAATGCAATATTGCACTAAATATTGTGTAAACGGTGTGGTTTAATTTAGAGAGCCATTAACATGAACATCAAGCTAAGACTTAGCGATCATATATTTTACACAGCCTATTAGCGTTTAGTCTAAGCTCCGTTCCTTCCAGGACATAGCGTTCCCATGCCTTCATGTTCACATTGACTTTACAACACGCAGATTTATTGCGCCCAAACCAATTTCTGATACGAACTCAAGAAATAAGCTGAAGTGAAATTGAAATGGAACTGAAGCCTTGAGAAAACGTGAGCAATGCCAAAAAAAGAAAAGCAATTACGTCCAGATTGGAGTGCCATGCCTTTCTAAGAGTAAAATAGCCCTGTCTGCAATTTGCACTGTAATTGTAGCCGTTAAAAGTTGTTTCTCTCAGCCCATAATTCATCAAATATCCTCATCAAAGCACCAAAACATCTGCACCTGCACACAAGCAGGCAAGTGCAGAAATAACATGTACGTTTTACGATAAGTGAGCGAACATACATCAGTCTTAACACCGGCTCTTCAGTAACATTCTGTGAGCTAAATTCACGTCAATAAGTGATTTTACAATGCAGACTTGGGCCAACAACAATTGGTTTTTCCAGATGTGTTCAGTTTTAAGATGTTAAAAATTTCTTTAATCATAACCCTGACCCTAACCAAACCCTAGCCCCTAACCCAACACCAGCCCCTAACCTTAACCCAACCCTAGCCCCTAACCCAAACCACTAACCCTTAACCCTAACCCTTTCCCCAACAGTTACCAACCCCAACCAAAAGCTCTAACTCTAACCCAGCCCTAATCAAGCTCTAACCCTAACCCCTAGCCCCAACCCTTAACCGTAACACTTAACAACTTTAACCCAACTCTAACCTCTAACCCCAGCCCTAACCCTAACCCTGACTCTAACACTTACCAACCCTAACCAAACTCTAACCCTAACCCAGCCCTAACCCTTAACCCTAACATTGACTCTAACACTTACCAACCCTAACCAAACTCTAACCCTAACCCAGCCCTAACCCTTAACCCTAACACTAACACTTACCAACCCTAACCAAACTCTAACACTGACTCTAACACTTACCAACCCTAACCAAACTCTAACCCTAACCCTAGCTCCAACCCTAACCCTGACTCTAACACTTACCAACTCTAACCCTAGTACCAACCCTTAACCCTAACCCTGACTTGAACACTTACCAACCCTAACCCAACTCTAACCCTAGCCCTAACCTCAACACCAGCCCTAACCCTAAACCATAACTCGGCTTGCTGCTCTATTTCCATTTATCATATTAGAATTTTTTGTTGTTGTGCTGCACTGAATGCTGAGATTGCCTTCACTGCTGTGGAAGCATTAGCAGAATAAGCCATCTAGGTAGGCAGCTCACTAGGTTTTCATTTCTCTGTGGATACTTAACACTTCGCATTACGGTAGCCAACTGTTATGTGATCTGAAATCTGTCAAAATCAGTTATTTTTATCATATTGAGGTATGATTGTTCACTTTATGTAATGGGTTTCTACTGCTCCAGAGTCAAATAATGGTGTGCTTTAAACATCATTTCAAACATCAGTTGCCATTATGCATGGTGATTGCAGGTTTGTGTGCAATAGACTAATCCGTGAAGCTTCTCATGACCAGTTTCAAACTGCATCATGAATCATTTCATTTTTCAATTTCATCAAATGCTTCATCCTGGTCAGGGTCACATGACAGAAATACCCTGGACAGGCAGGTAATCTATTGCAGACTTGCATAGGTGCTTAATATAAAATTTTATTGCATTAAAAATACAAAAACAATAAAACAACAATTAAAAACTGCCCCAGACATGCGAGAAAAAAAAAGTATTAGCTGCTGCATTGTGTATACACATTCTGCTTCGTGAGAAAGAGAAAATGCCACAGAAAAAAATCTGAGCTGTAAAAATTTGTGTTTTTCACTCATTGTTTGGAAGTAAAATATTTAAATTCAGCCTGAGAGACCTCTGGAAGGACCTCTTCGCTTCGTTGGCTCTGAGCGTTAATGTTTGGCAGGCACGCAGAATGAAAACAAGCAAATGAAATAAACTGCCTAATTGGTCATTAGGGACGAACGAACACAAACCCTCGTAAAACAAAAAGCCACCGATATGCTCTACCTGTAAATTTGCACCCTAAATGGAAGCGAAGTGACTTTTTGCTCCCCCTGAGATGATATACGCTTTAAATAATGAGTATTTGGATCTAATGTGTACCTGAAACAGTTAGAGATGAACAGGCTCCAGCAGAGTGGGGACTTGAGAACCAGGGGGAGTGTTCCAAAATGGGAACCTATAAACATCAGAATCTCAACAGGAGTAGATTTTAATCAGCAGTGTGTGTGTGTGTGTGTGTGTGTGTGTGTGTGTGTGTTATTTTTATGTGTTGGTCCAGGGGGTTCGTTTATGATTGTGGGCTTATTAAAAACTAATTTATATCACTGCATGGAAGCCTGGAACTCTGTTCCATATTATAGATATATAGGGTTCAGTCAGGTCCAAAAGTATGAATGTACCACCTCCAGCTGTCCAACTCTAACACGCAGTGTACTGAAAAATATAAAAATAAGTATTGTATATACTGTATTATCCATGCCGATAGTTTCAGGGGTTTGAATCCCGTCTGGTCACACAAACACAGAATTAGTATGTGAACTTAGATGTTGGTGGAACACATATCAGTGCACCCTAAGTGTCGGTCTCAAGGCAGGTTGCATTAGGACTGTAGACAAAGGCCTGAAGATTCAAATTCATAAAGATTCGTGCTGTCAGAGATGTTGGGTTGCTATCATTCTGTCCTTCTCGTGCGATCATTTAGGTTTGTTGACGGTAAGGTATGTGGACACTTATGGTGGACACGAAAATGATTTAAAGATAAAGTTTGCACTAGTTGCTGGTAAACCTGAATCTAGACCACCCACGTCACCCCTCTGTAACAATCTCTGGCTTCAAACACATATTCTGTAGTCCCTGCTTTGGCATTAATGTGTCAATAGCCTTCCTGTAGACTGCCCATCCAACGATCTTAATCTGGACCTACGCTGACAGGGTAATACTGGAAGTGGTCAATGTTTTGAAGGCTGTACTTGTGTTACATTTACAAAGACAGTTATATTTAGCCTGGCACCGTTGTGTGGCAGGAAGTTTGGGTGCCACAAACAGTAGCTCCAGGGACCCAGCTTGGATCCTTCCTAGCTCACTCCAGCTTCACTCCACTTTCCTTCTACCTCTTCCCATCACCACATCCTACATACCAAGCACATTGCTCTTTCCAACAGAAGAACATGGAGAGAACATTTGTAAAGCGATTGAGGTTTAGTGTGCACCCCCCTGACTGCTTCTCTGGCTCTCGTTCCCACGTTTCAAAGCCACCACAAACCCACCAGCTGCTTTTCTCCTGAACTCGGCACGGCTCTGACAGCAGATCTCTGGCTGAGATAAGCAGGAAGTGGGAGAGGATCTGGGTCGGGTTGGTTTTCGCCTTTAAATCATGAAATGCACCACTAACACACCACAGTTTAAGCCACTGCTCTTTCATCTCAGAACTGTTGCGCTTTCTTCCGTGGGTGGCGAGCTTGTCTCTGATGGACATGTGGATGATGTAATCGACCTTCACTTTTACAGAACCTAAATACAGTGACAAATTAATGTAAAACTTCAGGTATATTCTTCAGGTAATAATATATATGTTTACATAAACATCTTGCTTATATTTTATTGGATAATTTTATCGGGGACGTATTCTAAATCATAAAATGTTCACTTTGTACATCACAAAACATAGCTGTAAACATGTTCAATAACACACATTCTATTTACTAAATACGCCACTTAAACATATACAAATATAGTCACTGTGGATGTGTCCTAAACCACACACTCTACTCACTGTATAGTCACTGTGGATGTGTCCCATACCACACATTGTACTTACTTATAGTTACTCTGGATCTGTCCCATACCCCAAACTCCATTCACTATATAGCCACTGTGGATGTGTCCCAAATCACACACTCTACATACTGTATAGTCACTGTGCATGTGTCCCAAACCACACACTTCATTTGCTATATAGCCATTGTGGATGTGTCCCATACCACACACTCCATTTACTATATAGTCACTGTGGGTGTGTCCCCAATCCACACACTCCATTCACTATATAGTCACTGTGGATGTGTCCTATACAACACAATCCATACACTATATAACCATAGTGGATATGTCCCAAACCAAATAACCTATTTATTATTTGATAATTGTAATCATGTCCCAAGCTAATCATCTTTTACTATACAGTGGATGTTTCCCAAACCAAACACAATGCTGACACACATGTAGTCATTGAGGATGTGTTCCAAATCACACATAATAAGCACTATGTGCTTTGTTTGGTTTGATAAAAGTCCACAGTGGACAGATGATGGATGACATCTCCAGTATATACAGAATGAGGTGTCTGATTTGAGACATGTTTGGTGGAGTATTTAGTTTTTGTGCCTTACACAATAAATACTGTATGGTTTGTAAATGATTTACAATAAGAGTAACAATTGTATATAGCGTGTAGGATGCGATTAAAGGCGGATGCTGTATAGAAACATGAGTATGTAAAATCTTGCACTTATCTGAGTGGTATTTCCTGTATTTCAGCAGAAAATATTTAATTAAAATTCCTCCGATCTCAATTTTTCAAATTGTCTGATATCATCTGTGATGGATTTGTACCTTTGCTTTGATTCGGTCGTTCAGGAATGCAGTGCAAATGGCTGCGGTATACACACACACACAAACACACACTTGGCCTGCGTGTATGTTTTATATTTTGGCCCCTGATTGCAGATAGGAAGTGTACAAGGGGCTGTAAAAACGCAAGCCAAAATAAATCATAGATGTTGCACAATATTGCGGGTGTTCATGCATTTTACGAGACTGTAGAGAAATCTGGGAGGTTTTATTCTCTCACTATCTCTTTCCGCATTCTCACAACAACGTCAGAGACTCTCAAAACCATTCAACGTTTCTCTTCTGATCTGGTCACAATGACCCTGATAATATTTTCACCAAATGTGAACAAAAGTCCTGCGATCATTAATTTCTCCTAAAAAATAATTTCCTAGATCCTATTGTTATTCAGTTACAAAGATGAACTTCACTTTTGTTTCACCAGACAGTCATATGTTTACACACCTGGCCCCCAAAAAAGTATATTGTTTGATGACAAAGGTCTGATTTACTGATGATTAAGTTCAAGTTATACATTAAATGTTATATCCTGGTGAATTCATGTATTGTACAGTAAAGTGAAATGTTTCACACACACACACACACACACACACACACACACAAACACATTTGTAAAGGACATGTATACCATTCCATCAGATTCCACTGATTTCTGAAGCCAATCATATAAATATTAGCTGTGCTGTATGTATATGTTTGAAAGCAGAATCTGTCATGATTATTCAGTCAGAGGAAAAGAACAGTTGCAGAAATTGATTAATAGATTTACAATATCTGAGAACCAATCAGCTATCAGCAGTCACCAAAAAATAATAGTAATAAATAAATAATAAAAAAAAATGACATGAATACAATTACTGTTAGAAGAATAATGCTGCACAGAATCTAAAAAAACCTTTTAATGTGTTTGGTGCATGGCATGCTGGGAGATATGCAGATCAGCAGTAAAAGATCCGCCTCCAATGTAAGTGCAAATGGGATAAAAAAAAAGTTTCAACTTACCCATTTATTCCCTCATTCATTTATTTCATCATTCATTCATTCATTCATTGACTCACCCATTCATTCACTCATGTATGCATTAATCTATTGACTCACCCATTCATTCACTCATGTATGCATGAATCTATTGACTCACCCATTCATTCACTCATGTATGCATTCATCTATTGACTCACCCATTCATTCACTCATGTATGCATTCATCTATTGACTCACCCATTCATTCACTCAAGTATGCATTAATCTATTGACTCACCCATTCATTCCCTCATTCATTAATTCCCTCATTCATTCATTTCCTCATTCATTCTTTCATTGACTCACCCATTCATTTGTTCATTCATTCATTAATTGACTCACCCATTAATTCATGTATTAATTCATTAACTTACCCATTCATTTCCTCATTCATTCATTGACTCACCCATTCATTCATTCATTCATTGACTCACCCATTAATTAATTCATTCATTTATGCATTAATTCATTAACATACCCATTAATTCCCTCATTCATTCATTTACTCACCCATTCATTTGCTCACCCATGCATTAATTCATCAACTTACCCATTAATTCCCTCATTCATTATTTAGTCATTTGTACCACTGGAAGCGTTGGTCCTGAAACTGGGATATTTGGTAGTGTAACTGATGACTTTGGTTCTGGAACTGTGTTCATTGGTACTAAAACTAACTCTGCTGTACTAAAAATAGGTTCTTTGTGTCAGTATCAAAAATGTTTGCTACATTTGGAATCATTTACTACTAGAACTAAAAACTTAAAAAATGGAACTAAAGTATTTGGTACTTAAGTAATCTGTTGAACTAATTAATGATTAAAAACATTTGAACTAAATTTATACATGATTTACCTGGGATATTTAATACTGGAACTTACATCTTTGGTCCTGGAAGTGGAACATTTAGCAGTAATAGCAGAACATGTAATTGTGGACCTGCACCTTTACTGAATGAACTGATGCTGGAATGGGAGCATTTGTTTCTTGGATCTGGTGCTTTTCGTATTGCATTTAGTGTCTTTGGTGTTGAAACTGTATAATTGGGTAAGTGTCTGTTATTGAAAGAGGAAAACGCTACTTGGCATCCATTGTAAAAAGCAGCAGAAAATGTCGATCTGATGCATTTCTGATGGTGTTTCTTCTCTTTGAAAGCAGGTGCGTCTCAGAGCAATCCAAAAACACTGGTTCAGTTTAAAAGTTTCCAGCTTTGGAGTTTGCAGTGGTTATTACCACGCTGTGGCCATGTTTGTTTAATTATCTCTGAAAGTGCAGGAAGCTCAGAGCTGCCAAGTGAGTGTGTTTCTGCTGAAGCTGAAAAAATCATCTCCAAATAAATATTTTCCTTCTAATGAAATGCTGTCGGCTTTTACTTTGTCTTTTTTCTGCTTGGCATGGGTGTGAGTGTGTGTGTTTGTGTGTGTGTGTGTGTGTGTGTGTGTGTGTGTAAGAATGTTGTCACACACGTTTACGATTTGTCAAAGTCAATCAAAAAAAGAGACTGAGAGGTCTGTGTCTCAACATTTGTCGTCTTTCCTTCATGACTCTTGCAACACAAGGAGACAAAGCGAGTGTTTTCCCAAATGTGTTGTCCAAAATTATCCAAATAATTTGTAGAAGTTTGGATGGCTCTGTCCAATCACAGACCATCTGAAACGTCCTCACCTGCTGCACTCATCTGGAAAGTTTAGTCCCTGATGCACTCTGTCATGGACCTTCCTCTGTTATTGAGTTTTAACGTAGGTTATTGGAAAGTGTCTCAAGTTTGTTAGACACTGTTGGGCGGTCTGAGTTCACCTGTTTTGGTTTCCTGGTGAGCATTTGGGTTGTGGTTCACCAGTGAATTGGTTAGTTGGAGGAGTTGCACCCAGCACTTTGGTTACTTCTCGAGTCTGACCCTGTGTTTTCTTTGTTTTTGGTAATGGTGTTGTGTGGAGTGCAGTCTTTTTGAGTTAATTCTTCAGTACTGCTGACGCAAGGTTACACCTGGTGCCTCTGTCACAGGGTGCTCACCGCCTTGTTACACAATTAAGTGCTTTCATATACACCGATCAACAATAACATTAAAACCACCTCCTTGTTTCTAAACACATTGTTCATTTTATCAACTCCACTTACCATATAGGAGCACTAGTTCAATTACTGACTGTAGTCCATTTATTTCTTTACATACCTTTTTAGCCTGCTTTCACCCTGTTCTTCAATGGTCAGGACCCCCCACAGGACCACCACAGAGCAGGTATTATTTAGGTGGTGGATTATTCTTAGCACTGCAGTGACACTGACATGGTGGTGGTGTGTTAGTGTGTGTTGTGCTGGTATGAGTGGATCAGACAGTTTTAAAATGCCGTGTCCACTTACTGTTGGTCCACCTTGTAGATGTAAAGTCAGAGACGATCACTCATCTATTGCTGCTGTTTGAGTTGGTCATCTTCAACAGGGCGCTGTTGGCTGGATATTGTTTTGGTTGGTGGACTATTCTCAGTCCAGCAGTGACAGTGAGGCGTTTAAAAACTCCAGCAGCGCTGCTGTTTCTGATCCACTCATACCAGCACAACACACACTAACACACCACCTCCATGCCAGTGTCACTGCAGTGCTGAGAATCATCCACCACCTAAATAATACCTGCTCTGTGGTGGTCCTGGGAGAGTCCTGACCATTGAAGAACAGCATGAAAGGGGGCTAACAAGCATGCAGAGAAATAGATGGACTACAGTCAGTAATTGTAGAACTACAAAGTGCTTCTATATGGTAAGTGGAGCTGATAAAATGGACAGTGAGTGTAGAAACAAGAAGGTGGTTTTAATCTTATGGCTGATCGGTGTATACAGGTTTTATCAGATTTTTTTTATTAACCAGTAGTCACAAACAGTTTACCTTAATGTAGAAGACCTCATTCATTTCAAAGGTCTTTAAAATGTGAGATTCTAAAAGGTCAAGACATCAAGATAAATTCCATCCCATTGATTGACTAGATCTCAGCATAAGCTTGGCATGATGCTGCCCTCCAAAACATGATACCTTTACAGTCCACATCAAGCATCCTCCGAATGAACTTCAGGCAACCTGTGCTTCGGATCTGATGCCTGTTTATTTTTCTCCAAAGGTGGTAACACAAAATACAAATGTGGAGGCGAAATAAGAAATCTCATAGAGAAAATTTACTTCATAAGCGTCTTTTAATCCATTCCGTTCCATGCACAAAATTTCTCAGGTGGAAATGCAGAGGAAAAGTGGATCAATTAAAGGAAAAGTTGAACGCAATGACGAAGTTTGGCCGAGCCATCATGCGTAGATGGAATCCAACTGCGTTTTCCGGCAGCCCTTTCATTCTCAGATTCTGATTCCCAAACAGGTGGATGCACTTTTCAATTTCAAACAAAAAAAAAAGAAACATTTTAGGTTGGATCAGATCCTTCAGGGTCATAAAGAAAATGGAACAAAATATGTTCAACTTAGCTCTTGCAAAACATTAGAGAAAAAAAACCACAACCTCCGCAGCTCATAGGTTTCGGTAACCTGTTCCAAACGGATCAATCACAACAGCTTGGCTCTTTTATCTTCATGAACTTTTCCTCCCCCTTTCTCCGTTTAGCACTTCATGCAGAAGATTGAAGAAGTGACCCCCCGGAGAGCCTTCCTCCTCTCTCCTCATCCCAGCAGGAGTGTTTTCTCTGCCACCCGCCGGGTGTTTGTGTGTTTTGGTAGGTAAAGCATGGCGTAATCCCAAGCCGCTGAGCTGGAGCGATGTTTATGGCTCCGCTGATCTGCGAGTGTGTGATTTACGACCACTTTATCTTCTGATTGATGAGGACCAGATGATGTGATGCTTCCACTCCTACACGTCACATCCAGTCTCTGCGATTGGAGATAAGTGGAATTGAAATTGGGACTGAGAATGTGACGCTTCGCTCTGGCTGGCCACCCTATAATCAGGGTCACTATCTCTCATATCTACATCCAGAAGTCAAAAGTTTACGTACACAAGCTTCTGGAGGAATTCTGGTTGGATCGTTGACCACTCTGGCTTCTGGCATGTGTTGGCTTTTTAATACAGTCTACATATTTTTTGACAGGGTTGAGACTAGGGCTTTGTCAAGGTCATTCTAGAAACATGTTTTGGATCTCTGTCCTATCTGAACACTCAATTTATCTAAGAAGAACTTTGAGCTTACATTTCTGTCTTCATTATTCACTGGCAGCAAAACAGCAGCAGAATGCACTGAAGTGCCAGAAAAACTGCTCCACCAGTCTAATACTTGATAGGTCCCCACAAGAGCGTAGGACTGCAGAAATATGACGGGGCATGGACTCCATGAGCTTGCAGAAATATTCTGTAGGCAATGAACACCATACTTCCTGCAGAACGATCCACAAATGTGTTGGATTTCTGTGATCCACAGCATTCCAGATGTGTTTGATAACGTTGAGATCTGGTGACTTAAGTGGGAATGGCAAAGAAAAAGGTCCAAACTCAGATGAGTGTTCCTCCAACCATTATTTGGTGTCTCTAGAAGTGTGTGGCAGTGCATTGTCCTGAAAAGAGGCACATAGTGTGCACCAGTCAGAGACATTTATAGATATAACAGGGGTCCCATGGTAGCCAACTAAAGAAACCACCACCAGCAGCTACAGTCTCCTGTTGTACCAGGTTTTTGGGACTTCAGTGTGTAATACTACCACCACCATGCTTTACAGTAGACACAGTGTTGTTGGCCTTAATATATACTTTTTTTGTCATATATACATATACAGTTGTACAGTACAATGACATTCTTTCTTCGCATATCCCAGCTTGTTTTGAAAATCTAATCTCATCCTTTCGCATCTGACCACAAACCTTTTCATTCAGAAGACCTGTTTTCTATCACAGCAGCCTTGAAGTGAACCATACAGATATTACCATTCATATTCCAGTGTCTTAAAATTCATGACAGACTTACTTTTCATCTGATAACCTGGACAAGATTCCTCTCAGTATAAAATGACAGTCTTGGTTTGAACAGGAGACCACTGTTCCATGTATTTTTCACTTAGTTGCTTAGAAAAAAATAATTGACGTTCCTGACAGATCTTTCATAGACTTGTGCTTTCAGCTAATAGGTGTAGTCACACTAGCCCTGTTCAAATGGGCACAGAAGAGTCACCTGCAGTCAATCATAATCAAGTAATTAGGAAATAAGTAATTAGGGCTGTTGTAGCCTAGTGGTTAAGGTACTGGACTAGTAAGCAGAAGGTTGCTGGTTCAAACACCACCACTGCCAGGTTACCACTGTTGGGCCCTTGAGCAAGGATCTTAACCCTCAGTTGCTTAAACTGTATACTGTAAGTCGCTTTGGATAAAGGTGTCTGCTAAATGCCGAAAATGTAAATGTAGGAAATTATTAAAATAATTTAGTTTATTTTTGATGTGTTTTTCAATCATTCAGTCTCAAAAAAGAGCAGTTGGAGATATCAGTGACATACCAAAACTGACCCCCAAACACGTACTTTTCTAGTGTATGTAAACTTTTGACCTAAACTGCATGACAGGTATTTACATTTTAAACTTCATTACAGAAAAATAAATAAATCCTTAATATAGCCAAAATGTATGTGGACAGCAGATTGACATTAATATAAAGCTGCTCTAAAAGCCTCCAGTCAAAAGAACATTTGTAAGGTCAGGCACTGATGTTGGCTAAAAAGTGCTGCCTTCCAAACAACATTCCAATTCATGTCAAAGGTGTTCTGTGGGGTTGAGGTCAGGGCTCTGTGCAGGCCACTGGAGTTCCTCCACACTAAACGTCAGCATGTCAAACCACAGCGTGTCTTTATGGACCTCGCTTTGTGCAGAGATGCACAGCCAGCCTGGAATAGTAAACAGCCTTCCCTAAACTGTTGTCACAAAATTATGAGCATATAATTGACTTGATAAAATTGAGGGCTGCACAGCACTGAGAAATCCAGCTGAACTGAAAGTATTACAAAATTTACTGTGTGAACGGTTTGAAGCAGCGATATTTCTTTAGCCTTCCATCTGTGTGTGTGTGTGTGTGTGTGTTGTTTCATGCCGCTACACATTGTTTAACCGCAGCAGTTTGAAAGTGAATCAGATCAGAGCAATTCTCTCTCAGATCTATCACCGAAACCCTCACAATCAGCTGCACTCTGAGACTGGCATGCAATCAGACATATCCAAAAATACCAGAGAGATTATTATTTATGAATCCCATGTTTCCTGTGTAATCATTCACACATGTAAGTTTGCTGTGCTTACAGCCACTGATCCATGTACAGGGGTGCTGGTGGGGGAGGGGGAGGGGTTCAACCTTTTTGATAGTTTCTCCATATAGACGAACATTGGCTGGAAAATGGGTCGTCCTGAAGAGCTCAGTTAATCAAATTCCTGCTCTAATAAAGCTGCCTGGTCAGGGCTGTAGTAGATACATAGAAATGTCTAGAAACAACAACATCTCATCAAAACAATCCATACAGTTGGCAGCAACTGTGACCGAATGCAGTGCAAGCATTTGAGGGGTAAGGGACTTGTCCAAGGGCCCAAACAGAGACCTTCTGATTACTGGTCCAGTACCTTAACCGCTCAGCTACCATGGCACTGATGTCCTGACCAGGTTGACTTCTCATTACAACTGGCAAAATGCAAATCCTGCACTTCATAGAGGGAACACATGGCCACTATATGGCCAAAAGTATTTGGACACCCGACCATGCACTCATGGTTACCAACAGCATAATTTTTCTGGAGAATTTTGATGGATGGATATTGGTTTGATGAATGCCAATCTAGTTTGCCAAGGTAAGCTTTCAATGAAGCAGGTTAAAAAATATGTAGATGCCAAACAACAAGCTTGTTGGACATCCCATTCCAATTCATAAGCATTAATATGGAGTTAGGCCATACTAGCCCATAAGAATAGAATTGCTTTATTTGTCATAAATACATATACAGATGTACAGTACAATTAAATTATTTCTTCGCATATCACAGCTTGTTCGGATGCTGGGGTCAGAGTGCAGGGTCAGCCATTGTATGGTGCCCCTGGAGCAGAGAGTGTTAAGGGCCTTGCTCAAGGGCCCAACAGTGGCTGTATGGCAGAGCTGGGATTTGAACTCTCAACCTTTCAATTGAAAGTCCAAAGCACTACCCACTAGGCTACCACAAGAAGCACCATTGAGGTCAGGTTCTCACAGTCAATGTTCTAATCCTAAATGTGTTCAGTATGGACATGTCTTTGTGCATGAGGCACAGTCATGATAAAACAGGATGGGGCCTTGCCCAAACTGTTGCCACAAAGTAGACTTTTTTCTTTACACCTGTTAGCACTGGGTATGTGTGAAAGACCCAGCATGACTAACAAAATCCCAAGACTACTGTAAAAATACACTACCTATACATGTGTATGTAAACTTTTTTACCTCATCCAGATGTAGCTGCTAGTGGTTAGCGCCTCTTAGCTTTAGTTATTTAAAAGTATTTGAACATACTGTACACACAGGCTGCTTTGTGTGAGATCATTGGTTTTCCATGTACAGGATTTGATCTTTCAGTAAGTCCAATGCTAGCATGATTAAACCTGAAGTAGCTGACCTTCTGCTACGATTTATTAGCCTGTATAAGTCGGACTCATGTTCTTCCCAGGGCAGGTGGACCCGGTCAGGGTAATGAGCTGTAAGAGGAGACATTTTGACTTTTTTCCCCAACGTACGGGACACCCGATACAAACAAATGCTGTTTTAAAGAGGAAACATTTGCCTCAGGAGCGAGACCTGAGGGACGCCGCTTAGGAAAGGAAGGGCCTCTGTTTTAGCTAGCTCAGTGTTTTGTTTTGTGGGAGGCCGAATCAGGACGTAACTCTCAGCCGAATCGTAAAGCCGGATTTATCAGGGGTTTTAATCTCGGATGGGTTTTTTAAGGGAGTTCTTTGCTACTTTGTAAAGCAAATGAAGGAACCAAACTTACTGTTTCTGTCAGGAATGGTTTGTGAGATGAGCTGCAGATCTTAAGAAGCTTTTTCACCACAGAACAAATCAAAGCTGGTGGAAATCTTTCAACTTCTCCTGATGTTACAGCGACACTGTACAGAATATGTTTAGCTTAGTACAAATAGAAATCTGTACAACTTTAAAGCCTTAAAAAGATGCCAGTAAGTGGCATCAGGTGTGAGAAATGTACATTTCCAAAATGACTTACAGTTGTTACAGGTGTGGAAAGGAGTCAAAGTTTTCAGATTTTTGGTAAACTGTAGCAAACCTAGCACTGTTCCTCACACACACACACACACACACACACACACACACACACTCACAGATGAGCTTAGGTCAGCTAACAGTGGCTGTTTGATGACATGTTTAAAATCCAGGAGCATCATGCACCACCCACTGGGGTCACACACACACACTCTGCTTGGGGTGAAGTCAAGGGTGAGAGGATGGACAAAAACCGGACTGACAGACAAACTTACACAAGCACACGCGAATCTCCAGAGACCTGAGTGTGTATGTGAGCACAAATTCACAATTATAAATAACAGCAGCTTAAACAGTGGAACTCGGGTGGTGCAGCTAGCTCACAACCACAGAAATCCGGGTTCGAATCTACACAGACCTGATTGGATATACCTAAAGGAGCAGGATGGCCAAAGCCCTGTGATGGATTAGCGCCTTGTCCAGGGTGTGTTCATGCCTTGTGCTTGATGATTTATGGATGGAACTAACCCAGAATAATGCAGTTAATAATAATTTACATATTTACATATAAAGTTCATAAACTAAAGTAATAAAAGATTAGAAAATTGTTTCTGAATTTGTGACTGAATAATTTGATGTATTTTATTGTCCAAAATGGATTTTTTAAAATTATTTGTTTATTTATATGATTATATTATATGATATACAGTATATATTATTATTTATTTATATGTATTTATGTATGTATGTATGTATTTATTAATTTATTTATTTATGTATGTATGTAAAATAAATACGTACGTATGTACATGTTTATGTGTGTATGTATGTATGTATGTATTTATTTATTTATTTAGTTTTTTTTTTTTTTTTTGCCAGTTTGGTTGATCAGTCTAGGTTTGGTTTCTACTGGATTACCACCACATGCATGGATCTAGCTGTAAAGTACGATGGAGGAAGAATAAAGCAGTACTAATCTACATCTCATTGGGATGATCTGTTTTCATGCTACAGCACATAATATACAATTCAAGACGATTACAGCTCTGTGCTAACAGTTTGGGGAATGCCTTTACCTGACTCAGTACAATAAATAGCTGAATAAGTTATCAACTAGCCTGGGCTGAACCTCAACCGCTGACCCCAACCCCGTTCAACAACTCTGAAAAGTCCGATGACAGGATGTCAACAGCGGGCCAGACCTTGTCACCCAGCATCAGCGCCTGAGATTGTTATTGTGTTCCATGTGAAATGGAAATGAATTCCTGCAGTCGTGTTCCAAAGTGTAGTGGGCGGCTAAGGAAAGGGGGGAATTATTTATGTGCATATTAATGTGTGTGTGTGTGTGTCTGTGTGTGTGTGTGTGTAAAGTGTCCCAGTAGGAGAGACGAAAAATAAAAACACTAAATTGGGGATCTGCTGATCATGAAGATAGGATGCTTTGATGTCAGATGGGTTCACAAGGTCCTTGCCTGGATTAGGATAATTTAGATAACTCAACGTGAGTGTGTGTGTGTGTTAGAGATACTATCTCAGACTAAGATCTGACTGGTTGCAAGGGCTCAGTGCATTTCTGGAGATAAGCAAAGTGGCTCGACCAAATGGTGTCATCTGCTTGCTTTCAACTTTACACAGAGCTATAAAGCACTGATCCTTCAGACCAGAGGAGAAGATATCTTCAACCTTCACCTGAACACTGGGCTTTTATTAAAGAGGAACTTCTTTCCAAACCATTTGTGAGGAAAGCACAGAGAAAACCTGTGTGTGAAGGTGCATGATCTTTAGTGAAAAGTTCATACCTTGCTTCATACAGACTTTATACTGTGATGTCACTGGTCCTCATTTACATTTTAGCACAGATGCTTTTATCCAAAGCGACTTACAGTACTGTGACAGTATACAGTCTAAGCAATTGAGGGTTAAGGGCCTTGCTTAAGGGCCCAACAGTGGCAACCTGTCAGTGGAAGGGCTTGAACCAGTGACCTTTCGATTTCTAGTCCAGTACCTTAACCACTAGGCTACAACTGCTACAACTTCTCATTCACCCCTTAAAGAGCAAAGGTGAATCATTTGTTTGTTTATTTCATCTGACCGCTTTATTTTGGACAGGATTTCAGTGAATCCGGTCACCACTGCATTTTTTATATGGAGATGTGGTACTAGTATAAGTGCATCAGGTACAGCAGTGTTGTTGGGATTCTAGAAATCAAAATATCAGTGCTGTAAATAGAAATGTGCTCCAAGTAAAAATGTAAATATAAAGCCAACAGAGTGAATCTGTACAGAGAGCTGTTTCCTTGATCAGAAAATGTCCACTGATAAAAGACAAGAGTATAAAAATCTAAAGATTAAATTTTCCACCTCTGAACTAACGACCCCGTTTTAACCCTTAAACCATTGTTTAGTCTCAGAGCTGGGCTAGTTCATGTAGCCAGGCGCTAACACCTCCGTATCAGGTTTAAAGAAAACTTTCAGATAGTTGAGATGTGTGTGTTAATGTGTGTGTGTTAGCGGGGTTGTGTGTAGATAATCTGTGTATTTTAGGTGCAGTGTGAGCAGTTTCTGGGTACTTGACATGGTGTGTGTCAGTGTGTGTGTGTGTCTAGTAATGTGTGGGTGTGTGTGTGTTTGGAGAAGGGTCGTTTGTGTGTGTGTGTAATAAATGTATATTAGGTTCAGTGTGAGCGTACTTCAAGTGACGTGTGTGTATGTGTATGTGTGTGTGTATATGATGGTATGAGTGTGTGTATATATGATTGTATGTGTGGGTGTGTGTTTGTGTGTGTATATGATTGTATGTGTGTGTGTATATGATTGTATGAGTGTGTGAGCAGTTTTTGAAGACTTGAAGTAAAGCCTGAGATGTATGTGTGTGTTTGTGTGTGTGTATATGATTGTATGTGTGTGTGTGTGTATGATTGTATGTGTGTGTATATGATTGTATGAGTGTGTGAGCAGTTTTTGAAGACTTGAAGTAAAGCCTAAGATGTATGTGTGTGTTTGTGTGTGTATATGATTGTATGTGTGTGTGTATATGATTGTATGTGTGTGTGTGTATATGATTGTATGTGTGTGTGTATATGATTGTATGAGTGTGTGAGCAGTTTTTGAAGACTTGAAGTAAAGCCTGAGATGTGTGTGTGTTTGTGTGTGTATATGATTGTATGTGTGTGTGTATATGATTGTATGTGTGTGTGTGTATATGATTGTATGTGTGTGTGTATATGATTGTATGAGTGTGTGAGCAGTTTTTGAAGACTTGAAGTAAAGCCTGAGATGTACAGTATGTGTGTGTATATATGATTGTATGTGTGTGTGTGTTTGTGTGTGTATATAATTGTTTGTATGTATGTGTTTGTGTGTGTGTATATGATTGTATGAGTGTGTGTGTAAGCAGTTTTTGAAGACTTGAAGTAAAGGCTGAGATGTATGTGTGTGTTTGTGTGTGTATATTATTGTATGTGTTTGTGTGTGTATATGATCGATTGTATGTGTGTGTATGATTGTGTGTGTGTGTGTGTTCGGTGGGGTTGTGTGTATAATAAGTGTATATTAGATTCTGTGTGGGCAGTTTCTGGGTGCTACAAGTGATAGCTGAGATGTGTGTGTGTAAATGTGTATTAGTGTGTGAGCAGTTTTTGGGGACTTGAAGTGATGGCTGAGATGTGTGTTTGTGTGTGTGTATATGATTGTATGTGTGTGTGTGTGTATATATATGATTGTATGTGTGTGTGTGTGTGTGTGTGTGGTCTAAAAAAGCTCTGGATTTCAAATGTTCTGCGGTAGCTGCTCATCAAACAGCGCTGAATGAAGAATAAACAGTTGGAAACTTTGATGTTGGGGGACAAAACCCGAAGCCACCTGGTTAAAATGTATCAGAAATTCAGAACATATTTGGTCGGTTATCAGAAATTAATACAACATTTTGCTCCGTCGAAACGCATTAGGCAGAAGTACGTTATTTACAGCCGATGGAAATCCAGTTTGAGAAATTTTGAAGATTTTTGGTGCAAAACTCGAACAGTAACACGTGGCCTTCGTGCCACTGCGATTTAGAACAGCTTTATTGCTCCCGAAATAAAATTGATCCCATTTCACAAGGCCGTGCCCTTACAGCTTTCATGTTTCTGCTCAGTTTGAGAGAAGAATCACATGAAAATGAATCCTTTTCAGTGAATCGTTTGTTCGTTTGTTTATTCTAACAAACTGCTTTATTCTGGAGCGGGTGTCGGTGAATCCGGCCACTGTTGGGAAACACTCTACACGAGTCCACTCACTCACTCACTCACTCACTCACTCACATTTAGTAATTCAGAGCAGCTAATTAACATCTGTGTGTTTCTGTGAGGTGGGAGGAAACAGGACGACCCGAAGGAAACCTACATTCACATGGTGACAGTGCATCATAATCTGTGTGGCACTTACTCCAACAGCTGTGCCACAATGCTGCCACCTCTTTTGGGAGTAGCAGTTTCATCCATCTGTTCACCATGTTGGTGCAACACAGCTCCAACAACCCAGGTTTGATCCCAGACTGTAGTTGTTCCCTGTGTGAGGTTAAGTACATTGGTTTTGCATTGTGGTGGCCCGGACACACCGCAGTCCTGGCCATGGTAAAGCAGCCAGAGAAAATTAATGAATGTTGCTAACCTTTTTTCGCCCTGTGTGTGTGTGTGTGTGTGTGTGAACCCTGTGGGATCTCATTACCGTGTGATTATATTTTGTCTTGGCACAGGTGCTGCACGTCGATTCGGTTCCCCTTCATTGACCCACTTTGTATATATATATTAATCACCTTTAGCCCCAAGACTTACCATCCATCACACACACACACACACACACACACACACACCCACACACACACACACACACACACAGGTATTGTTAGACATCTACATAATCTGAAATGACAGTAAAATAAACTTCTGCCTCGAAATGAACGCTGTGTTTACATTTGAAGGCCGGAGGGTCGTTAATGAGAAGCACCTGATTATCATTAATCAATAATTTCTTTATAATTACTGATAATCACACAGACTTCAAAAGCAAGTTTACTTCATTTCTAATGTTCCAGAAAACATACGTAACTCTATAGGATTAATGAGCTGTGTCTCAGACTGCATTCTGTACAGAAGACGTACAGTCCCATAATAGAACATGTTTACCCAAAAATCTACCAGACTGACCCAGACAGACCCAGTTCCAAAAAAGCTGGGACAGTATATGGAATACAAAATGATATGTAATGTTTTATCTTATTAACAATATACAGTATTTGGGCGCTCAGGTAATGCAGTGATGCAGTGAGTTAACTCACCACCTCTGATATTCTGGTTCAACACAGACATTATTGTCTCAGGCTATATGTGACCTGCTATGGATTGGCATCCTGTCTAGGGTGTTACTGCCTTGCACCCAGGGCGAGCCTTAACCCTGACCAAAGTAAATTTGATGTAGTTAATAAAAACGTCTTTTTTTTTTGTTTGTTTGTAAATATACACTAATTTCTGCTTTGTTACCTGCAATACATTGCAAAAAATTGAGACAGGGTCAGTGTGTGCACCAATCAGTTGTTCCTGAGCAAGCTGGGGTCATGGCTTTCCACTTTTTGAAAAAACTGCATGACTGAAAAATCTAAGGGCGTATTCATGTCAGAAGTGGCAAAACCGCTTTTGCTCTGGCTGCGCCGTTGTTTCCTATGGAGTAAGGTGGTGCCACTTAGCTTGCCGATGTGCTTCTGTGAGTGGCCCACACTGCGCACTTTTGTGGTGTTGGGCTTGCGATTTTTGCACTCGCTGATTGAACTTTGACCCAGTTTGCTGCTGCCTTTTCAAAGCACCTCCAAAGTTGTTCTTTATGTACATTAAACCATGTAAAGCTTTTTTAACGATGTGTTTTAGACTCTCTTGGAAAAGCTGATTCTCACAATTTCTCAGCACCCCGAGCTGTAACACAAGTTTAAAAGTAAAACAGGAGAACAATCAAGCTAAACACAGATACATGTGAAGCTTTCAGAGTGCATTTGATGGTTATTCCACACAAATGCAGATTCGTCTCATATTCACACTTTGATGACATTTTACCACAACGCTCAAGCCAATACTTCCCATGTGAATACGCCCTAACGGTTAAAAAGTGTAGGTGCTAGACAGACATGCCTGCAGTCCAGATCCGCCTCCTATAGAATGAAAATCCACTTTCACAACTACAACAACTGGTGTCCTTAGTTCTCAGATAATTACAGAACACTGCTGACAGGAACGCTGATGTGGTAAAAACGGCCCTGTCCTGAATTTGTTAAATGCCTTTGCAGTCATAAAACATAATTTTTATTTAAATTTTTCCTACTGGCCTGAATTTTTTGGAATTGTGTTTGTGTTAACTCATGGTATTCCCCAAAGTATTGTTGCAAAGCATTTACTGTAACTAACGACCCAAACATTTAATCCTCCACCATACTTCACAGTTTATATTATGAGATATTGTATTATGTGGACAGTGGTAGCCTAGTGGGTAAAGCTTTGGACTGTCAATTAAAATGGTAGAGTTTAAATCCCAACTCTGCTATGCAGCCATTGTTGGGTCCTTGAGTAAGGCCCTTAACCCCCTCTGCTCCAGGGGTGCCGTACAATATCTGACTCTGCACTCTGACCCCAGCTTCCAAACAAGCTGGAATATATGAAGAAAGTATTTCATAGTACTGTACACATGTATATGTATGTATTATGGTTGTATGTAGTGATTCATCAATCCAGAGTCCTATAGGAGTGTGCTGAGTACCATAGTTGCATTATGGGTAATACACATGCTTCCGCAGCCTCGGCGAACAGCACTTTTTAGCAATGTTCTTGTTAGAACGGTTCCTTCAAGCTTCCTAAAGCGTCTGACGTGCCGGCGAGCATGCTAACGAGACGTGATCCTGTGTTTCCAAGTCTGTCCGTCTGTTTCTTGTTGTTCTTGCGAGACTCTGTGTGGGCAGAGCAGATGGCACAAGCGCTGTTGGCCATTTTTACTTCAAGGGGATCCTCTTCTGTCTTTTTTCCTTCCTCTTTCTTCTTCTTTCTCTTTTATTTCTTCATTTTTTTTTCCATTCTCTCTGGCCGCAAAGCTTTTTTTCATTTTGTTTATCCTCGCGCTTGTTAGCTACCCCATGAAGATGTTATGCTAATGGAAGAAAGGAGCGGAACGGGTTGCAAAACACACACACATATACAGAGAGAGAGAGAGAGAGAGAGAGCGAGAGAAGAATACACACCCAGCCCCCCCCACCACCCACACATGAATATATACACAGTGTAAAATGTAATGATGTAAGGCGGACTTGCTCCATCCAGCATCATGTCGTGAATCACAGAGGGCATCAAGGAGTTCACTTCTTCCCCCCTGAAAACACTTAAACGCACAGCGAGCGAGGGTGTGGTGCACAAAACAGGGGGCATAAATTCAAGTCAGCCGACCCGAACATTATCCAGGGCCGCGGGTCATTTAGGACAGACTGTTTTCCTCTAATTAGAGATATTTTATATTAATGTACAACAGAGGGTTGGAGTTATTTTTCCATCTTTTATGACATTGTACTGGTGACTCTTCCTGAGTGAGGGACTGAGTAATCCCCTGGAAGTTTGTTTTCCCAAATCACCTTCCACACGAGAATACTCACGCCGTGACCGGCTCACATTCCTGCTTTTCCCAAACAGAAACAACATGTTTGAGTCTCTGAACTTCAATATTAAAGCAGTAAAATCGTTTTGAGTTATTTATTTTCTCATCAGTTGCTTTATCCTGGGCAGGGTCACAGCAGATACGGTTCCACCGGCAAACACTGTTCGCAAGGCAGGAACACCTTGGACTGGGTGCCAATCCATCACAGGACTTCGAGTCACCCTGTCAAAGCCCCCGCCCCCACCAATTATACAGACATAACCAATCATGTCTGTACCAACTTGCTTTAGTTACAGAGCAAAGGTTTGTCAATATCTAATAATGATTAGCGTGTGGCGGCACAGTGGCTCGGTGGGTAGCAAGAAGGTCCTGGGTTTGATCCCCAGATGGGGTGGTCCGGGTCCTTTCTGTGTGGAGTTTGCATGTTCTCCCTGTGTCTGTGTGGGTTTACTTCGGGAGCTCTGGTTTCTTCCCACAGTCCAAAAACATGCAGTCAGGTTAACTGGAGACACTGAATTGCCCTATAGGTGAATAGGTGTGTATGTGTGTCTGCCCTGCGATGGACTGGCGCCCCGTCCAGGCTTTTACTGTGTGCCTTGCGCTCATTGAAAAGCTGGGATAGGCTCCAGCAGCGACCCTGATTGGATAGGTGTTTAAGAAAGTAAGTGATTAGCATGTGAAATGTGATCGGTTTTTGATATCTGATGTCATATTGAATATGAAATCAGACCCCCCCCCCCCCCCACACACATTTATTTTTGTTGAGAGTATTCAAGTCTTTGTTCTAAATTGAGAAACGTTACACCGCCACAGGCAGCGTGGTGGCTTGGTGGATAGCACTGTCACTTCATAGCAAGAAGGTCCTGGGTTCAATTCCCATGTGGAGCAGTCCAGGTCAGTGTCCTCCTACAGTCTAAAGGCTTGCATTCAGGACAACTGGAGATACAAAATTGCTCTCGGTGTGAATATATGTAAGTGTGTTTGGCTGTGATGGACTGGCAACCTGTCAGGGGCCAGTAAACCCACCATACCCATCATGACCCTGACCAAGATAAAGCAGTGGTAAAACAGACAATGAATGAATGAATACATCCCCAAAGTAATGATCAATTCAACCCAAATTCCCAAATGTATATGATCAGAATCAGCATCTGGGGGTTTAATCACGTAAAAAAGCATAAAAAGCATTATGGGTTTTGAGACACTTTAAACAACACAAAGAGTTTTCCAGAACCCCCCCCCCCCCCCCCCCCCCATTCCAAATACAGAGGGGAACAAAGAGTCTAAGACTCACGTGACTTCAAACAAGACAGGCGACGGTTTGGACTCACGAGAATTTACGACATCAGAAGCACGCACGCAGGGCCGTATGTCAAACTGTCCGGAGCTACATTAAACAGGAAGTGGGACAGTTCCTCCAGGCCCGTGACTCGGTTCGGTCTGGTTTTCATCTGCCAGCCGACTCTGTAACTTCTGTTTTGAGTGATCGTCTGAGCTCGACACTCCCAGAAAGAACTCAGAAACAGCTCTGGATAAAAGACTTCATCCCGCATGAAGGTTTCATGTCTTTATGAATTTAAACAGTCGCAGAGGGCACCTCTACCTCCCAGCCTTGGCACTTAACACACACACACACACAGGCTCATACACTGCCATCTATCATTTCAATGAATTCCTGTAAAAATGAGCAGAATGTCTCACAGCATGCTAATTTTAATTGTGACGATACATCTGTATGATGTCATGCCATGATTATAGAAATAATTCGATTCATCTTCACAAACCGCATCATCCTGATCAGGGTCTAGGTGGTTTAGGGTCATTTGTAAGGCCCTATCTAATTCACAGCTGTGAAAATCGTGCCACAGACAGTGAAATGAGCAGTTTCCTATATAATATGCACGTTGGCTCGGTGGGTAGCACTGTCGCCTCACAGCAAGAAGGTCCTGGGTCCTTTCTGTGTCGAGTTTGCATGTTCTCCCCGTGTCTGTGTGGTTTCCTCCGGGTGCTCCGGTTTCCTCCCACAGTCCAAGAACATGCAGTCAGGTTAACTGGAGACACTCAATTGCCCTATAGGTGAGTGGGTGTGTGTATATATATGAGTGTGTTTATGTGTGTATGTGTGTCTGCCCTGCGATGGACTGGCGCCCCGTCCAGGGTGTTACTGTGTGCCTTGCGCCCATTGAAAAGCTAGGATAGGCTCCAGCACCCCCCTGTGACCCTAATTGGATAAGCGGTTAAGAAAGTGAGTGAGTGAGAATTTAAAATGTAAGGTTTGTGTTTAGCGATTTAACATTTTCCTCTCAATCTAGTCATATCTAATTACCAGATTGCATTACGCTTCCTCTCTACTGATGTTTATCTCCACCCTGACTGAGGAAAGCCATGACTAACGCACGCCCCCTCCGACCCTTGTGCAGTAGCCGACTACATCTTTTCACCTGCACGAGACGAGTTAGAGATGTCAGCTCTTGTGTGCTAGCGTGTGTTTTACCGCTGCACCACCTGAGTGCCAAGTGCATCACGTTTACTGATTAGTTTGCACTATGAGGCGGTTCAAGCAATCCTACGGCAATTCAGTTAGTAATCGGCTAGTCAAAATGTCCAAGATGTTGAAGTGTATCGGAGCTAAAACACTGCTTGAGTGACTGAGTTTGGAAAACAAACAATTCTGTGGATGCAGATGGGCGAGATGCATACGAGTATTTTTGAATTTACAGTCAACTATTAAGGTAGGCTGTGCTGTGTATTGAACCTTCCATTTATTCTATCACTTAATTTATGAGTGTTATTTAATGACTGCTGTGAAATGTGGAACTTCTCTTTAAAATCTGTAAAATCTGTGATTTTTGAAAACAAGGTCTGTGAAATTAAGCACATTTCCATGTGAATTTAGTAGGGCTCTAGTCATTAGTAGGCAAGAACATTTGTGGTCATTCCACCTACTGCATGTTTTTGAGAAACGCGAGGAAACCAGAGCCATTTTTACTCAATCATGTTCAATAACTACTTCATCCTGTTCGAGGTCGCATGAATACACCCAGGACAGGCCGTCACTCTATGAACTTCAGCTGACTCGTCCCTATTAACAACCTTTAGGATGAATTGGAATGTTAAGTGCAAGCCTTGTTGTCCAACATCTCTACCCACAGTGGTACTTCAAGTCTTGTGAAAAGCTCAAGGGATGACCAATAGTTTTATGGGCATGGGTGCACATACTTTTGGACATGTCTTGTACTTCACAACATTTAATTTCCACAGTTTGCCACATCATGGTGGCTCATCTATATCTATATCTATCTATATCAGTGGGTAGCACTGTCGCCTCACAGCAAGAAGGTCCTGGGTTTGATCCCCAGGCGGGGTGGCCCACGTCCTTTCTGTGTGGAGTTTGCATGTTCTCCCCTTGCCTGAGTGGGTTTCCTCTGGGAGTTTCGGTTTCCTCCCACAGTCCAAAAACATGAAGTCAAGTTAATTGCCCTATAGGTGAATGGGTGTGTGTAAGTGTGTGTGTGTGTGTGCCTGCAATGGACTGGTGCCCCGTCCAGGGTGTTACTGTGTGCCTTGCGCCCATTGAAAAGCTGGGATAGGCTCCAGCACAACACCCCCACCCGCGACCCTATTTGGATAAGCGGTTAAGACAGCGAGTGAGTGAGAGAGTTTGCCACATTTTATTTGGCACGGTTTGGAGCTCTCAGCCAGCTACAGGCACCAGCTCTGAAATGTTTTAAGATCAATTCGATTTTAAGATCAGCTTAACTATTTACAGGAAATCACTATTTACAAAAACACTGAACCTGGCAGAACTGGAAGGTAGGAGTTAGATGGATTTTTGGTCCGTCGTTGGATTTGTACCTACATTTCACACTAATCCTCCCGCAAATACCTCCAAACACTCCAGTGTTATTCTTTCAGCTTAAGGCTTGGCAGGTGTGTAACCGGAGATTGGTATATTCCTGCAAAAACCATTTTTATAGATGGGGGGTGCAGGCCGGGTGTGTAGGATGGGTGAGGGGGCGTGGTGGAGGAGTTCAGGTAGTTTGGCAGACGAGTGGTACTGGAAAACTGGATTAATAAAAACAGGGAGAAGAAATTTGTGTTCTAATAATATTATGTACATAATTCATTGAATCACTTAGAAACTACACCAGCCAACACTGTTCTGGGAAGGTTTTTACTAGATTTTGGAACATGGCTGCAGGAATTTACTTTAGTCCCACCATCAGGGATTGCACTGATGCCTCAGATCTTTATTGCTCCTTCAAAGATCTTCTAGTTTACATCAAACCCAGATTCTTTTCAGATTTTTCTCCTGAGTGTTGAGTGCTGGGCGGCACGGTGGCTCGGTGGGTAGCACTGTCGCCTCACAGCAAGAAGGTCCTGGGTTCGATCCCCAGGCGAGGCGGTCCGGGTCCTTTCTGTGCGGAGTTTGCATGTTCTTCCCATGTCTGCGTGGGTTTCCTCCAGGAGCTCCGGTTTCCTCCCACAGTCCAAAAACATGCAGTCGAGTTAATTGGAGACACTGAATTACCCTATAGGTGAATGGGTGAGTGTATGTGTGTGTGTCTGCCCAGCGATGGGCTGGTGCCCCGTCCAGGGTGTTACTGTGTGCCTTGCGCCCATTGAAAAGCTGGGATTGGCTCCAGCACCCCCCCGTAACCCTAATTGGATAAGCGGTTACGAAAGTGAGTGAGTGTTGAGTGCTTATACCATTCTAAACAGCACTGGCATTGCGCATGGTGATCTTAAGCTTGTGTGCATTGGCTCGTTTATCAAAAGCCAATTTTGGAACCCAGTTTGGAACCATTGTTTTTAATCAGGGTTGGAAAGGTGCCATCATGTAAAAAAACAGCCTTTGATTTGATGCACCTGTTAGAAATAGCTAGACCAAAAGTGTCCCAATCAATCTGAAACAAATATCCACAGGCGAAAAAGCAATAAATAAATGGACAAAGTCGAGCATGACAACATATGTTTTGCTTTGCCCCCCTTTGATGTTTCTCCAGGAGCTTGGATACGCCGGCAGCGCTGTTACAATAACGCACGATAACAGACCCAAGGCCCCTGGACGCCATCACCTCCCTGCCCTCACTTTATTAACGTCGAAAACCCCATCCAAAACAACGCCTGAGGCGAAACAGAACCGGGACGAGTCACGGCGAGGAGTCACCTCTCCTCCAGAGCACGAGTCGATCTAAAACTCCAACCACAACAAAAGCAGCAGGGACGCAGAGGGACGCGAGCGGGGACTGATCGTCCTCCAAGAGCAACGCGGCTAACCTCGGCTAAATATTCACCGCAGAGAACATGCACCGATGCACCCCGAACACACCAAAACACACACTCCAGACGAAACACTTGTCAGTCAGACGATGGGTGGCACAGGAGGCGCTTTTTTGTGGCGATGCTTTAGTTCCAAAACATGAGCTTAAAAAATTTGGAGCTGACAGTCGGTTTTACCAAGCAGTGATTCACTTTTTCCCAGTTTGCAACATCGGACTGGGAATTAATGTGACTGGAACAGTGGAGTGAAATCGTTTGATCTTTTGAGAAGAACTTTAGGCTGCACACAGACACTTGAGGTACCGTTTTAGAGCCAAGAACATCTCATTTAATTAAAGTTGTACACCGATCAGCCATAACATTAAAACCACCTCCTTGTTTCTACACCCACTGTACATTTTATAAGCTCTACTTACTATATAGGAACACGTTGTAGTTCTACTGTACAATTACTGACTGTAGTCCATCTGTTTCTCTGCATGCTTTGTTAGCACCCTTTCATGCAGTTTTTCAATGGTCAGGACCACCTCAGAGCGAGTATTATTCGGGTGGTGGATCATTCTCAGCACTGCAGTGACATTGACATGGTGGTGGTGTGTTAGTGTGTGTTGTGCTGGCATGAGTGAATAAGACACAGCAGCACTGATGGAGTTTTAAACACCTCATTGTCACTGCTGGACTGAGAATACTCCACCAACCAAAACTATCCAGCTAACAGCGCCCTGTGGGCAGCCTCCTGTGACCACTGACGAAGGTCTAGAAGATGACCAACTCAAATTACGTCTACAAGGTGGACCAACTAGGTAGGAGTGTCTAATAGAGTGGACAGTGAGTGGACACGGTATTTAAAAACTCCATCGGCGCTGCTGTGTCTGATCCACTCATACCAGCACAACACACACTAACACACCACCACCATGTCAGTGTTACTGCAGTGCTAAGAATGATCCACCACCTAAATAAGAACAGGGTGAAAGTATGCTAAAAAGTATGATGATGAGTGAAATAGATGGACTACAGTCAGTAATTGTAGAGCTACAAAGTGCTCCTATATGGTATGGGGAGCTAATAAAGTGGACAGTGAGTGTAGAAACAAGGAGGTGGTTTTAATGTAATGGCTGATTGGTGTATTTTGCAGACATACTGAATGTGGTCACCTTGCTATGGCCATTACTATGTAGTTGACCCATCCCCCCACCGGTCCGTGGGTGACTTATTACCAGATCGCACAGAAATAATTAATAATTAATTGTTTATTCTGTTTAATTAACACTCACACTCTTTTTTTAATAACAGCTATCTGTTCCTCTTGACACATTTGACACGTAACAAAAAAATTAAGCCCACAAGCAAGCTAAAATGAGCAAAAAAAAGGCTGATTATCCATCAATAGTGAGTAGTACTGGTATGCACTTTGTGTTTTTATTATGCTTGTTGTATGATCTTATTGTTAATCCTCCCGCCCCCGTCGTTCTGTGAAAAGATATCTTATATGAAACCGGTCCGAGGTGCAAAAAAGGTTCCGCTGTTCTTCAGTGTCTGTGTGGGTTTCCTTTACCTACTTTGTTTGAACTGGCTGGTAATTGCCTGGACTTAACTGCCCCTGTGCTGCCCTGAGATCAACTGTTGCCCTGTTCCTGCCTCATGTTCAGTTATTTCACCATGACCCTGACCAGTATCAGGCTGGTAAAGGACTAGTAAAAAAAAAGTTGCTCATAAAGCACAGAAACGATGCTTCCCGGCATGTAGAGGAATTTAATCATTAAAGTTTACATTGGGCGAGACACGATGTTGAAGATGATGAGACAAAGCCCAGAGTATTTTTCTTTCTCTGACAGTCTGAGATTCATCTCTGCTCTGTTTGTCTTACGAAATATCAGGAAAAAAAGCTGGTTCCTACAGAAGAATGGCGTTTATTGTTTTATTACGTTGCGACATGACACGGTTTTAGTAGCCGGAGCATGTTTGCGCTGATATCGGGTTGCGCCCTGTGCATTGTTCTTCATGAGAAAGACAAGAACCGGTGAACAGAACGGAATCTTTACAGATCCATGACAGACTCTCGAGCTTCACCCGACGTGCCTCAAATCATGTTTGACAAATTCCGGCCTAAAATAAAGCTCGCTGTCCATGCTCATAGATGTCAGAGCTCGGGTTCGGATCCATCCTGTCCGACGGCGTGCTGGCAAACCTGGTGGAAAACACTGAGAGTTTGAGAGCTGTACACGGGATTAGGTTTTCAGAGCAGTTCCAGGCCTGAATATCGTTAAGCAGTCGTTGAAGATCCATTTCTGGGTTAAGTGAGTTATTAATGTTCGTTGTTTGCTGGAGGTTCTTGCAGTGGCTTGTCAGAAGTTCTGCATCTTGTCCAACTTGGTGCTGATCTTTAAGAGACCTCAATCATTTATGAACACCAAACAGTAGATCTGTAACTTACAGTGGTCCAACTGCAAGACGGGTCTCACGAGGAGGGGAAAGGATTACAAATTTAGGCGTCGGGTTGGGCAATCTGCTAGCCCACGACTACAGAGACCTGGGTTCAAGTTTTAGCAGTGCCACTGTCCTAGTCAGCTGCTCTACAAGCACAATTGCCCATGTCTGAGGAAGAGAAGACTGAATTGACAGACTGGATTACTCAGGTACACTGGTATACTCAGGTTGCCAGTGCAATGAAAAACTGTCCAAATTGGGAGATGTTAAAGTGGTTGGATACACAGCAGAAGGTCCTGTTTCAGCAGCAATGACTCGGAACCCTACCCGAACTTCCGTCCCTCAGGCACGGCCAAATGTGTCTGATGAGTGCCTAAAAAAAACCTGTCTGGTTCTATATCCAAACTGTTAGAAATTTCTGGCTTTAGTTGACAGTCCCAGTGACCAAATTTAAGATTTTGCCCAGGCAACAATATGTAGACTTACATATCTATGGTTAGTATAAAAATTATAACTATAGCTATTTACATATATGATATTAGGTCTATATACATAACATTATGACCACATCCTTGTTTCAACACTCACTGTCCATTTTATCAGCTCCACTGACCATATAGAAGCACTTTGTAGTTCTACAGTTACTGACCGTAGTCCATCTGTTTCTCTACATACCTTTTTAGCCTGTTTTCACCCTGTTCTTCAATGGTCAGGACCCCCACAGGACCACCACAGAGCAGGTGTTATTTGGGTGGTGGATCATTTTCAGCACTGCAGTGACACTGACATGGTGGTGGTGTGTTAGTGTGTGTTGTGCTGGTATGAGTGGATAAGACACAGCAGCACTGATGGAGTTTTGAAACACCTCACTGTCACTGCTGGACTGAGAATAGTCCACCAGCCGAAAATATATCCAGCCAACAGCGCCCCGTGGGCAGCATCCTGTGTCCACTGATGAAGGTCTAGAAGATGACCAACTCAAACAGCAGCAATAGATGAGCGATCATCTCTGGCTTTACATCTACAAGGTGGACCAACCAGGTAGGAGTGTTTAATAGAGTGGACAGTAAGTGGACACGGTATTTAAAAACTCCAGGAGCACTGCTGTGTCTGATTCACTCATACCAGCACAACACACACTAACACACCACCACCATGTCAGTGTCACTAAAACATAAGCATGGGAGTGGGAATACTAGGTTTGTATAATAATAATAATAATAATAATAATAATAATATAGAACTGTTAAATAAATAACTATACATAGGTATGGGCATATAATTGTGCAGGTATGTGTGAGGTAAAGAAGAGTTCATTCTAAGGCAAGTGACTTAATTAATTGGTTAATTTGTAAGCACTTTAATTAATAGACTTTTTATTTGCGTAAGTGCTATAATGTTAAACTCACCTTGTATAAACCTGCTGAAAAGTTGTAATGAACTGTAGTTGAACTCTGATGCTTTAACTCTCTTCTCGGCAGTGTTATTTGACTGTGCCACCTGAGTGCCCACTTGCAAGCTTTTCTGGAGCATACAGCAGCCTTTTAGCAGATAAACCCAGACACAAAAGACTTAGAACGTCTGATTCTGAGACTATTGGTGTAATCAGTGCTATCTGGTTACTCTGTGCACTAAAATGCCCTCTGCACTCTGATTTTCTTCCATGTGTAACACTGGCAGTGCACCAGTATGTCTCAAACGTAGTCTATTTTTTCAGTAATCCGTATATCAGCACGTTCTTACACCTTGCAACATCATCCGTCAGGTCGGTGTACAGAAATAACTTCAGATCATTCCTCCCTAACCAACACACCCGTGGCTCCATCGCTCAGTCGCTTTCTTTTCCCACCCTGCAACAGTTATTCCTTCCAGAATTTAGTTTGGAGCCGGACCACCATCTGGAGAAGCGCCCACTCGTGTTTCCCAAACCCTCCTTTTAATTCATCAAGTTAACTTACCAGAAGCTTAACAGCGAGCGGCTTCGAATCGACCAAGGTCGAGCCTGTTTATAAAGAATTATGCTGCTATTTTTACACAGATAGCTTTGGAACTTGATCCTTTCGGTAAAATGAACGGGTCTGGTCGAAAGGTCACGCGGGGCGCGAGGGGTGGAAATGTCCCGGTGATGGAACGTGATCTAAACTTTGAAACCGCAACCTGAACGTGAGACGGATTAGAAAGCTGTGAGATGCCGTCCAAAGCAAAGAGACTGGAATTAAAATAAATAATGAGAATAAAATTCCCCTGCATTCCCCTCATACCAGCTTCAAACACACCAAATACTTCAGCTCGGATCAGTTCCTGTCTTGTCTTGCGAGCTGATCTTGTTCGCCTCCATTCTTAAACATCGGCTCTACTGTGTGTGTGTGTGTGTGTGTGTTGGATTACTAGAGTGTGTTTACGTAATGCACAATAATAATCAGATCCTGACGACTAAAGGGCAGAAAGCAGAAGGTGACACTGGATTTACTGAGTTCCACTGCATGCCTGCTTGTACTTTTGATTTGTCTTGTCCTATTTATCTAATTCCAGCATGTTCTCCCCCTGTGCACAAAGCAACGTCCACTGGTGTGAAGAAGGAAGTCAGTGCAAACCAGGAGAAACATCAGTGCTCGTCCTACACACAAAAAAGCACCCGCAACATCTCCAAAAATTTTGTTGAATATTCCATAGACAGGGTGGCATGGTGGCTCGGTGGGTAGCACTGTCGCCTCACAGCAAGAAGGTCCTGGGTTCGATCCCCAGGCGGGGCGGCCTGGGTCCTTTCTGTGTGGAGTTTGCATGTTCTTCCCGTGTCTGCGTGGATTTCCTCTGGGGCCTCCGGTTTCCTCCCACAGTCCAAAAACATGCAGTCAGGTTAATTGGAGACACTGAATTGCCCTATAGGTGAATGGGTGTGTGTATGTGTGTCAGCTCTGCGATGGACTGGCGCCCCGTCCAGGGTGTTACTGTGTGCCTTGCGCCCATTGAAAAGCTGGGATATGCAGTGCTGAGAATCATCCACCACCTAAATAATACCTGCTCTGTGGGGGTACTGACCATTGAAGAACAGGGTGAAAGCAGGGTAAAAAGTATGTAGAGAAACAGATGGACTACAGTCAGTAATTGTAGAACCACAAAGTGCTTCTATATGGTAAGTGGAGCTGATAAAATGAACAGTGAGTGTAGAAACAAGGAGGTGGTTTTAATGTTATGGCTGATCATAGCCATAGTATAGTCATAGTTGAAACAACTCTTCCACTCACACTGGCTTAATAATATCGTTAGTGTGTCTCGCTGGTGTGTTGTTTGAGGTGGCACTGACACGTTATTGTATCATGCAGTGTGATCTCAAACACCTCAGGTGTGACACACCCATCCTCTCTGTCATTTTGAGACATTGTGTTAATGTTGACACTCACTGCTGCTACCTGCTGCCTTGAAACATCACGTTCAGAGTGACCAAATGCCCTTCATTCATCACCTCATCAGCTGTTCTTGCACTGATTGTGGTAGTGAGCTCTTGTGCTCTTTAGATAAAACCATTACCACTATGGAGGAGACCACTCCTATTAGAATGTTCTCGTATATACAAGTGGACCCAATGCATGACATCTAAACGCCGTCCACAGCATAACAAAGTCACCGGATATCCAGTGATCATGAACGTGGCAGTCTAAAAAAATCTCTATGGCATGGTCTTCTAATTTCATAGACTACAGCTGGTGACTTCTCTGTGCCCCTATATTTAGGGATAGTTTAATTGCACCTGTTAGGAATTACATTGAAAAGTGAACTTATGCAACATCTGGGAAGAAAACCCAAACTGTCATTTTATGTTGAGCGGAAATGTCAGAATGGTCAGATATGATCCAAAAAGGACATAAAGGTCTGCAAGGGAACTGCTGGAAAATGGACACTGTTCATAGTCAAGCAAGTTTTGTATCATCCTGCCTATTTCTGCTCCTGCACAGCTTTTGCTTATAGCTCTAGGGCAGTGGTAGATCAGCGGTTAAGGTGGACTAGTAATCAGAGGGCTGCCGGTTCAGGCCCTACCTCAGCCAAGTTAGTTAGTTAGAGAGATACTTTATTGATCCTCCAGGAAATTAAACAGTTGCCACTCTGTTGAGCCCCTGAGCACGGCCCTAACCCTCAAATTGCTTGCTCAGTTGAAGCATTTGCTAAATGCTGCAAGTGTAAATGTAAATGACTGTAGTCGTGTGTACAAAACTAGACCCATAAAGAGATGGTTTGATGAGTTTAGTATGAAAGAGCTCCAGTGGTCTGCACAATTTGGGATGAATCAGAACAGCGATTGTGAGCCAAGCCTTTTCATCCCACATTGGTGCCTGATTCTAAATGGGCACAAACGCCAGTGAGTGGATGGATCCTGTGGAATGATGAATCCTGTGGAAAGAAATGTTGAAATGAAATGTCCTTCAAGCTCATGTTCAGGTGTCCTAATACTTTTGACCGTATAGTGTGTCCTCCAGTGACTTGAGTTATGTTTATATTTGGAGGGCGGCACGGTGGCTTAGTGGGTAGCACTGTCGCCTCACAGCAGAAAGGTCCTGGGTTCAATCCCCAGGCGGGGCGGTCCGGGTCCTTTCTGTGCGGAGTTTGCATGTTCTCCCCCTGTCTGTGTGGATTTCCTCTGGGAGCTCCGGTTTTCTTCCCACAGTCCAAAAACATGCAGTCATGTTAACTGGAGTCACTGAATTACCCTATAACTGAATGGGTGTGTGTGTATGTTTGTCTGCCCTGCGATGGACTGGCACCCCGTCCAGGGTGTTACTGTGTGCCTTGCACCCATTGAAAAGCTGGGATAGGCTCCAGCACACAACCCACCCCGCGACCCTAATTGGATAAGCAGGTAAGAAAATGAATGAATGAATGTATGTATATATTTGGATGTTTGTGATGGTTTTCAATGTGAAACATCTCAGCATCTTCATCTTGCTTCATCCAGATCATACAGCAGCTGCGCCTGAGTGCAGTTTCCATCCTGTACTGCACTATAAAGATCCCATCCTCGGTCCGCTCATTGTTTTTTAATTGGCAGTGATATCAGAGGTTCCTTTTCTGCTTACTTTGCATTCTGGGATGTTTATGAGAGTTTTTTGATATAAAACACGACGTCTCTGTGTCCCATAAACAATCTGGTCTGTAATACGCTCCGACACTGGATCTGCTGCTAAAATCCAGAAGAGCGTTTGATTGGGAGCGTGCTAGATAAAAACGATACGATCCATTATAAAAAGCACGCATAAGTCAACATGATAATGCGGAGCACATGCGCCCGGCTCCGTCGTGGATCGCACTGCGGCCTTTTATCCGCCCCGCGCCGTGCCATGTGCCCTCCTAGGTAGGCATGTCTGATTAATAAATGCTTTTTAAAAGACGGGGCTCATATGGAAACAATCACACTGATCTGCTGTGTGACATAAAGAAACAAGCACTGTTTAAACACATCTTATCATTTTCTCTCTGTTTTTAGTTTTAATAAAGCGGTCACAGCATTCATGAATCATAAATAATAATCATTTATAAAATAAAGGACCCCGCCGATGGAAAACATGCTCAGTTACGAGCTGTGCTGCTTCCCTAACAGTGCATCCTTCATCTTTTTGGATGCATTTCCACCGTCGCAGGCATGTCCTTTGCCACCGTGCCAAGTTTGCCAGCCAATCGATCCTGCCTGGCATCCAATCTGCTGGCAGTTTAGCAAGAAAGCACCACTTGCTTTCTTTAAACCAAAGCCAGGCGCAAAGCTGTGGCCTGTTAGAGGAGATTAAAACAAATCAGTCCATAAAAATGCCAGTGTTAATAACGCTAATCGTGATAGATTTCTTGGATAACGGTGTAGATGAATGAGTGAGAGTGATGCGGCTGTTGAAAGCAGAAGAAGAAGACGTGCTATAAAGAGGGGGGTGGGGTGGAGAAGAAAAACAATCAAGGAATCAGGGAGGAAGAATAGGAATCCACCTTGGTGTTTTCTCAGTGCTAGTATTATCAGCATTAGCCTGGTGGGGGGTGTTTTTGCTGCAGAGGAGGGTAATAACCTGATGGAGCGTCTCAGTGAAAGAAAAGAGGGCCCTGTTTGACCCTTTTATGAGCCCATTTTATTCTGGATTCAAGCTGGCTGTAAATTAAACAGTGACCGTAAAGTTTCTTCAGGAACACTATGCCACAAACTAAAGGAATTCCAGAAAGATGTTGTAAAAATGGTTACTAATTCTTGTATATAGCTCTAAGACTCCACAGAACCACTATAAGAGTCATTATTTACAAATGGAGAAGGCTGAAACCAGTGGTGAATCTACCCATGAGTGGCCAGTCTGGTAAAATTGACTCCATAACAAGACAGAGACCTTGCAAACATGGGATTCATAGAAGTGTAGCTAGAAGGAAGTCACTGCCAACCAGGAGAAACGTCAGTGCTCGTCCGACACACAAAACCACCCGGAATTAAAAAAAAACAGTGAAACTTGGTGGTGATGGAGGTTGTTTGGATGCTTTGCTGCATCAGGACATGGGCAAGTTGACGTTATTGAGGGAACGATGAATTCTACACTCTACCAGAAACATCTTGAGAAGAATCTTGGATCATCTATATTATGCAGCAGGACAAAAATTAAAATGCAAGCTGTGGATGTTGCCAAATCTAAATTCCAACTAAAACCCAGCAGAAATGCTATGATCTGATGAGACCTGAGGGCAGCAGTTCATGTCTGATAACCAGCATGTCTATTATGTCTGATTTAAAGCAGTAAGAAACTGGAGCTCAAATTTGCCCACAGTGGTGGGGGCAAATACTTTTTCACAACACTGCTGTCATGTTTGTGTGTTTATGCCACAGTGATGAGTCAAAGGAGCACATTCAGTGCAAGACTCATTCTCTTTTCTACCTGTGGCCATCAAACTCTATAATTCCTCCCTTAATATGTGACACTGTGGTTCACCTGTGCAATATTCTGTGCAATATTCAGTGCAATTGTATTCATATGTGCAATAATAATAATGCAAGCATTTAATTATTTAATTATGTGCAAATAACTTTTTTAATTCTATTTACAAAATGTTCTTCTTTTTTCTTCTTCTAAGTTTTTAGCTAGTAGAGTGTTTATTCTTTCTACATAAATGGGTGCTACTGTAATAACTGCAATTTCCCTCTGGGATCAATAAAGTATTCTGATTCTGATTCTGATTCTGATTGTTTAGGCAGATCTATGAAAAAAGAAAAGTTTAGTTGTTACAGTGTAGTCACTGTCAGGCAGGAAGCCCTCAGGACCTCTCCAGGATTGGCTCATGAAGACAATGTTGTGGAACCACGATGTCCCACCAGCAGCAGGGGGTGAACAAAATAAAGCAAAATAATAATCCTACATGAATATAAATATGCCAACAGGGTGTAAGGCCAGGATGTTCCTCCAGGATGGTTCAGTTTTAATACTTCTTTGAAAGCTCCCATCCAAGTTCTAAATGTTCTGTAATGAGATGTTGGATCTTCTTCAAGAAGAACATGTTCCACAGTCTGCACTCCAGAGCCTTCTGTCAAATTTCAATTGAGTTTAAATCCGCTGAACATAAAAGGAGCTTTCGTGTTGGCTTAATCCAGATGTTCATAAGGCAGTTGTAGCCTGGACTAGTAATCATAAGGTCATTGGTTCAAGGCCCTTAACCCTCAATTGCTCAGACTGTATACTGTCCCAGTTCTGTTAGTCACCTTAGATGAAAGGCATCAGCTAATTGCTGAAAATGTAAATATAAATGTTCATCATCTCTTGAATCATCTGACCATTATATAGGGGTGCTATTAGACATGAGATCATCAGAATCATCAGGTTTGCACCATAGGGTGCACCTGGTCCTAATTCCCACCAGATGCTGCTCACTCCATTATGGATCTGGTTAATCATGGATCAGTTGTAGCCTAGCAGGTTGCTGCTGTTGGGCCCTTGAGCTAGGCCCTTAACACTTAATTGCTCAGACTGCATACTGTCCCAGTACTGTTAGTCGCTTTCGATAAAAGATGTCTGCTAAATCCCGAAAATGTAATGTTCATTCAATGCAACTTCAATGGTGTTTAAATCTGCTGAACAGGAGTCCAGGTGTTGTGCTCTTTATACCAAGTTATGAATATTTGTGCATCTGCTTCTATCACAATATATTTGGGTCATAGAGGTGCCTCTTAGTTCTGTGAGGCTGTTGTAGTTTTATGGTATTTGGGATCCTTGTTATTGAGGACCACAATGTTTGTCATTGTGTTCACTGTCATGAAGTTCGAGACATACATTTAAAATTCAGGCACCCACTATTTGGCCCCTCAGAGTGTAAAGAACTCTGTTGGTTGCTTCATACTATTTGAATTCTCCATTATTAAAGTGCTTTTCATCAGACGCTGCTCTAGCTGATACAATCTGGTAATAGTAAATAACATCAACATCATGATAAGACGCCATCATGGTTTCTCAATTCATGACTCACTTGGTGGATCTTTGTTCAGAGCTGTTCTGCGATCGTCTCCTATCTGGAATGATAACATAATGAAGTTAGGAAATAATTCTGTATTGCAAAATCCATCAGTATGTTCTAATTCCTGAAGGATGAGTGGACTGAGTGACTAACTTCCAGCAAGGTTGCAAAGTGCAACAAAACTAGTGAAGTCATGCATTCTGGAGCACATGACGCAGCCGTGCTAGCAATAATTCATTTCACCTTTTAAATATCTAAATAGGTTCATAAACTTTTTTTTCCCTTGGTGGCTGAATTCTTATTTAATGTAAAATGATGACAGACAAAAGGATCAGGAGGAATGTCGCTAATTTAGCTCAGGATGAGGGCGTTTAAGGAAACAAAGAGACTGAAGTGCGCTTCCTTCTTTCCAAATCCCTAAAAAGCCCTCAGATAGGGCTGAAGCTGAGTGATCACCCTGCTCTCCTTAACGTCCCTTAATCCCCGAGATCCACAAACCACAGGAACAAACAGCGTGGAGAACCATGGACCCGTCTGAGGTTCCAACCGGCTTTCAGACAATAATTACAAGAGAAATTACAAGAGAAAGAAAGACAGAGCTTTGCAGGATTATTGTACTCATTTGTAAAGATTCTTTTTATAACAGGAGGATTTAATATCGTTTTAACCACACTAGCCTACTTCCACTAGGATCCAGGCTTCGAATCCCCAGTAGTGGTTTTGGCCAGTCAGGCATCTACATGCACGTGCAAATGGCTATGTCTGATGGGGATGGCTGAGGTCCCGCAATGAATTCCTGTCCAAAGTCCTGTCCATTTTGTGCTACTGCATTGCGCCCAGTGATTTGGGAAACCCACCACGACCTTGACCAGGATACAGTGGTGGTGGTTTCAACAGCACCAACTGATATTGTCTAAATCTGCTAAAATGTATTATACAAATGTATTTACACATGCTTTAAACTTTGTGTCAACAGTTTAGGGAAGAACCTTTCCTGTTCCAGCTTGATTGTGTCTCTATGCAAAGTCAGGCCCATACAGACTTTATTTGATGAGTTTGGTAAGAAAGAACTCCAGTGGCCTGCAAAAAGTTCTGATCTTGGCTTGTGATTAGGGACACAACATCATCATGCTGGAATTCGCCAAATGTAAGATGTAACCATGTCCATAGCTTGACTGGTATAAGGGTGCCCTGTGTGTGTAGGTGTGTGTATGTGTGTGTGAGTGGCTAGATCAGACAATATCTGTCTCTGGCTTTAAACAAGTAACTAAAGTACCTGGCGTTAATCACTGTCATATTTCCTGAAGTTCACTGCATTAAAAACACTTATTATTATTATTATTATTATTATTATTATTATTTATTACGAATGTATTTATTATTATTTAACTAATTTATTTAAATTATTATTTGTTGTTTTACAATTTATTATTATTATTATTTATTATAACTATTGTTAATAATACTGTAATAATGTATTGAATTTGCTTATCTATTTATTATAACTATTATTAATTCATTAATTTGTATTATTATTAATTATATTTTTTATTATACAAACATTTTGTAAAACACAATTAAACAAGAATTTGTAATGTGTTAAATTTTTATTTGATTGACAAAAGTAGAAATAAATTTATAATTGTTAATTATAATTAATATTATGAATTTATTTTAGTAGTAGTTTATTTATTATAAATGTTTATTTATTTATTTACTTATTTGTTGTTTTTTTATGAATGAATGAATGAATGAATGAATGAACTGAGTGGGAGTGTTCATGATTCTCCAGTGCTAAATAAACAGAGATCACAAAGCCTAAAGTATGTGTGTGTGTGTGTGTGTGTGTGCACCCACTGACAGAGTAGAACCCAGATAGGTGTGTCAGACTTTATGCCCATGTCATCATGCATCCAATCTCACATCTAATCCCCTCTTTTAGATCTAAGTGTCTAGTAAGTGAGTGTGCGTGTGTTTTTAGTGTGCATGTGTGTGTATATACAGTGTATCACAAAAGTGAGTACACCCCTCACATTTCTGCAGATATTTAAGTATATCTTTTCATGGGACAACACTGACAAAATGACACTTTGACACAATGAAAAGTAGTCTGTGTGCAGCTTATATAACAGTGTAAATTTATTCTTCCCTCAAAATAACTCAATATACAGCCATTAATGTCTAAACCACCGGCAACAAAAGTGAGTACACCCCTAAGAGACTACACCCCTAAATGTCCAAATTGAGCACTGCTTGTCATTTTCCCTCCAAAATGTCATGTGATTTGTTAGTGTTACTAGGTCTCAGGTGTGCATAGGGAGCAGTTGTGTTCAATTTAGTAGTACAGCTCTCACACTCTCTCATACTGGTCACTGAAAGTTCCAACATGGCACCTCATGGCAAAGAACTCGCTGAGGATCTTAAAAGACGAATTGTTGCGCTACATGAAGATGGCCAAGGCTACAAGAAGATTGCCAACACCCTGAAACTGAGCTGCAGCACAGTGGCCAAGATCATCCAGCGTTTTAAAAGAGCAGGGTCCACTCAGAACAGACCTCGCGTTGGTCGTCCAAAGAAGCTGAGTGCACGTGCTCAGCGTCACATCCAACTGCTGTCTTTGAAAGATAGGTGCAGGAGTGCTGTCAGCATTGCTGCAGAGATTGAAAAGGTGGGGGGTCAGCCTGTCAGTGCTCAGACCATACGCCGCACACTACATCAAATTGGTCTGCATGGCTGTCACCACAGAAGGAAGCCTCTTCTGAAATCTCTACACAAGAAAGCCCGCAAACAGTTTGCTGAAGACATGTCAACAAAGGACATGGATTACTGGAACCATGTCCTATGGTCTGATGAGACCAAGATTAATTTGTTTGGTTCAGATGGTCTCAAGCATGTGTGGCGGCAATCAGGTGAGAAGTACAAAGATAAGTGTGTCATGCCTACAGTCAAGCATGGTGGTGGGAATGCCATGGTCTGGGGCTGCATGAGTGCAGCAGGTGTTGGGGAGTTACATTTCATTGAGGGACACATGAACTCCAATATGTACTGTGAAATACTGAAGCAGAGCATGATCCCCTCCCTCCGGAAACTGGGTCGCAGGGCAGTGTTCCAGCATGATAATGACCCCAAACACACCTCTAAGACGACCACTGCTTTATTGAAGAGGCTGAGGGTAAAGGTGATGGACTGGCCAAGCATGTCTCCAGACCTAAACCCAATAGAACATCTTTGGGGCATCCTCAAGCGGAAGGTGGAGGAGCGCAAAGTCTCGAATATCCACCAGCTCCGTGATGTCGTCATGGAGGAGTGGAAAAGCATTCCAGTGGCAACCTGTGAAGCTCTGGTAAACTCCATGCCCAGGAGAGTTAAGGCAGTTCTGGGAAATAATGGTGGCCACACAAAATATTGACACTTCAGGAACTTTCACTAAGGGGTGTACTCACTTTTGTTGCCGGTGGTTTAGACATTAATGGCTGTATATTGAGTTATTTTGAGGGAAGAATAAATTTACACTGTTATATAAGCTGCACACAGACTACTTTTCATTGTGTCAAAGTGTCATTTTGTCAGTGTTGTCCCATGAAAAGATATACTGAAATATCTGCAGAAATGTGAGGGGTGTACTCACTTTTGTGATACACTGTATATGTGTATGTGTGTGAATTTAGTGTGCATGAGTGTGTAGAATTGAACATGCATGTCTGTATGTGCATGAGGGTATGTACGTACGTGTAATAGCGTGTGTACATATGTGTATGTATGTGTATTTAGTGTGCATGAGTGTATAGAATTGAACGTGCATGTGTGTGTGTATATGTGTATGTATGTGTAATTAGTGTGTATGAGTGTGTAGGTGTGTGTATCTATGTGTATTCAGAAAAGGCTTGATTCCCTCAGGGAAATGAACTTGTTTACAGCAGTACAAGAGAAGAAGTAGAATGGAAAAACGATTAAGAGCTTAAAATAGGGAAAGAAACTGTGAGTTTATATATGTGTGTATGTGTGTGTGTATGTGTGTGTGTGTGTGTGTGTGTGTGTGTGTGTGTGTGTGTGTGTGTGTAATTGTATATAAGTGAATGTGTGTGTAAAACGCTTGATTTAAAAAAACTCCAGCGGCCTGCACAGAGCCCTGAGGCTTTCTTGACCAACATCAGTGCGCAGCCATTCAAATGTTTGTTTGACTAAATGGGCACAAATTCCCACAGACACACTTAAAGTCTTGTGAAAAGCTTTTGTGTTGCTGTTGTAGCTGAAAAATCACACAAAGGTCACTCTATTTTAAAAGCCTTTGTTTTTAAAATGGGATGGCCAACAAGCTCATGGTCTGGTGTCCAAATACTTTTGTCCATATAGTGTATGTGTGTATGTGTGTGTATGTGTTTGTGTGTGTGTGTGTGTGAGGGAGTAGAAAGCTGAAGCAGGACAACTCCTAAATCTTTTCCATCATCTGTCTGTCAGAGTGGGTTATTATCAGCCTGTGCTGGGAACCCTGAGTGCATACCTTCACCCTGTGTGTTGAAACAGAAGCTTCATGAAATCATACACTCCCGGCCGGGTGACACTGGAAATAACTTGTTTTTCACATCTCAGGTGGGTACGAGGAGTTCATGCAGGTCAGACCAGCGGGGTTAGATGGTGATTCAGGGTGAGACGTTGACAGACGGAGGATGAGTAAAAAAGTTTGACAAATTTAAAAGCTTATAAAGCTCAACATAATGACATGTAAAGAACGCCTCTTCTCTCTGAAGCACTGGGTATGTTTTTAGTGTGAAAAAATGTTCAAGGGGGTCGGAAAACTTGACCCTTGACCTTGTAAAAAATCCTGGTCCTGGACCCAGTTCCAATCTATTCTACTAGGCCAGCATCTGAGTGGTGCTATCAGCTGGCTGGGACAGACATGACTGGCTAAAGTGTCTGAGGTGATGGTCGAAACCTTGTGATGGATTGGCTGCCTGTCCAAAGTGTTCCTGCCTTGTGCTTAGTGTTTTCCAGCAACAAGAGTCCCTAGTGTCAGCATGTGTTAACATTAGTTATGTGTGACAATTATATACAGTATATATAACCTGCAACGCACGCAATGGATAAATGTTACAGCCAGCATCCGGCAGTATGATGAAGCGTCTCTCCCTACTCCCTACACGGTTTGAAGTTCTCTTCATTTGAACAGTTTTGTTATCTTTGGATTGGAATACCCTACGTAGTGCACTTCACAGGAACAACTGGGGTGAATGAAACGCTTCGACAAAATTGGCACTAATGGTTGGAAGACCGCTTTCTGAACCAATCAGACCTTTTGATTGTAATTTTTAGTGAGAAATGCTGTTATTTGCATCTATTCAGTTTGTGTCACACAGATGATGTGTCAGTAAACGCTTGATTGGCTTTCTAACGTTAGTTAGTGTTTTACTTCACAACCAGGAAAAGTTTGGGGGTGTTTAATTATAAGCACATTTACAAAATAACAGATTATATTCCTAATGGGACACACGGTTATACATTTAATAGCATCTGGAAGAACATAAGCTAAGATAAGCAGTAGTTATGATTTATTTGTGTTTTGGATTTTGGTCGCTGTACCGTGATTTATTGTGAGCTTTTGTTTTGCAATGAAAACAAAACGTATTAGTTTAAGCTTTTAACTGGTACCTTCTTGGTAACTTACATATTATTTGTTATTAATTCTACTCTACATTTCCAATATATGTTTTATGTATATTATATTGACTCTAACCTAAAGACGTGACTTGACTCGGACTCTAACCTAAAGACGTGACTTGACTCGGACTTGTATTTTGTGACTTGTGAACATCTCTGGTCCAAAGCAACACCTTGAGTTCCAAACTGCTTCTGGAAGCATCAGCACTAGAACCTTTTATTAGCAGCTTTATGAATTGGATTTCTGAGGCTGAAACCACAATGCTTAATGCCAAGCAGCTGCTGGAGTGGTGTAAAGCACACCTTGTCTGGACTCTTGAGCAGCAGAAAACTTCTTCTAGTTCTGTCTTTGTGATGGATAAAGCTTGGCAGATGCCTGGAGAACACTAGCTGTAGCTTACATAGCGCTTCATAAAGAAACACTTGGAATGAACTGAAAAAAGCTCAGACATCAGAGTAATCAATAGTTTTATGAAGTCAAAGCTCAGACATCAGAGTAATCAATAGTTTTATGAAGTCATTTCCAAAATATGGGCAGCCTGTTTAAAGAGAGAACACTTCCACATAGTTTTGCACATGTACTTCCTGTTGTTTTCTAGTGTGTGTGTGTGTGTGTGTGTGTGTGTTGTCGCCACTGGTGACAGACGGAAAGTGAACGCGTGTGAGCAAGTCGTCCTCTTGTCATCACTACTGTGGAACAATGGTGACTCGATGTAAAGGATGTAACACACACACACACACACACACACACAATGTACCTTACAGCAGCCCTCACCTCCACCTCACCTCTTCTGAGGAAGGACAGAAGTCAGAACCACGTTAATGCCAGCATGATGTCACAATCATAAACTTCAAAGGATGTGAGTCTGGTTTGGTAAATTACCATCATCAGCCGTGATCTGGACAGACCATAGTGATGGACTGAGGTGCTTCAAATGAGCTTCTGAGGTGCACTGAGGACCAGACTTAGTCCATTATGCCCAGTGTTTTTGTGAAAACTTGCGTAGTGGGCGTGGTCAGGCTGAAACTGAAGCCAGAATGGTTCACCATGGCAGTTTGGTTAGCAGTGATCATTCAGGTTGAACTAGCTTTATTAATACACCTAAACATCCCAAAAGGAACTCGGGGGACCAATCAGAACCCATCGTCTGCACAAAGGTTGGTATATTTGGCACTCCTGCCACTTCGTCTTGGCTGTGTGTCAATATAAAGCATCGTCTTTACATAGTGGATTAGTTGCTCTGGTAGTTGCAGGTGCAAAAATTACAAAAGTAAACTTTACACAAAGGTCAGGGTCATGGTGGGTCCTGTCCTCCAGAAAACACTGGGCACAGGCAGGAATACCCTGGACAGAGAGCCAATGCATTGCAGGATTTCGACCACTCCCCCTTTCTCAGACGTAATCTATAATGTTTGTGTAGACGCCCTGCTGGCCGACTATGATTGGTGGGCTAGTGTAATAGTATAACAGTGAAAACCATATTGTTGCCACAAATTTGTATTGCCCCTCCTGGCAATAAAAACAAACCATGTCCCAGTTTATAGCTATGTTTGTTTAACATAGTTTAACTTCAATTTAATATCAGATGAGTGTTACATTATGCTAGCCCACTAGTACTGGGATACAGGGTTTGAGTCCCTGTTGGTGCTATCAGCCAGTCGGAAGTCTACATACACATAATTGGCTCTGTCTGAGGGGAGAAAGGGGATTGGCCAAAGCCTTGATTATGCCAGTTTACTCATACTAGGATTTAGGATTTAAATCCCCATTGGTGCTATCAGCCGGTCAGGAGTCTACCTCTGTCTGAGGGGGGAAAAGGGAATGGCTGAAGCTTTGATTATGCTACCTCACTCGTACTAGGATCCAGGGTTCAAATCCCCATTGGTGCTATTAGATGGTCGGGAGTCTACATACACATGATTGGCTTTTTCTGAGGGGAGAAAAAGTGTATAAGTGCATTGCGCCCAGTAATTCTGGGGGAACAGGACATGCTGCAACCCCGACCAGGTTAAAGCAATAGTAAAACTTGCGAACAAAATGAAATTGGCTTAGATTGGATATGTTAGATGTACTAATAAAGGGTAATATTCACTCTCCTTGTTAGTTTGAGCTGTGTGAGTGAGGCATGATATTTTTATTCAGGTGTGAAATTCTTCGCTCGACTCTTACCTCTGCTGTTTCTTCACTCCATGTCTTTCTGTATCACAGCACTGCGACACCATTTGCTTTCACTATGAAGAGACGTGATAAATGTTTTTACAAAAGTCTTTCAGATCCCTGTAGAGAGAGACGGGGAGAGAGACGACCACACCAAATGGTTTAGTCCACTAACAAGCTCTCATCTCCAGTCACAGTGACATTCTTCCTTTAGTTTTTAGTCACATTATTTACCTTGACATTATTTACATTATTTACCTTTTTTATTAAATAAACCAAATAAATCAACCTGACCAGGCTTCCACACCTAAACAAATGGCCGTGTCTGAGGGAGGGAAGGTCGGACGGGGTCTCACCCCACTGCTGCTGTGATAGGTGATGTCTGATATTGAGAGATTGTGTGTGTTTTTGTTTTGTTTTTATTGGGGGGGGGGGGGGGGGCAGCTTAGTGTGTCTCTTTGTACGTTTAACGTACAGAACCCAACATTAGGTGATCTGACTATCTTTGATTTGATTGGGGATTGTGCAAGCAAAAACAAAATAAATAAAAAAATAAATAAAAAAATAAATGAATAAAAATAAATAAATAATAAATCAATTAATAAACAAACAAATAAATAAATAAACAACAACTGTACAGTGCTGATTATGAACATGCACACATGATGAATATTGTATACTGTATATATACAACAACAATCTTTGGTAAAACAAGAGTTTGTTATAAATTAAATTGTGTGCACATTTGATACGTTTTAGAAATTCTTTCTAACAGGTGTAGAAAATAATGTAAATTAAATAACATGCCTAACTTTGTCCCAACACGTTGGGGAAGGCCCTTTTCTGTTCCAGTATGAGCTCTGCTATGTAAAGGAACTCCACTGACCTGCACAGAGCATGGAGCGTCTCATCCAGTTTCAATGCCTGACCCCAAAAATACTTTTTTAACTTAATGAGCACAAATGACCACAGACACACTCAAAAAAAATTAAGCAAAGCCTTCACACATGCAATCAGAAGTCTACATACTTGAAGGTATAATAAGTGCCTGAATGAATAATGGACTGAGTAAATGTTTGTGGCTCCGTGCGTCTGATGACAGTCACACGTTAAACAGGAGGTGGTGAGTGATCACAGCGCTACCTGACACAAATGTCACCTTTCCTCTGATTAGCAGCTTCTGGAGAAGCAACATGATACTTCTGATAAAGACCCACCTCCACAAGGGTGAGTTAACACCATCACGTTAAATCACAGAGGGACCGAGTCTGACCTACAGTGGCGTGAAACATTACTATCAACAACTCAAGAAGTCATTTTAATGTCTTAACTTTATTGCTACATGTAATGTGCCTTCAAATGGCTGTCTGGTCTTGTAGTAGTGCTGCAAATGTGTGTACCAGATATGTAAATATTGCCATGTGCTTTTATCACCACTGAGGTTCAAGCCTCAGGAAAGCTCCTGGCATGTCAGCGTTTAATAAAAACACTTGTACGTGTCTGAGGGAGGGAAGGTCGGACATCTTTAATTATTAATTATTAAAATACGTTTTGTCACGTTTTGTCAGGACTTGAATGGATTAACAGATCCTCACAAGAAATAAAAAATGTAACAATTAATAATTTCGAACTTCTGTTACACTAGATATTAAATTCAGACAGTAATAAATGCATAGTCCAAAACCAACAGAGATAATTAATGCGATTTCTACTAATAATGTTATTGACTCAGTCTGTACTAATGATCTGTTATCATTGATTGTTACTGCATCTAGTCATTAACATCCAGTAATGGATAATAAAAAATAAAAAATAGACCCCCCATGAATTCCTTTTTTTAAAACTAGAATTTATGCATGTAAAGAGCATAAAACTTGGACCCCTGAGCACTGATAAAAAAGAATCATTTTATGACTCAATGAGCCAACCACAAAAAATGGTTTGTCCAGTGGAGTTAACAAATAACAATGGTGTTCATTATGGTTGGGGATGAGTTTATCCACACCAAACTCGTCATTCATTTTTCACTGTGCACACGGGTACAGTCATGCTGGGAAAAAAACAGACCTTCCTTAAACTGTTGCCACAGAATTAGAAGCACATTTATTTCCTGTCTCATATGATAAACCTGATAGCAATGGCTGGAACACCTGCTTTCAGTAATTAGGAAAGATGTCCACATACTTTTGGCCATTTAGATTAAAAAGTATAGCTATTAAAGCAGACAAGATCTAATAAGAAACAGGCAAAGAGGATAAAATGGTTGAGTGAAGTAGGTAAAGTGGTATTTGAAGCATGACCCCCCCCACACACACATACACACGCACACACACCTTCTGCAGGCACATATGCAGCGCAGCGGCGAGTCCATTAGCAAAGTTTATTGTGAAAGCTGATCATGGTTTGCTGATATTTGTCCGAACTGTGCCAGCAGATAGCACAGCGAGTTCTGAGCCTTTAAATGTTTGGCCATGGGCGTGTGCGGTTTCGGGACTGACAGCCTGAATGAATTATTGATATGAAACAATAAACTTACGTCACCTCCCCTTGCGCTGTTTGGCCAAAAGGGAATCATTTTCCCAGCACTGGAGCAGCTCAACTAAACTCCTGAGACGGTAGGAAGCGCAAGGCCTGCCAGAGGCCTTCAATAAAAAACGCTCGGCCTTCTTCCCTGGAGTGGAGAACGCACTTTCAAGTGATAAACGCAAGAAAAAAAGGAGCCGAGAGATTGCAACTGGGCGGGGAGAAGAGACATCACTCAAGAAAGGAACTGTAACAGTTAGAACGTGATACTAATTCAATTGACCACTGTTAAAACTTCAATTGGCAAAAGAACGCAGCTCTAACCCCTTTGTTCCTGGCGCCTCTTGAGGGAACTTAAGCATGTCATGTAAAATAAGGCCTTGCTCTTTCAGAGGCTCCAAAAAAAAGCCCATGCCATGCTCAGGAATGTAAACTAGAACTAGAGAGCAAATTAGCCCGGCCACCAAGGATTTGCTAAAAGTATGAAGTTTTCCACCAGCACCAGCAACTCCTGGCGGAAATTACATGGGCAACATGTGCTTTCATTTCTGCACAGGGTGGAATGAGAAACAGAAAGAGAAAGAACTGTACGAATTGAAGGAAATGAGAAAATGAGACTTAGTTAGATCGCTCTTTCAAACCAAACGCTGAGGCCAGAAAAAGCTTCTGTTTCCAGCCTTCAAAGAACATCAAGTTTTCTATTTCTGGCTGCAGAAAAGGATACGTTTTTGCTAATGTTTTACGTATTTGGACAAAAGCAGGCGTGCGGCATGTGATAACCATCCAAACCAGGCGGGTGCTACAACTGATTCCACCCGCTATGAGATTTCAGAGACCTATAAAAAAGATCTTGTTTGAATAAATGATGATTCCTTTTGGTTGCTTCCACAGATCATCCACTTGTATATTTGATTTGGCAGTTTTGATACCCTTCCTGACCCAACCTTTCTGTTTATCAGGGCTTGGGACTGGCATGTAGGTGCCCTGATATGTGTCCCTCCAATGGCTAAGTTCATGTACCACCACACTCTGTATTTGTAAGCCCAGCATGGGATTCAAACTCTCAGAACCTGTACTGTGGCTCCTACAATTACGCTACACAAGCTTACTAAAAAGATCTATATTCTATTCTAATAAATTCTAAGATTCTATATTGTCCAGTTTTTTGAGTGCTTTGTTACTTTGTTACTGTCTGTGACCCCCCCCCCCCCCATTTTCCTTCCAATCTAGTCATATCCAGTTACACAATTGCATTACACATCCTCAAACCAAACCAAAGTCGAAGTCTGTTCTGTAATTAATGTAACTAAAGTGTGTAAAACATGACGTCAAAATCTGGGGGGGTAGTCCAATGGGATAATCCGCTAGCACTCCAGTGCAGAGATTCTGAACTCCTCGGTTCGAAACTCAGCGTTGCCACCGGTCAGCGGAGCGCCATCTAGCGGGCATAATTGGCAGAGCCTGCAGCAGACATGGTTCTGCTAGGGTGGGATGACCGGACTATGTGGGTGCGGTCTTCAAACGCTGTGTAAGGACCCTGATTGGCAGATAGAAAAGCGCCTGTACAGAGTGCATAGGTGAAAAAAGGTTCCGTTAAGGGCAGTGCGCGGGTCTAAGGAGGCGTGAGCAGCAATATACCCACCTCGACTGCATTCAGGGAGTTGGGGCTAGGGTTAGGGTTTAAAGTAGAGTTGGGGTTGGGTTAAAAAGGGTTGGGGATAGCGAATAGTGTATGGTTTGGGCTTAGGGTTAAAGTTTGTTTATTGGTTATTAGGATTTTAATGTCATGTTTTACACTTTGGTTACATTAATGACAGGAACGGTAGTTACTTGTTACACAAGATTCATCAGTTCACAAGGTCATATCAAACACAGTCATGGACAATTTAGTGTCTCCAATTCACCTCACTTGCACGTCTTTTGAGGAAAACTTATGTCTTTAGATAAAATTTCCGTATATTTATTTATTTTCTGAACTTCAACGTTTTTTGCACCTGGAACTGTGCTACACAAACATGCCCTTCTGATAATGATTAGTATGGGGTGAAAAAGAATACAGTACACACGTGTGATAAATGTGAAGTGTTAATGTTGAGCAACCTCGACCGCAGTGCCCTTCAGAATATGAAATGTTTCTTGTCAGGTCAGCTGGCATGAGAAAGGTCAATTAAAGGAAATGTTTAGGAAGTGGTGTGAATGATACCACATGGCAGTAATGGGTACAGTGTGCAAACATCTAGCTGGGTTTCCTGTAAAACTATATTTTCGAACCGTATTTTAATTAAGACTCTGGCTGCAAAAATAAAGATTGTTGATGAGAAATGGTAGGAAAACAGATTTGAATTCGTAAACTTGCGTCCTTTCAAATCACGAATTCGTTCAGTTGGAGATTTTTTCAAACTGGCATGTGTTAGAGGAGGTGCATGGCATCTCAGATGTTTTTCAGCTCTTACTCCAGATGTGCTATAACATGGGTGGGTACCACAGCTGCAATATGGCTACCAGACCTGGACCGCTCACATCAGCTTTGATTAGGCTCAAAAAGTGCTGCCGGCCAAGAATGAGGTCAACGTTTTGGAGCGGTGGACGTATTAACAGGGATCGTTTCATGTAAACATGCAGATCGTCTGCCAAGCTGACCCTAAACTTAATCAAATCCATGAGCATATGAACACATTTTGTTTTCACGCCGGCCTGGGTTCGTACAACACACGCCGGATTAAGATGGTTTTGGGTGTGCGGAGAATGTGATCACGTTATTTGTGTTGTTAAGCATCGCAGAGATCATCAGGAATCTGCAGGATCTCACTTATAAACATCTGTTTTGAACAGTTTTCAATTTCTCTTTTATTGCGTCTTTAAATGGAGTTGCTTTTTCTCATCAGTGTTTTTTAACGTCTTATTAAAATACGATTTCTATTTAAGCTTATGATTGAGTTCAGGGTCGGGTTGGTTTTGGGTTGTGGTTAGAGTTAGAGTAGGGGTTAAGATTGGGTTGAGGGTTGGCTTTAAGGTTAGGCTTATGGTTTGGATTGGGTTTAGGGTTAGGCTTAGGGTTTGGATTAGGGTTAGGTTTGGGGGTGACTAGGGTTAGGGTTTGAATTAGGGTTTGGTTTATGTTTAGGGTTATGACTAAAGTTGGAGTTTGGAGTAGGGTTGTGGTTAAGGTTGGGAAGTAAATAAGAGTTATTGTTTGGAGTAGGGTTGGGGTTTTGTTTAGGGTAGGGGTTGGGATTGAGTTCAGAGTTGAGATTGTTTTTAGGGTTGGATTTAGGATTGGGGTTAGGGTTTGGTTTAGGGTTGGATTCAGGATTTGGATTAGGGTTTGGTTTAGGGTTGGGGCTAGAGTCATGGTTTGGTGTAGGCTTAGGGTTAGTTTGAGTTAAGGGTTGGGGTTGTGATTAGGGTTAGGTTTGGGTTTAGGGTTAAGAATAGGATTAGGGTTGAGATTAGGATTGGGGCTAGAGTTATGGTTTGGAGTAGGGTTAGGGTTGGGTTGATATTTGAGTTAGGGGTTGGGTTTAGGGTTAAAGCTAGAGTTAGGGATGGGATTAGGATTGAGGCTAGTTTAGGTTAAGGTTATGGTATGGAGTAGGGTTAGGGTTGGTTGATATCTAAGTTAGGGTTGAAATTTGGAGTAGAGTTAGGATTATGGTTGAGATTAGGATTAGGGCTAGTTTTGGGAGTTAAATTAGGGCCATCATTTGGACTATGATTGGGTTAAGGCTAGTGTTAAAGCTAGCGTTGGAATTAAGGTTGGAATAGCAAACATTCCTTCAGGAACCCAACATGCCCAGTGACTCTTGGTTCCGGTACTAAAAAGAACTCGATCAATCTGCAACACTGAAAAGTCCTGTCTGAGAAATACCACAGCGACTGAGGGAAGCGGACAGCTCAGAAAATATCAATCGCCACTGATTGAACTGAATTAAGAAAGCCTTGTTTATCCCCCGGGGGATTATGGGTTGCTAAGTATATCCACCATCATTGTCAAAACAGTGGAATGGAGGTTATTAAAGACATCTGCATTTTTCAGTTCTGCTATTTTAACAATCTGTAAGGAATCCCTGTGATCTTGAAGCACAAGGCCCATTCAGAAACGACACTGTTTTGAAACGTTGCTCTGATTTCCAGAGTCGGACGTCCAGTGAGACGTGTCACCAACCACTTTGTCTTCACGGCAACACAGACGTAAACATTTTGCTCAGCTGCTAAACTAAAAATAGCTTTGAGGAGGAAGGAGAGGAAAATATGAATCCACACTCAATTTAATGAAATTAATTGGAATTACTGGATTTAAGATCATGGAAGAGATTAGTGGTGTTTAACACTGTTCTAAACACTCCCACGTAAACGTCTGCTGTGGTTCCAAACACCTACCTCACTCTGAGTGGGTCGTTGCGATGGTATTAAGGAGGAATAATGTGGAATAATGTTATAATCTATTTTTACAGAAATGTTTTCCGCGGTGACTTGTACAGTCTTGAACAGTCATGACATCCTATGTAGAGTCATATCAGCATGCTAACCTGAGCTCCAAGTGTCAAAATGTCTGATTATTTATCAGAAAAGATCAGTCAGCCGCTATATACAAATGCAGGAAGGAAACAAACAAAAAGAATACACATTATTTTACAGATATGAAATAAATATTTTAATATTGGTACCCTGTGTAGCTTAACCTTTAGCATTAAGTGGCCAAATTGCTAATTATTTATCAAAGAAAAACAAAAACAAACAAGCAAACAAAAAAACAAACTCAGAAAGAAAAAAAGCTCAGAAAGAAAATATCTGAGAAAAACAAACCAAAAAAGAATATCTGAATATCTAAATATCAGAATAAAATAGAAATAAAGCTCAGAGAAAAAAAACCAGAAAAAAAGCTCAGAGAAAGAAAACCAGAAAAAAACAGAAAAAAGCTCAGACAGAGAAAAAAAAATCGAAAAAAAAAAAAAAAAAAAACCCAAAAAAGAGCTCAGAGAAAAGAAAAATCAGAAAAAAGCTCAAAGAAAAAAAATCAGAAAAAAAGAAAAAAACTAAAACAGAAAAAAGCTCAGAGAAAACAAATCTGAAAAAAAGAAAAGAAAATAGAAAAAAAACTCAGAGGAAAAAAATCTGAAAAAAAGAAAAAAAAACAAAAAAAGCTCAGAGAAAGAAAATCAGAAAAAAGAAAAGAAAACAGAAAAAAGCTCAGAGGAAAAAAATCGGAAAAAAGGAAAAAAAAACAGAAAAAAATTTGAAAAAAAAGCTCAGAGAAAGAAAATCTGAAAAAAAGAGAAAATCTGAAAAAATAAGAAAAAAACAGAGAAAAAAGCTTAGAGAAAAAAAAACAGAAAAAAGCTCAGAGAAAAAAAAATCTGACAAAAAGCTCAGAGAAAAAAAATCTGACAAAAATTTGAAAAAAAACAGAGAAAAAAGCTTAGAGAAAAAAAAAACAGAAAAAAGCTCAGAGACAGAGAAAAAAAATCAGAAATAATAAAAAAAAAAAAAAACAGAAAAAAGCTCAGAGAAAAAAAAATCAGAAAAAAGTTCAGAGAAAAATTATCAAAGAAAAAGAAAAAAAACAGAAAAAAGCTCAGAGAAAAAAAATCAGAAAAAAAGAAAAGAAAACAGAAAAAGCTCAGAGGAAAAAATTCTGAAAGAAGAAAAAAAAAAAACATCTGAAAAATCTGAAAAATTATGTCAGTTGATTCAGGAAAGAATAAAACCCAAATTAAAAAACTATCAAATAAAATGAGCAGTATTTTACAGATCTGAAAAACTACATCTATTTTTTTATATTAATACCTTGGTACCAGTCAAATACTGCAAACTGAAAAATTCTGTCATGCACCGCTAATAGAAAGCAGTAATCAAGATTTTTGTATCATAATCATGGTACTCTACATTGCCAAAAGGACACCTGACTAGAGGTATTGGACATCACATTCCAAAACCATAGGCATTTATATAGAGGTGCTCCCTGTTTCTGGCTGTAACAGCTGGCAAACTTGCTGATTATTTATCAGAGAAAAACAAAAAGGTCTGTGAGCCGCTTATGTACAGATTCAGGAAGGAATAAAACCCAAATGGAAAACAAACAATTAAATAAAACTGTTAAATAAAATAGAATTTTACAAATCTGAAATAGATAAATCTATTATTTAATATTGGCACCTTGTTTAGCCTAACCTGCTCCATTCTTCAAATGAATAAGTATTAACCAGTTTACTATTTAGCCAAAGGAGCAGTTGTGAGGTCAGGCACTAATGTTGGATGAGAAAGTCTGTCTTATAACTGACATTCCAGTTCATCCCAAATGTGTAAAATGAGCTTGAGGTCAGAGCTCTGAGCAGGCCACTGAATTTCTTCCACAGCAAACATCTCAAATGCTGTCATGCTGGAGCAGGAGGGCCTTTCCCAAACTGTTTCCATAAAGAACAAAACATGTTATTAATATTGTATGCAGCTATAGGTGATGGGTGTGGCAGAAACACCTGAACTCAATAATTAGGAAGAACGTTTATATACTTCTGGCTATATAGGGCACTTCGGTCACCTAACTGGAAGTCCAAAAGATCTAAGATGCATCATCCTTTGTTTTTCTGGGTGTGATATTAAATGGGACGTGTCTTCAACCACTTATGGCAGAATTCATTAAAACAAGGTGTCCTCTACAAACAAAAAAATCCCAAACGCAGTGTGATGACCAGCTGAGAGAAAATTCCAAATATTATCCGGCATGACCGTCGATGCGCTGCCTCGGAAATTCGTGCTAAAAATAACAGTGGCTGGACGAAGAAGGCCGGTTGGAAAAATATTGTTTTCTCTCAGCACTAATATCAGCGCTCACGGTCGCTAATCGAAGAGAAAAACGTCAGGCATCCGTTCCTGCTGTCGGCCTTGATTAATGTGGCCGAGTCGTGGCCCGCGCCTCACCCCTCTGCTCCGGACTGGCCCTGTGTGTTTGGATAAAGCAGTGGTGGTGCAGGGCCGTGATTTGCTGACATTGCGGTCGAGTGTGTGGTTTGGACCGAGAGCTGATTACATGTGTAATGTGGAGAAGGAAAAACGCTAAGGACAGAGGCAACGCTAACCACAACACCGCTTCCTGAAACAGTGCAGCAGTGCAGCATGGGAACCTGGAAACCACTCGATTTCTGACCAGAAGAGGAGCAGCAGGTTGAAGAACAATTTATTACCTTTATTTTATTTAAAAGCATTTACAAAATAAAACCTGATAATCTGTTGATTGACACAGAAATAAACTTGTCCAGACGATGGCCAGTTTAAATGCACTGGATGCACTTCGTAGGTGCTTTGGAGGGTGGACAGGAGTTAGCACTGGCACTTTGACTGGCACAGTGTTGTGACACATTCACCTCATCACAGGATCAAAATCCTGGTGTTTGTACCAGATGTCACAGCCTTCATGTCTTCTGGCATCTGGCGAATGCTGGCTCGTCCCTCCTCGGACCATTGTCAGTGGGTACTCAGCTGCCTGTGACACCCTTTGCTGTTTTCAGATACACTATATGGCCAAAGGTATCTGGACATTTGACCATAAGTGCTATGGACAGAGTGACCTCTGTGTGATCTTTTCAGCTATAACCACAGCCACTTTTCTGAGAAGGCTTCTCATAGGACTATAAAGTATTTACATGGGAATTTGTGCCATTCAGTCAAAAGATCATTTGTATGGTTGGGCACTGATGTTGGTCAAGAAAGCCTAAACTAATGTTTCAGTTAATTCCAAAGCTGTCCAGTGGGGCTGGGGTCAGCACTCTGTGCAGGACACTGGAGTGCCTGTAAACCAAACTATTCTTGATGTCTTTTTAGATCTTGCTTCAAGCATGGGCACAGTCATGCTGAAACAGGAAAATAATTGTTTTATTACACCTGTTTGCAAGTGCTGAATTCAATAATAAAAAGGGGTGTCCCAATACTTTTGTCCATACAGTGTGCTTTAACCTAGTCATCTGATCATAACAGTCTGGTCCTTATCAATGTTCCTCAGGTCTTAATGCTGATCAGATCTGCTGCATTCAACTACTGTCATCTAGTAGATTTCTCACCCTCACATGCACCGGGGGTGGTTTTAATGTTTTGTCTCATCAGTCTGTTTATTTAAAGTGAGGCTCAAAAGTCTGAGACCACTAGTAATATGGTTCTTTTTGTATTCTGACAATTTGACTGAAAACCTAGTGAGCTGCCTTGCTGCCTACTACTTTCTAGGTAGCTGCCTCAGTAGAGAGGATTCTAATAAGACATCAAACCTATTCAGACACACTACTTAGGCAGTGATTATGGTGATAACGTCACCACAGTTTTCACTTACTAAGCTAACACAGTTAGCCTCAGGCCATTCAAACCAATGTGCTGAGGTGATACAACCAGCTAACATGTCAGCTAACATCTCCCTCTGTGTACCAAAAACAGTTCAACTGTCACTGACAAGCCCGAATGTGCAAATAAATGATACTTTATTTGTATAGGTTCACCCACTTGTGAACCTGCTCCAGCATACAATGTGCTACACTGTGATCATTATACTACATTAATGCGCAATACCTTGTAAAAACGGTGCAATATTTGTTAATAATGCTGTTATTTTTGTACTTTTTTTATATATATTGTTTTTATTTATCTTTATATTCCTATCTATCTTATTTATCTAGGCTATCTTATCTAATAATAAATAAAAATCAATGAGAATTTATTTACATTTGTTTGCAATATTTGTAATTTTTTGTGAGAAAAGTTGTGTCGCACTAAATGCTGGGATTACCCTTACCATTTAGGAAGCATCGAATGCCTCCTTGTTATTCAGTCAGATTATCGCTTAGAATTAAGACACCTCAGTAGGTAGCATTTTAAGTCATCTAATAATTTAGACAGCCTTCCTTTTAGGAGCACGTGTTGGTTGACGTAGAATGCTGTTTATACTGTAGAGAGCTTACAAGGTTTTCAGACAGACCCTTTAAATGATCAGAATTCCTTAGTATTCAACACTAATGATTTGTAAAAGTGACCACTTCAGTTCCAGATGTACACACGGCAAAGGTCAATGAACATCAGGTTTTAATGAACTGACATTCATTAGATTTATTTATTGTTTTGGTGAGTCGTCCCCTGGTATGGCTAAGAATGCACTGTAGACTGATAAGAGTTCTGAATTACGACTCTTAGTTTCTACACTAATATGGATCATTTCCATTTGAATCACCACACAGTGGAGCAGGACATTGGAATCACCTGCTAGCTGGGCGGTCAAGCACTCAGGGTGAGGATAAACAACCGAAATACTGTACATCACAGCACAAAAACCACACGTCTTTTCCTTCACATCAGCAGCACAGAAAGAATATTTTCCGAATTCCTCTAAATCTTAGCCAAACGCTACTTTAATGCACTTAGCGGTCAAGAAGTGAGTGTTTATAGAAATGAAATAAGCCCTTTACATTCACAAATGGAACATGCAACAAGGTCGGAGCGCTGGCAGGTATGTTGGGGTAATTCACAAGTCAATATTTACACCGGGAGTTAGTTGGGATATTTGTTTTGGTGGGATGTCTCTCTATGTCCCAGTTTGCACCCAGTATACATGGTGAAGAGTGTAAAATCATCCTATATATAAAATATAAACTATTCCGAATTATTTTGAATTCGGCTTTTGAACCTTCTGTGAACAGCAAAGCAAAGTGTAGATTGTGAATGAAACACACTGTCAGAAATCTGGCAACCTTTGGGTTACAAGGGACAGTGACCAAAACCTGGGCCCAAAAAAGTGTGGTTGGTCCAATGAAATACAAGTTGCACCTCATTTAAAACTAATTCTATTAAAGCAGGGCGGAAAGTAGCTCAGAGGTTAAGTAGACAATCAGAAGGTTGCCCGTTCAAATTCCACCCATGCCAAGTTGCAACTGTGGGGCCCCTGAGCAAGGCCCTTATAACCCTTAATTGCTCAAATTGTATTCAGTGATAATATAGGTCGTTGTGGCAGAAGGTAGATCAGCGGTTGAAATACTGAACTAGTAGACAATCAGAAGGCTGCCAATTCAAAATCCAACCATGGCAAGTTGCCACTGTTGGGCCCCGGAGCAAGGCTCTTATAACACTTAATTGCTCAAATTATATTCAGTAATAATATAGGTTGTGTTGGCAGAAGGTAGCTCAGAGGGTAAAATACTGGCCGGCCTAGTAGACAATCAGAAGGTTGCCAGTTCAAATTCCACCCATGCCAAGTTGCCACTGTTGGACCCCTGAGAAGGGCCTTTAACCCTTAATTGCTGAAATTGTGTTTAGTCATAATATAAGTTGCTGTGGCAGAAGGTAGCTCAGTGGTTGAAATACTGGACTAGTAGACAATCAGAGGGTTGCCAGTTCAAATTTTAACCATGTAAAGTTGGGCTCCTTAGCAAGGCCCTTATAAACCTTAGTTGCTAAAATTATATTCACTGAAAATATAGGTCACTTTGGATGAAAGCATTTGCTAAATGCCATAATGTAAAACAAATGTAAGAGAGAAAAGAAGTAAAAGAATAAGAGAAAATGCTGGACGACAGACAGAGAAGATGAGAGAAGAAATAAGAAATGAACGAGCGACAGTAAGAAAAGGAGGAACTAAAGCTGGGTGAGTTATGAGCACATTAATGACGGTGATGAATTTCTCAGTGTTTACACTAATAAAGAGCATTAACACTGCAGACCTGTTCATCATGTCACCTTCACCAGGAAGCTTCAGCACAAAAATAATCTTCATTCATCTCTGTACACCTGCAGCAGGAAAAAAAACCCCGACGAGGATCCACGCCGAAGCAGCTCAAATTTACGAGTTTAATAATAAACGATGCGGAGGGGGGGATTAGAGAGGTGGAATGTTTTCATCTGTCTCTCTTCATATGATGCATTTTACTTCTCTGCCAAACCGAAGACAACGTCTGATTGTGTGTGTGTCCTCACTCGGAAAACACCTTTCAGATTGGACGCTGATGTATAACCTGGCTTTTGTCTCAGACATGTCATACACACGTCTAATGCTGATCTGTAACAGTGATAAAATACTCCAACATCCAACAGGTGTGTGTGTGTGTTACACAATAATTATTTCAGATAATTAAAGACAGTTATTAGTAAATGATGGTAAATAAGAGTGTGTGTGTGTTACACAATAATTATTTTAATTAAAGACAGTTATTAGAAAATAATGGTAAATAAGATTTGTGTGTGTGTGTGTGTATGTGTTGCACAATAATTACTGTAGATAATTAAAGACAGTTATTAGAAAATAATGTTAAATAAGATTTGTGTGTGTTACACAATAATTACTGTAGATAATTAAAGACAGTTATTAGAAAATAATGTTAAATAAGATTTGTGTGTGTGTGTGTGTGTGTGTGTGTGTTACACAATAATTACTGTAGATAATTAAAGATAGTTATTAGAAAATAATGGTAAATAAGGTTTGTGTGTGTGTGTGTGTGTACTAATAAGTCTGTTACACAATAATTATTTAAGATAATTAAAGACAGTTGCATGTGTGTGTATGTATGTATGTGTGTGTGTGTGTGTGTGTGTAATATTTATTATTTATACAACAGGTAGTTCCGACCTTACAATCTGATTGGTTGAGAAGCGTTCTAACTGTGCTGATATTCGTGATAACAGCACGGTCTTTTCACACCACAATGGTATTACTCCGCTGACGCGTTGCCAGTAACGACAAGCTTCATGCACACAAACGCGCACGCAGACGACACAGACTTTTTTTCCCGATAGCATTTTAAATCCGTTATCTGATATACAATCTAGCGCACTGTGTAGGGAACATAAATCAATTGTCTAATATATTGTCTAGTGCACTATGTAGTGAACATGAATGCGTTATCCGATACACAATCTAGTGCACTATGTAGGGAACATTAATGTGTTTGTAACGCGAACAGTTAGCTTAATAGCCCAGTTAGCAGCTCCTAAAAGTTCTGTTATCACCCATATCCTTTGGTGTGTGCAAGATGTTTTAAATTTTTTTTTTCTCTTCGGAGGTTCTTGACGTTTTCTTCTTCTTGTTCTTACCTCCCTAAAATGAGTTTTTGCAACTTGGGATGTCTGCTTTGTAGTGTTAAACTTTATATTCATTGTGGAACTACTTTTTGGCGGAAGGTATTGTCAATACTAAAGCATATTTATTATGAAATTCAGGGCTTCTTTGATTCATTTTCTTTCTTTATTTTGTAAAAACTGTTGTATAAAAGCAATAGAACACTTGAGGTTGTGTGTTATCGCGAATAACATCATGGCTGTGATGATCTACGGCCGAATCACAGCCGTGATGTTATTCGCGATAACACACTCCCTCTCGTGTTCTATTGCTTAAATATACACTATAAGACCAACAGTTATTATTTATTCGTCACAGCAGACCCGGTTCCCCCGGAAACACTAGGTGTGATGCACTAACACACCCCGGACAGAAGGCCAGTCCATCACAGGGCCATAAAGCGGACACAGCCAATCATGTTTGTATGCAGAAGCCCGAGCGGCCGACAGTAACCACACAACTAACACACAGTCAGTAATATCAAACAAGACAATAATAGATATCTCATATATTCTTTGTAATGCTTAAGTGTGTGTGTGTGTGTGTGTTACACAGTAATTATGTTAGATAATTAAAGACGGTTATAAATAAATGATGGTAAATAAGATTTGAACTGAAGATTGTGTGTATGTGTGTGTGTGTGTGCATGTGTGTGTGTGTGTGTGTGTGTGTGTGTGTAAATATATAGTGTAATTATATGGCATGTTTGCTCACTGGTTTATTGTTTTATCAGTCACATTATTATTTATGGAGTCATTAACAGGATGAACCAGCAGAACAATAAACACTACACCTCCTGAAATCCTGCGTCCCAAAACTTCTGCACCAGGTGTCACGAAAATCGACTATTTTTAATATTAACTCTGAAATTTAAAATGTACATATAACCACCAATGTGTCGTATAACTGCTCTGTCATGAATAATTGAATGAATGAATAATTGGAACACATCCACTAATTGGCCAAAAGTATGTGGACACCAGACCATGAACTTGTTGAAGATCCCATTCCATTCAATTAGCATTTTACATCTACAGCATTTTATTTATTTAAAATTATGATTAATTACAATACAAACAGTTAAAAATTAAGCTTCTCAATATATTGTTTAATATTTTTAGCAAAGGTTTCAATACTTTTTAAGATAGATCATGTAGATTGTGTTTCATATTCAGTTTAATATTTCTGATCTGGAACATCATCATCATTCCACACAGAAACTTGTTACTATGAGACAACAGACTTGTTCAGTCGTGCTCTCACTACTCCTTCCAAAGCAATACGAAAGCACATACACACACACACACACACACACACACAAAGAATATATGTCAGTGCACATAAAAAACAACAAACGTTTAAGAATTAATGAAGGAAACCCTGCTTTTCTGTATCATTGTGTGTGTGTGGGGGGGGGGGATGTCTACAATAATGTTGAAACATGAAACATCTTAAGGAACACGTGCTGGTCAACATCAGCAAAGACCAGAATAAGCGATGTTCAAAACACAACACATACTGGTCAACTCCAGCAACGATGACAATAAGCGATGTTCAAAACACAACACATACTGGTCAACTCCAGCAAAGACCAGAATAAGTGATGTTCAAAACACAACACATACTGGTCAACTCTAGCAAAAACCAGAATAAGCGAAGTTCAAAACACAACACATACTGGTCAACTCCAGCAAAGACCAAAACAAGCGATGTTCAAAACACAATACATACTGGTCAACTCTAGCAAAAACCAGAATAAGCGATGTTCAAAACACAACACATACTGGTCAACTCTAGCAAAGACCAGAATAAGCAATGTTCAAAACACAACACATACTGGTCAACTCTAGCAAAGACCAGAATAAGCAATGTTCAAAACACAACACATACTGGTCAACTCTAGCAAAGACCAGAATACGCGATGTTCAAAACACAACACATACTGGTCAACTCTAGCAAAGACCAGAATACGCGATGTTCAAAACACAACACATACTGGTCAACACCAGCAAAAACCAGAATAAGCGATGTTCAAAACACAACACATACTGGTCAACTCTAGCAAAAACCAGAATAAGCGATGTTCAAAACACAACACATACTGGTCAACTCTAGCAAAGACCAGAATAAGCAATGTTCAAAACACAACACATACTGGTCAACTCTAGCAAAGACCAGAATACGCGATGTTCAAAACACAACACATACTGGTCAACACCAGCAAAAACCAGAATAAGCGATGTTCAAAACACAACACATACTGGTCAACACCAGCAAAGACCAGAATAAGCAATGTTCAAAACACAACACATACTGGTCAACACCAGCAAAGACCAGAATAAGCGATGTTCAAAACACAACACATACTGGTCAACACCAGCAAAGACCAGAATAAGCAATGTTCAAAACACAACACATACTGGTCAACACCAGCAAAGACCAGAATAAGCGATGTTCAAAACACAACACATACTGGTCAACTCCAGCAAAGACCAGAATAAGCAATGTTCAAAACACAACACATACTGGTCAACTCTAGCAAAGACCAGAATATGCGATGTTCAAAACACAACACATACTGGTCAACACCAGCAAAAACCAGAATAAGCGATGTTCAAAACACAATACATACTGGTCAACACCAGCAAAGACCGGAATAAGCGATGTTCAAAACACAACACAAACTACACTGTGCATTCATTAAACATTACACACTTATGTTAAAATGACTAAAAAAGGCAGGTGTTCAATGGGGTTGAGGTCAGGGCTTTACACAAACACCTCAAACCATGTCATGCTAGAAGAGGAAAGGGACTTCCTCAAACTGTTGCCACAAAGTTAGAATCATAGCGGTTATTATATGACCTGAAACGGTTCCTTGCTTCCTGAAACCTTAGAACAGTTGCTTTTAAGCTTCAGGACAGGTTTAGATACAAACCAGAAGGTGGATTGGTTTCAGTAATTAATCTGTGAGTGTCTTACTCTTAGAGGTTAGGCTCTGGACCCTCCATGACCCTGATCAGGTCATAAAGTAATTGCTAAAGTAAAGACTTATTACTATGATTTCTGATCACCCAGCATCATGTGACAACACAAAATCTGCAAAACGTTCTCCAATTCACACACACACACACACACACACACTTGACAGTTGATCATTCAATAACGACTCAGTTCCATAAATTCCCCTCTTTTACATTTACATACACCTCCATAACAACAGCACCGTGCCTGAGTGAAGTATTTACCCCGGGGGCAACTTCATCTCCACACACACACACACACACATACGCGCTTGACACAACATGGCATTGTTGTGTCGAACAGAAGTCGTATTGTGTTTACCATGTTTCAGGTGAAAGGAATTCACCATCGCTGCTCCAATTAAGAAACGCGTCTGGTTATTGAGAACCTCGCCAGGTTTCTGTTGGCGGCAGCGCGAGAGGAATGAAAATGAAAAAACAGTGAAATATATTTTAATGAACGTGTGAGCACAAGTCGAAGGGCGTGAGATCTTTTTCCTTTTCACAAAGACCGTTTGTGTTTAGCTGCTCCCTTAAAGCAGACTGTTCGATTTCTGGAATGAAGCAGGCTTGACTGTGGTGAATCTATAACTAATGAAACAAGACAGCAAAGGGTGCAGGGACCAGGCCGCTCGCAGTGGAGTCCAATTACAGTCACGTTGGTAATTATTGTACGTTGATAGCTTGCATTGTTAGCTCAAAAAACATGACGTAATATTACATCAGTACATACACTGATCAGCCATAACATTAAAACCACCTCCTTGTTTCTACACTCACTGTCCATTTTATCAGCTCCACTTACCATAAAGAAGCACTTTGTAGTTCTACAATTACTGACTGTAGTCCATCTGTTTCTCTGCATGCTTTGTTAGCCCCCTTTCATGATGTTCTTCAATGGTCAGGACCCCCACAGGACCAATACAAAGCAGGTATTATTTAGGTGGTGGATCATTCTTAGCACTGCAGTGACACTGACATGGTGGTGGTGTGTTAGTGTGTGTTGTGCTGGTATGAGTGGATCAGACACAGCAGCGCTGCTGGAGTTTTTAAATACCATGTCCACTCACTGTCCACTCTATTAGACACTCCTACCTAGCTGGTTCACCTTGTAGATGTAAAGTCAGAGACGATCGCACATCTATTGCTGCTGTCTGAGTTGGTCATCTTCTAGACCTTCATCAGTGGTCACAAGATGCTGCCCATGGGGCGCTGTTGGCTGGATATTTTTGGTCGGTGGACTATTCTCAGTCCAGCAGTGACAGTGAGGTGTTTAAAAACTCCATCAGTGCTGCTGTGTCTGATTCACTCGTACCAGCACAACACACACTAACACACCACCACCATGTCCATGTCACTGCAGTGCTGAGAATGGTCCACCACCTAAATAATACCTGCTCTGTAGTGGTCCTGTGGGGGTCCTGACCATTAAAGAACAGCATGAAGGGGGCTAACAAAGCATGTAGAGAAACAGATGGACTACAGTCAGTAATTGTAGAACTACAAAGGGCTTCTGTATGGTAAGTGGAGCTGATAACATGGACAGTGAGTGTAGAAACAAGAAGGTGGTTTTAATGTTATGGCTGACCAGTGTATATTTTACATTCTGAGTTTAGGGTTCAAATCTCAGCAGTGCTATCCACCGGTCGGGTCTAGCCATCGGTAGGTAAACTTGTCAGTGTGCCGGTCCCAAGCCCGGATATAAATAGAAGGGTTGCATTAGGAAGGGTATTCGTGTTGAATCAGGTATGTAATTCAGGACCAGAATGATCCGCTGTGGTGACGCCTAAATACAGCATTGGATTATGTACAACCAATCATTTTATTTTATTAACTTCATCACCACTTTATCTCGGTTACAGCTTCAGGAGCTATACCCTGACAGGACGCCAGTTCATCATGGGGCCTCAGTCACCCTCCATCCAGACATGTAGGCCGACTCGAGCTCTGAACCCTGGATCCCAGCGGTAGTGGACTAGCATAATTTACCACTGCACCACCTGAACACCCTAAAGCAAATCATTGGTCAGAAAATGAGCAAGAAGTAAGAAACTGCCTTCCTGAGACCTGCAGGGAAACATTTCATTGCATTGTGTTATATGAGGGATCTTCAACACACGTTTCCACACGTTTATATCCTGGTCAGGGTCTATGTGGGCAGCTTCAACGGAATCACTGGGCATAATGCAGGAGCCACCCCCCAGCCACACATGTAGATGCCTGACAGGCTGACTGGGGTTTTGAACCTGGAGCTAGCATAATTTACCACTGCACCACCTGAGTGCCCTGAATTGCCCTATAGGTGAATGGGTGTGTGTATGTGTGTCTGCCCTGCGCCCTCCGTCCTGGGTGTTACTGTGTGCCTTGCGCCCATTGAAAAGGTGGGATAAGCTCCCCCCCGACCCTAATTGGATAAACGGTTAAGAAAGTGAGTGAATATTATCATATAATAATTATATATATTTTATATTTAATATTTATATTATATTGTATTAGATTTTTTTTGTTTATTGTTTTTATTATAATTAAAAAATTTTTAATATCCTTCTTTAATTGAGAAATCAGAATGTTACTATACACCGATTTTGGGTTTCGGTGTTTATCATTAAGTACTAGATCATAATATTCCCGCTCTGATCCGCTGTGGATGACCTCAGAGGTTGGAATGAAGAGCGCGAGCGGGGCATTAGCGGAAGACGCTAACCTGCTGGGTTGACTTTGGGAAGCAGGTCGCTGGTGTTCGAGTGTGTTTGTTGTTACTGTGAGACACCGGAGCTCACGTACACACTCCGTCTTTTATCTTCAGATAGTTTCGTTTCAGAAAGCTCTCCAAACCCACCCGGTTTTATATAAACAGCATTAAAGGTCGAAGCCGTGGAGCTCAAAGTTGAGTCAATATTATCCAGAACAATAAAGTTCTTCACAGTGTGGAGGGGTGAGTTCATCTGCAGCCCCCTCATGTCCTGCACATGTGGGTTTATCTCAGCATGTGTGTGTGTGTGTGTGTGTGTGTAGCAATATATTTTGTGAAGTGTATCCGGCAGTTTAATGTCAGAGTCGCAGTGTTATGACAGTGCGGTGTTATGATTCCTTCATACAGCCACTGTACTTTACTTACTGATATACGGTGTGTGTGTGTGTGTGTGTGTGTGTGTGTGTGTGTGTGCGCGTGCGTGTGTATGAGGAATTTTGACCCCTCCCAAGCCCCCTATAGTGACCTCTGGCAGTTGCATGACACTCCTGCTGGTGAAGGAAAGCCACAGGCAGACACACACATTGTCCGTCATGGACGTATTTTTATGCCAACCTCGGTCAGATTTCAAAGAGACCCTGAGCATGTAATAATGAACATACTATGCCCTGTGTATTCTTCCACCACTTATTTTAGTGCTTTAACCTAAGAGTAGGGGTCACTGTCACTATATCCTATTAGCATTTCCTCCCTCAGACACAACCGTATGTCTGTCTGTTAAGTGCCTGGTCAGGCCGGTGTCACTAACAATACTAGACACTGAGACTTAAGACTCAGCGCAGGCGGGCTTGCATCTGTGCCAGCCAAACGCCATAATGGTGTCGTAAAAATGCAGTGATTAAACTTGTTCACTAAGGAGTTTACTAAGTTGAGGGTGGCACAGTGACACAGCAGTATGGGTCCTGAAGGCCTGGCATCCATCCTTGCCTCCCATCACTGTCAGCCTGGGTTTCTTCTGTGTGCTTTATTTTCCTTCTAGTTACCTGTACTGCAAAACATCATGTCCTGTCCAGTGTGTACTCCTGCTAATGCCTAATAGCATTTAGTTGTACCGGACCCAGTGTGACCCTGACTAGAATAAATTAATGAATGTTTTAAAATTTGTATTGGGGTGCTCGGGTGGTGCAGTGGAAAGTGCTAACCCACTATAGCTGTGATAAAGGGTTCGAATCTCCGGTGGTGCTATCGGTTGATTGGGTGTCTACACACAGACATGATTCCTCAGAGGTCATGTCTGAGGGAAGATGTTGGAGGCTTTGTGATGGATTGCCGTTCTGCCCATTTGTGTTGTGTTGATTCCGGGGAGACCGAACCCATTGCAACCTTGACCAGGATAAAGCTGTGGTAAAAGATGAAAATGAAATAAAATGAATGTATTGTTTGTACTTAAAATTCAGCAAATATATACACTGATCAGGCATAACATTATGACCACCTTCCTAATACTGTGTTGGTCCCCCTTTTGCTGCCCCATACACAACAAACTGTGCTGCACTGTATATTCTGACATCTTTCTATCAGAACCAGCATTAACTTCTTCAGCAATTTGAGCTACAGTAGCTCGTCTGTTAAATCAGGCCACACGGACCAGCCTTCACCTCCCATGTGCATCAGTGAGCCTTGGTTGCCCATGACCCTGTCGCCGGTTTACCACTATTCCTTCATTGGAACACTTTTGATAGATACTGACCACTGCAGACCGGGAACACCCCATGAGAGCTGCAGTTTTGGAGATGCTCTGACCCAGTCATCCAGCCATCACAATCTGGCTCTTGTCAAACTTACTCAAATCCTTACGCTTGTCCATTTTTCCTGCTTCTAACATCAACTTTGAGGATAAAATGTTCACTTGCTGCCTAATATATCCCACCCACTAACAAGTGCAGTGATGAAGAGATGATCAGTGTTATTCACTTAACCTGTCAGTGGTCATAATGTTATGCCTGGTCGGTGTATGTGTTTGTTTTTGTATCATGCTTGTAAAGTTTATGTTTACTTTATTGTAAACTTTACAGCTTCGGCATTTATAAATCTAAGATGATTAATTCAGATTATTTTAACTAGTAAAGATTTAATTGCAAACAAGTTTTTACGTCCATTTACCAAGAATTGAATGTTTTAAACTTATGGATAACAAAGTTTGCAGAGTGGAAGCTGAGTTGCTGTTAAATTGCTAACTTTTGTAAAGTTATCTAAACTTTTGGGATTAAAGAAAAGAAAGGTCAGTGAATATGTTTTAAAGTAATTTAATATTTGTAAAGTTGCATTGTGCTAATTCAGCATGTGATATATATTTTTTTAATTTTAATAAAATTCAATTTTGTATAAAAAATTGTTTTGTGTAATTTTTCAGAACATTTATATTGTTAAACAGAAGAAATTTATTTTTTAATTTTATCCACATCAATATAAGATTTAATTCCTTTTGTAAAGTTAAAATGAACAGGGATTTAACAAGTTTATAAAGTTGACTGATTGTGTACAATTCTTACATCAAACATTAACAAAATCAAGACATTTATCAGGTTGAGGTTAAAAAAATCTAATTCATATTAAAGTTCAGTCAATCTAAAGTTTTCTGAGCTATTAATGTTCAAATGTACCAATCAAACACAGCCTAATTGTTTCATACTCAACGTTTCCTGCACCAATAAGTGCACCGGTTTCATCTTTGTTAGTCCTTCTGTATAGCAATATAAATGTTCTGAAAAATAACACGACACATTTTTATACATGAAACTAAAATTAAAAATATATATTGCATGATGAATTAGTACAATGCAACTTCACTGTTAAATTACTTCAAACCTTAAAAACTTATTTACTAGCCTTTCTTTTCTGATTAAAGATTAACATTTTAATCCCAAAACTTTAGATCGACTGAACCTTTAAATTTACAAATAAATTACCTTAGCAATTTAACTGCAACTCAACTTCTACTCTGCAAACTTTGTTATTCATAAGTTTAAAACATTCAATTCTTGCTAAAAATGGAAACTTGACTTTGATGTTTACTGTATGCTTTGTAGAGCTTGTAAAGCCTGAACTGTACAGTTTGTTTTTGTTTACCAGACTTAGATGATTGTACCAGAGTTCAGTTTTCTTTTTACTTTACTGTCCTTCTGTTTTTTGTACAATATTCTACAGTTGAAGATTTGTACCGTTTAACTGCTTAGCCAGGATTATCATGTCAAACCCAACCACAACAGTCTCCCGGATTCAAATCTGATGAACTGCGTGTTTAACAGAACGTACGCGTCACAGCGCCGGCCTCACAGCGCCGGCCTCACAGTAGATTTTACCTGTTTTGTTAAAAGAGTCATCATTGCTCACATCTGTATATTCTTGGGAGTAGAAGAGGAAATGAAGGACACAAAGATTTGGCTTCGGACCAGAGTTAGAAACCATGAAACGGCCAGATAATCGCAGAGAGAAAAACCAGACGCTGTCATTATCTGACTTCTGGCAGAACGAAAGTCACAAACATCAGTTTCACTCAGGAGTTCTGAGGTTCACAAAGGTATTTCAACCCTCACAGTCTTCACTACCTTCCCAGCATCTGTCACTTTTTCCCTGGACGCCTCTTTACATTTTATACCCATAAAATCATGTCAATATTTAATGATCCTCAATACTGTCTGATCTTCATTTGAATATATACAGTCCTGATAAATATAATTTGCATTTTTATTACGGAAATTAAAAAATTATTTTTGAGTCAGAACAAGTTATTGTTAGAATTATTTTCCTTTTACTGAACACATAAAAATATACAATTCTACAATTACAGAGTTCAAGTTTACTAATCCAGGACATTTTATATGTGTCTAAGTGTCAACGTTATGTTTAATAATTAAATAATAAGTAATGAAACGTTACTATTTTCTCATTAAGCTTTCATTTCTAATATAAAATTTTAATATGCTATTTTTTATTTAATCATAAAAATCAGTAAATAATTAATAAATAAGTATTTGTATTAAATATTTATGTATTTTTAAGGTTCAAAGTAATTTACCAAGTTGTATTGTACTAATTCAGCTTTTAATTAAAAAAAAAAATTATTTTAATGAAAATAGCTTTATGTATGAAAGTATATTTAGTGTAGTTTTACAGAACATTTATATTGTTATACAGAAGGAATAACTAAGACGACATTTATTTCAGGCTAATAATTATCTAAAGAAATATAAGATTTATTTATTTAATTTCCTATAGTTAAAATGATCAGGGATGTAAGAGGATTGTAAAGTTCATTAAATGAGAACAATACAGCAAACATGAACAACATCAAGACATTTATCAGGTTGAGGTTAAAAATTCAGCATAGCTACAAAGTTTAAATTACAAATGTATGTATGCATGTTTGGAAGATTCATATTTGCTAATTTAGCATTCTTGTAAAAGTCAGGTTTGCTAATTTAGCATATTTGTAAGGTTCATGTTTGCTAATTTAACATGTTTGTAAGGTTTAAGTTTGCTAATTTAGCATATTTGTAAGGTTTATGTTTGCTAATTTAGCATATTTGTAAGGTTTAGGTTTGCTAGTATGTTTGTAAGGTTCATGTTTGCTAATTTAACATATTTGTAAGGTTTAGGTTTGCTAATTTAGCATATTTGTAAGGTTTAGGTTTGCTAGTATGTTTGTAAGGTTCATGTTTGCTAATTTAGCATATTTGTAAGGTTCATGTTTGCTAATATAGCATATTTGTAAGGTTTATGTTTGCTAATTTAGCATATTTGTAAGGTTTAGGTTTGCTAGTATGTTTGTAAGGTTCATGTTTGCTAATTTAGCATATTTGTAAGGTTTAGGTTTGCCAGTATGTTTGTAAGGTTCATGTTTGCTAATGTAGCATATTTGTAAGGTTTAGGTTTGCTAATTTAGCATATTTGTAAGGTTTAGGTTTGCTAGTATGTTTGTAAGGTTCATGTTTGCTAATTTAGCATATTTGTAAGGTTTAGGTTTGCCAGTATGTTTGTAAGGTTCATGTTTGCTAATGTAGCATATTTGTAAGGTTTAGGTTTGCTAATTTAGCATATTTGTAAGGTTTATGTTTGCTAATTTAGCATATTTGTAAGGTTTAGGTTTGCTAGTATGTTTGTAAGGTTCATGTTTGCTAATTTAGCATATTTGTAAGGTTTATGTTTGCTAATTTAGCATATATGTAAGGTTTAGGTTTGCCAGTATGTTTGTAAGGTTCATGTTTGCTAATTTAGCATATTTGTAAGGTTCATGTTTGCTAATATAGCATATTTGTAAGGTTTAGGTTTGCTAATTTAGCATATATGTAAGGTTTAGGTTTGCCAGTATGTTTTTAAGGTTCATGTTTGCTAATGTAGCATATTTGTAAGGTTTAGGTTTGCTAATTTAGCATATATGTAAGGTTTAGGTTTGCCAGTATGTTTTTAAGGTTCATGTTTGCTAATGTAGCATATTTGTAAGGTTTAGGTTTGCCAGTATGTTTGTAAGGTTCATGTTTGCTAATTTAGCATATTTGTAAGGTTCAGGTTTGCTAGTATGTTTGTAAGGTTCATGTTTGCTAATTTAACATGTTTGTAAGTTTTAGGTTTGCTAATTTTGCATACTTGTAAGGTTCATGTTTGCTAATTAAGCATATGTGTAAGGTTCATGTTTGCTAAGTTAACATGTTTGTAAGGTTGATGTTTCTCACCTCAGTACATTTTGTTTGATTTATATGTGTTTTCAGATTCAGCACTGTGGAGAGCTAAAGTTCATTATTACTACACAGCGCACTTTGAGCTGAAGTTGAATTTTTAGCATGTTTTTAGAGTTAAAGTTTACTGATTGAGTACGTTTGTAAATATAAAACCTAAATTTAGATTTAAGTTTCTTTTTTTAACAGAACACAGTAATGAATTAAAGCTTCGAGTTCAGACATTTTAAATTGTTGTGGTTAAAATGCTTCTGTGTTTCTTTTAAGTGACTTGTGCTATTCCATCGCAGTACTGAAGTTTACTCTTGATTGTTAGAATTGGTGATTATTTGGGGTTTGGTTGTTCGGTTGTGGGTCTGAGGAATCTGTGCTTATTGGCTGGTGTTACTATTCACATACCTGCATGATCTCTTAATCCTCAGTCATATTCACGCACATCCTCCACCAGCAGAAATGTCGCTCTCCCTTAGATTCACGTTATAACAGCGTTTTATCAGCCTGTCCTAGCAGACGACCAGTAAAGACGGATTCTGTCACTAATCATACGGTAATGCATCATCAGCGGGGAGGGACGAGGCCTGGACTCTGTCCTAATGACCCATGCATCATTTCCCATAACCTGCGCCGCTCTACGATTCGTGTGGATCCATCGTACCCTGGCAGGAGAAACAAAGGCACGGCAAGGCCAAGAAAAACCCAGAAACACCCAAATCATGCGTGAGATTCTTCCCGAGTGCTCGTGGAGAGAAATGTGAAGGTACGGGGCTGGTGAGCAGATCTCAGGTTTATGTGAGTGTGTTTTAAAGAAGTGCACTCTGGGGAAACATTCTAGGTGGTTCCTCGGTGAGTGGTGTACCTCATCTATACAACCACACACTGGAGGAGTCCATAAAAACAAAAATGTGCTGGAGTGGCTTTTGGGAAAATCAGGAAACCAGATGCAACTTAAGGTCACAGTGAAGACACAAAGCAGAGAATAAAGATTATACGTATACACTGATCAGCCATAACATTAAAACCAAATGCTTGTTTCTACACTCACTGTTCATTTTATCAGCTCCACTTACCATATAGAAGCACTTTGTAGTTCTACAATTACTGACTGTAGTCCATCTGTTTCTCTACATGCTTTGTTAGCCCCCTTCATGCTGTTCTTCAATGGTCAGGACCCCCACAGGACCACTACAGAGCAGGTATTATTTAGGTGGTGGACCATTCTCAGCACTGCAGTGACACGGACATGGTGGTGGTGTGTTAGTGTGTGTTGTGCTGGTATGAGTGGATCAGACACAGCAATGCTGCTGGAGTTTTTAAATGCCGTGTCCACTCACTGTCCACTTTATCACACACTCCTACCTAGTTGGTCACCTTGTAGATGTAAAGTCAGAGACGATCGCTCAACTATGGCTGCTATTTGAGTTGGTCATCTTCTAGACCTTTATCAGTGGTCACAGGACGCTGCCCACAGGGCTCTGTTGGCTGGATATATTTTTGGTTGGTGGACTATTCTCAGTCCAGCAGTGACAGTGAGGTGTTTAAAAACTCCAGCAACACTGCTGTGTCTGATCCACTCATACCAGCACAACACACACTAACACACCACCACCATGTCAGTGTCACTGCAGTGCTGAGAATGACCCACCACCCAAATAATACCTGCGCTGTGGTGGTCCTGAGAGACAATCGTTTTTTAAATGTGTTTTTATCTGTCTGGAGTTTGGTATGTTCTTTCTCGTCAGGTAGATTTTCTCCAGCCTTCAAATGTTGCAGAAGGTGTGTTGTCCTGTGATGGATGCGTTTCTTGTCCAGGTTGTAGTACTAGCCTACAGTACTGTAAGTTATGCATCATAAGGAGGTGTTATAACTCCCAACTTATTGGGACACATGACATCACCCTCTTGTAAGCAGAGTAGTGTAGGTGCTGCAAAACAACCAGGGTTTTGGAGACCTGGGTTCAAACTTTTCCTCTGATTACTGTCTGTGAAATGTTTGCTATGTTCTTTCTGAATGTGGTAGGTTCCCTAATTCGGTTTGTTAGCGCTGACATGCTGAGATTCCAGCTGCTGCAGGTTATTAGGTAGTACTGGCACGGCACAGCTTCAGCGACCCAGGTTTGATCCTTTAAGTTATGCATGGTCTTGGCATGTCTGTAGGTTTTCTTCAGTAATTCTGGTGTTCTCCAACCTCCCCAAAACCTGCTAATAAAGTAAATTAGTGAGGGAGTTCCAAGGAAGGCTGAATTGGGTGGAGTGTAATACACGAGTTGCCAGTAATTGCATAAACATACAATACTTAGAAACCAGTTAACTGAACATTTGTTGCAGGATTTGCTATTATTCCTATTCTAGCCTAGCAACGTCATTTGAGAATTCTTGTGGTTTTTGTGACCCTACGCTGCTAATTTGATGTCATTACATGGAAACAAATTAGCCTTAAAATTCCATCTTGCTTCCTGAATTGAAATCAAAAACCTCTAAACGTGTGTAATGGAGTTTGATTTGTCCTGGCCTCGCTCTTTAACAGAGACACGTCTTTAGCGGCTTAGAGGAACCCGTCTCCTGATGAAAGCGTACGGAAAAGCACTCAAGAAAGTCCGAGCTCTCGAGGAAGTTCCTAACCATGAATCAGACACTCGGCTCGAGTCAGAGTCGGTCCGCTAAAGCAGTGTGGGAAACTGCGGCTCGGCTAGCCCGCTCAGAGCTAGCACCGACTTCATTAGCCCGTTTGCGAACCTCCATGCTGCGACACAAGATAAAAACCTACACGTTTTTATCTTTGCTGTGATGCTACGGCTAACCTTTCGCTGTTTATTTTGGTTGGTCCTGCTCCGTTCCCCTCCTCTGCTCATCTACGGCTCCCCGGAGACACATTAGCAACTCTGAGTGGATGGAGATGGAAGAGAAAATCCCCAGCAGAGATGCTGGATCAGATCCTCGTGTTATTCTCTCGCCTGAAATGAACCACGACCAAAGGGTTGGGCTGTGATTTGGATTGTTCTGCTGGATCTGATTCATGTGAAAATATTTTACTCTTTGGCACTGGATCTGATTCTTCCTCTAATGTGGCATCATGTCAGAGTAACCTGGACTAAAATATGTGGAACTTTTTTTCTTCATGTGAATCACTTGATTTTGGTTCATTCCATCATTGCGGACGGCAAGAAGCCACTAGATTAACCTTGTGAGTCCTCGGCTCTAGAAATACTGGCACCCGTAGCAAGGCTGGTAAAAAAAAAAAACCTTCGAGAAATTGAGCATATAATTAAAGTACACTTGTTTGAAGGAAATAAAATTCGTTGGACAATTAAAACTGGCAGCATGATTGTACTGAGTCTTCTCTTATAATGCTTGATGAGCAAAGTTTCTGAGAGCAACTAAAATCAGCATCTTTTTTGATCCTCCAGACTTTAAGATCCTCTCTTCTCTTTTCTGGACCCCTCAGTTCTCCCCACGCTAAAACATCCCAGTTATTTTTAGGTCATGGGCTGGGAGGACCATTGCATGGTTTTAGGATCACTGTTCTGTATAAGGGGTGGCTCGGTGGGTAGCATCGCCTTACAGCAAGAAGGTCCTGGGCTTGATTCCTAGGTGGAGCGCTCCAGGTCCTTTCAGTGTGGAGTTTGCATGTTCTCCCTGTGTCTGTGTGGGTTTTCTCTAGGTGCTCCAGTTTCTTCCCACAATCCAAAAACATGCAACCAAGTTAATTGAAAATACTGAAGTCCCTCCTAGGTATGAGTGTGTATTGGCCCTGTAATGGACTGGCAACCTGTCAGGGGTGTTTTATGTCTTTCGCTCATTGAATCTGACCCACCGTGACCTTGATAGGATAAAACGGTGGTAAAACAGACAATGACTGAATGAATCTTCTGCATAAAGATCTGACTGTGACAGCCAGGTTTTTATTTAATTTGATTTATCTCCAGGTACTTAACAGAGTCCTTGATGTTGTGCATCCTAACAAGGTTTCCAGCTTCAGAAAACATTTCAATGCCTTCTTCATACTTAGCAGGGTGGATACGAGTCTTTTGACCACAAAGGAAACATGACAGACTCCTCACAAGCCATGACCGGAGGTGAGAATTGAACGGTTTGAAGGGCTGCTGCAGGGCACCCATACTGCCAGCTGCAAACCATATTACCCATTGTTTTTATTTTTACTGTAGGTGCAGAAGGCATTGATTTGATTCTTAGGTTTGATTCTCAGTCTCACCTCTGGTTCCTGTCTGTTTGAAGTTCTGTCCAGTCTGATTCCCACCCAGCCTTCCAAAAAACATGCAGAAGGTGGACTGGATGCTTTAAAATCCCCCCTGGTGTGAGTGATTAAGAGGTGCGTGAGTGATGCCTTGTAATGGATTGATGCTCCATTCAGGGTGTGTCCACTTGGGAAATTAATTAATTAATATCTAAGGTGTCAGTGCTGCACAGCTCCCGGCTCCCAGGTTCGATTCTCATTTTCATCTTGGGTTGCGGTCTGTAGAGTTTTGTGTTTTGTATGTTCCTCTTTACATTTAATTAGGTTTGCATTGGGTGCTCTAGTTTTACCCCACTTCACAAAAAGGAAAAAATCTGGCCAAAAGTATGTAGACGCCCTTTCTAATTTTTGACTTCAAATATTGCAGCCACATAGCATACATTAAAAGCTTTTAACTTAGTAGAAAAGGTTTGGGGAAGGTCCATTTCTGTGCCAGCATGGCTCTTTCCCTAAGTACAAAGAATGACCTTAAAAGGCTTGAATGAAGTGAAACATTAATTCCAAGCTAGACTTTTTAGTCCAATGCAAAAAAAAGGTTGAGAGTTCAAAACCCAGCTCTGCCAAGCAGCCACTACTGGACCTTTAAGCAAGGCCTTTAACCCTCTCTGCTCCAGGGGTGCCGTACAATGACTGACCCTGCGCTCTGACCCCAGCTTCCAAACAAGCTGGGATATGCAAAGAAAGTATTTAATTACACTGTACATCTGTATATGTATATAGGACAAATAAAGGCATTCTATTTTATTAACAGCTTTTGACTTCACAGAAAAGGTTTGGGGAAGGTCCTTCTCTGTGCCAGCATGACTTTTCCCCTAAGCACTAAGAATGACTTATAATGACCTATAAAGGCTTTAGTGAATTCTGTGTAGGAACTCCAGAGGCCTGCACCAGTCTGTGACTTCAACTGCACTGAACACCTCTGGAATGAATTGGAATGTTAATTGCAAGCTAGACCTTTTAATCCAACGCAAAAAAGGGACAGTGGTAGCCTATTGCGTAATGCTTTGGGCTATCAACTGAAAGGTTGAGAGTTCGAATCCCAGCTCTGCCATGCAGCCACTGTTGGGCACTTGATCAAGGCCCTTAACCCTCTCTGCTCCAGGGGTGCCATACAATGGCTGACCCTGTGCTCTGACCCCAGCTTTCAAACAATCTGTGATATGTTTCAGTATGAATTTTGTTATACTGAATATCTGTATATGTATATATGACAAATAAAGGCATTCTGTTCTATTTTATTCTATTCTAAATGCACAAAATCCCCACAGACACTCTCCAAAATCTTGCCAAAACAGCCAGGGTGACTTCATGGATGGTGCCCGTTGATGATGTCTTGGCCGAGTAAAGGATACACGACCCTACAGTTTCAACATGCCACGCTAACCTCATCATTACTGGTACACGCGAACGCTGAGTCGTATGCTAGAGTCATTTCCTAAACTAATTGCCCCTTACGCTATATATTATTAGCAAATTTGGAGTCTGACCCTGGTGCCACTGCAGTACATGTTACAGTTCCTCTGTATGAAACCCGAGAAGCTGAGTGCGCTCCCTCACTGTACCACACACTTGGTTTCACTCTTTCTGCCAAAATGACTCCTGGTATTTCTAAAAATCCAGGAACTCCCTTTAGATTTCCTTCTCCGTGCTCTGTGACGTGTAATGCTCGTACCAGCTTCGCTCAGTTATTAATGTCGTTATTAATAACGTCGGCCGGGGAGATGATCGCTTCTCCAGCAGCGCAGGAATCCCCCTGGCTGTAAGTGCTCAAAGAAACATTGCTTTTTTGCGACGCTATATTTTACACTCATTATTCCTGCTTAGGATGAGGGTGAGGTCTGTGATGGCGTGCTGGAGTCTGAACGGCCTCTAAAGGATCAAAGATGTGCTGATAGTGGCGTGTTTACCCCTCGCTGCTGGCACGATGATTGATTAGCACCACAGACGCTAACCTCTCAAGCTCCAGCGCTCCATGTCATCATTATTTTCCTTCAGGGCCTTGTTTAAAGTTCGGAAAAGCCTGGGCCGGGGCGTTAATTGCTCCGCCGAAGACAGAAGCGGCACGAGGCTCTGAGCGCCTGGGTGGTCACAAAGTGTTTAACACGTTCTGTTTGAGTTTCAGTGGCAGCGTAAACATTCCTACGAGCCTGATGTATGACCGGGCCGACAAACAAAGCCGTCGGTCGCTTTGAAAAGGTTCCGACTCCGCATTAACGCCGGATGGAATGCTATTCAGGCCTGGAGAGCGAGTGCCGGAGTTTATTAAGCTGTTTAGGAATCGTTTCTAGGCCAATGAGAACCTAATGGCCCTGAAGTGCTTTCTTCAGCATACCACTTAAACCTCTCGCTCCTCGGTCCCCAGTCAGAGTCATAGGCAATGATTTAATACCAGAAAAATGCTCAGGATGAACAATTAGTTCCTCAGTGAACTACACCATATGGCCAAAAGTATACGGACACCCACGTCAAGCTTAAGTGCTTTAATGACACTGTATTGCTAACAGGTGTATAAAATTAGTTCTAGAAAATAAATGATATACTTCTGGCCTACTCAGAGCTCTGACGTCTACCCCGCTGAACACTGTCTAGTACACGAGTGGACACTTAAATTTTGCAATGGGCCACATGAGAAACTGGGACTGCATTTTTGTTCTGAGTTTACTGCTCTTGACTGATCCAGTCCTGGATGTGTAAAACTGTATAAAACAATCCTTGATGCTTTTGCAGTTTAGCTAGCAAAGCTTCAGATGTGACCGTTCTGCATTGTTCAAGCTCTTGTATTCTTGTATGTGTTAAGTACCGTAATGGTGATTTAAACTGTAATCTCTAAACACAGCAATCAGTTCTGCATAAACTAAATACAATGATTTACATCTAACTTAAGTAAATAAATACAGTGGTACCTTGTAACTCGATGTCCCCTAACCCCAAACTTATTTGGCTTACTTGGTTTGAGCAGTGCGGTAAAACATCAAAGTGTGGATATGAGACAAATCTGCATTTGTGTGGAATAACTGTCAAATCTACTCTGAAAGCTCCACATGTATCTGTGTTTAACTTTATTTTCCTTCTGATTTACTTTTAAACTTGCATTATAGCTCGGGTTTCTGAGCAATAGTGACAATCAGCCAAAGAACAACATAGAAACACTAAACCTCTCTTAATTATTACTGCTCATATGTTTTCTCCACCAGTGAAATTCCTCGCTTGTTGTTATAGTACAGTAAGTCATGTTAAGCTTTGTGTGGAATACAGTATTCCAAGATCAATCATCTCCACGACTAAGAAGCATAAGGAAACAATAAAGAAATAAAGGTAAATTGCAGGTTTTATTGTATTTTTATATTGATTTTTAACTGTTTTTGTAATTCTATTTCTGTATTTTATATTATATTTGTGTTGTTTTCAGTGTATCAAAAACAACCCCATTATTTTACATTAGCCTAAAATATATGCAGTTCCACGGGAACGCATTAACAGACAATTGTGGCCTAGTGGTTAAGGTACTGGACTTGTAAGCCAAAGATTGATGGTTCAAGCCCCACCACTGCCAGGCTGACACTGTTGGGCCCCTGAGCAATGCCCTTAACCTTCAATTGCTTAGACGGTATACTGTCACAGTGCTGTAAGTCGCTTTGGATAAAAAGCGTGTGCTAAATGCCGAAAATGTAACAGGTTTCTCAAATATCTGTATGGGAAAAAATACCTTGAAACTCAACGTCTTTTGAACTCAATGCCACTCCCAGAACCAACTGATGTTGAGTTTCAAGGTACCACTGTACGAATGTACGCACATAAATAATAAAAATTAACAGTCCCTTCAAAATAAAAACAATTATCTTGTATTGCATGTATGATGTACACTTATTTTCCATTTCTAATTACCACTGACCTCATGCAGGCCGGTTGAAGAAAGCCAAAGGGCCAGATACTTTTGGTCATAGTCATAGTTTTAACATCCTGGTGGCTCGGTGGGTAGCACTGTCACCTCACAGCAAGAAGATCCCAGGTTTGATTCCCAGGTGGAGCAGTCTGGGTCCTTTCTGTGTGGAGTTTGCATGTTCTCCCTGTGTCTGTGTGGGTTTCCTCCGGGAGCTCCGGTTTCCTCCCACAGTTCAAAGATGTGCAAGTGAGGTGAATTGGAGACACTAAAATTGTCCATGACTGTGATTGACATTAAAAGCTTGAACTGAAGAATTTTGTGTAACCAGTAACTACCTGTCCTGTCATGATTGTACAAAGTGTGTAAAACATGACTTTAAATTCCTAATAAATAAATAAATAACTGTGAGGAAAAGCTGAATGTAAGCAGTGCATGAAAGTTCACACCATGATCTGTAAAAGAAACTGGACTTTGAAGGATCAGATGGTTCTTGGGTTGTATTTTTTCTGCTCCACATCTGCATTGCTTTATGTTCCAGCTCAGCCAAAGGAAGCTCTAAAGCCGCATCGTCTGTTCCCATCTATTAAACATGATGGAGGGTCTGTCCTTCCTGCAGAGCGGCCAATTTCCAACTAGATACGGATGGGGGTGAAAAAAAAAGTGAAGTTCCACGTTCTCCGCTCTGTTTTTTGGGAAAAGAGAAGGCAGCACAGGTCCTGATTATGGATGTTTGCATTTATTGCCTGTCATTTCCTTTGTTCTGTGCAGCACGTTACTGAAGGACAGAAATGAGAGGCTTGGTTTTCATAAGCAGAGGTTTTACTGCTGGGTGAAAAGGTTTGAGCATCTGCTTCTTTTGAGTGATTTTTAAATTGTGAAGAAGCTCGTGCAATTTCTGTGAAAGACAAAACATGAAAATGTACAGATTTCTGCACTTTAAAAACATTAAAAATGGCACGTGACACATTAAATAGTTTTTACTACTCAAACAGTCAAAGCTTGGAAACAAGTCGCTTTAAAGTTTCTACAGGAACACTATGCTCCAATCTAAAGAAATTCCAAAGATATAAACAAAAAGCAATTTTTTTGCCTTTGCTCTTCTTTTCCTCCTAATCTAGTTGTACCTCCCTTCACCAGAGCAGACCCCCATCCTGACTGAGGAAAGCCACAGACTGTCCCATACCTCCTTCGTTTTTCATGCATCACCTTGACCAGCCAGCAAAGGCCGCAAGTACAGCAACAAGGAACCCGTTCGACCCTCCCACCCTCGGGCACAGCCATTTGTATTCAATAGCAAAGCTGAGATTTGATGTCAACAAGGTGGGCTGGTGCATTAAACTGCTTTGGTACCAAGCAGCACAAAGCCATTTCTAAGACTCAAGAACTACACCGAAACACAGTGAGAGCTATTCTCTGGAAATGGAGGAAATTTAAAACAGTATTTTGAGCCAGAAGTGGACGATCTGCTGGACTGCAGACATGCACCGTAGAGGAGGTTCTTTGCTGCCTCCTGAGCAACACAAAGCCATTTTCTAAGACGCAAGGACTACACCGAAACACAGTGAGAGCTATTCTCTGGAAATGGAGGAAATAAAGCAAAGCTGGCATTCGAACTTGACAGCTTGAAATATCAACAAGGTGGGCTGGTGCATTAAACTGCTGTGACATCAAGCAACACAAAGCCATTTCTAAGACTCAAGGACTACACCGAAACACAGTGAGAGCTATTCTCTGGAAATGGAGGAAATTTAAAAGTGTTTTGATCCAGAAGTGGACGATGTGCTGAACTGTAGTCGTGCTATTACCCTCCACAGAGGAGGTGCTTTGCTGCCTCCTGAGCAACACAAAGCCATTTCTAAGACCCAAGGACTACACCGAAACACAGTGAGAGCTATTCTCTGGAAATGGAGGAAATAAAGCAAAGCTGGCATTCGAACTTGACAGCTCGAAATATCAACAAGGTGGGCTGGTGCATTGAACTGCTGCACCACCAAGCAACAAAAAGCCATTTCTAAGACTCAAGAACTACTCTGAAACACAGTGAGAGCTATTCTCTGGAAATGGAGGAAATTTAAAGCAGTAGTATTATTATTATTGTTGATATTGAGGAAATCAATTACCATTATAGAGAAAAGCAAGTTCATATTTGAACGGCTGAAAGGAAACAGGATGAAGGATTCTGAGCTGTTCAGTTGAAGTCCTGACTTGTACCCAGTGGAGATGCTGCAACCTGGTGAGACCTGAAAGCAGAAGTTCTTGTCTGATTTAAAGCAGGTCTGTAAAGAAGAGTGGAGCTCAAATCCCTCCTCAGAGAGGTGAAGGATTGATATCAGATTTCTGAAAGGCTCAGACTAAAGAGCTCAGTGATATTTAACATGGCACTTTTATTCATTGCCACCAAAGGCAGTTCCTTACATAAATGCTGACCTAATCACTCACGTCAAAACCTGACCACACTAACTGTTTTGTGGCTGGTAGATGTTCCAGAACATAACAGCTTCCTAGAATACTGGAGGCTGGTATTACAGCAAAAAGAAAGCAGCTTCATGCTAATGTTTCTGGTTTTAGAATGAATTCCATGTATTACCCTCAACCAGGCCAGAACATCTCTGTTATCGTCTGCTGATAGTAAAGGTCCAGTCTAGACGGACATCAATAACGCAAAGAAAAAACAAAGCCGTGCTTCCGAGTTCATTCGCCTTTCCTGTGCCGGGCGGGTTAGACAGTAGTAGCTGAGTTTTATCAGTACAGGAACTCCCGACTCTCTGCGAGCATGGCTAGCGTCTCCTCCGCTGCATTAGGCACGTTTCAGAGGTTGTTCTAAAGCTGCTGACATCAGGAGAGATGAAGAACAGACCGTCCAGACTGAGGTTTATCCTTAAACTGACCCAGCTTCAGATAAAAACTTGGCATTTAGCCCTAAACTTCATCCCTAACACTACAACAGGCTCTGCTAACTTCTACCACGTTACAGTCGTTAGAACATGCTGCAGGAATGAAGAAGCAGAAGAAAATAAAATTATTTTTATATTGTCAAATGCAAACAAAAGACTCGGAACTAATCAGTTTTTGTACATAATGGGTCTGTCTGAAAACCTAGTGAGCTGCCTTGCTGTTAAGTAGAGAGTTTCTAATAAGACATCAAACTTATAGCCAGATTATTTAAACGTACTAATAAGACAGCGATTGATCTATTACGACATCATCAGTCCCATTTATGTTTACTAAGCTAAAACAGTTAGCCTCAGGCCATTCAAACCAATGGGTTGAGGTGGCACAACACGCTAGCATGCCAGTATTATTCCATGTACCAAAAACTGTTAAATTTTCACTGACAAACCCAAAATTGCAAATAAATTACACTTGTGCCACACTGAATGCTGGGATTGCCTTCACCACTAAGGAAGCATCAGATGCTCCCTTGTTATTCGAATAGAACATCGCTCAGAATAAGGCATCTCAGTAGGCAGGATTTTAAGGCATCGAAGAATTTAGACAGGTGTTTTCTCGGGAGAGCACACAGGATGCCAAAAAAATACTATGTAGAGAGCTCACTAGGTTTTTGGACATACCCAATATTTCATGTTTGACCCTGATAAATTCTCGTTCTGTTCCAAATTTGATGCTTGCAACACACATCCCATTAAAGTTGGGACATGATGCCGCTCAGGTGGCACAGCGGTAAAAACACACGCTGGAACCAGAGCTGGGATCTTAAATACATCGTATAAAACCTCAGCTCTGCCTGCCGGCTAGGCTGAGCAACCACATGAACAACGATTGGCCTGTTGTTTAGATATGGGTGGGATTAAGCCGGATAGGGTCTCTCTCTCATAACTAATGCAATTACGACCTCTGCTGGCTGCCTGCACAGAGATGAGAAAAGAGTGCTCTCAGGGTGTGTTACTCTGTACACAGTGCTGAGCTGCACTGCACTCATCAAAGTGTAGGTGAGAAGATGCATACGGCTGCTGCCCATGTGTCAGTAGGTTAGCTTGTTCTCCTCAATCAGAGCAGGGATCGGCATTGGTGGAGAGGAAGCATGACGCAATCGGGCAATTGGACACACTAAAAGGGAGAAAAAGGGAAAAAAATGCATAAATAAAATACAAAAAAAAAAAAAGTTGGGACATGATCATGTTTCAGGCTGTGTTGCTGTTAATAATGGTTTGAAGACTAGACACATCTTTTGTCTTGTCCAAACAGAGCTTATTAATCGTAATTTCTGCTTTATAATGTACCGCACAATAATCTTAAAGTCTAGAACTATATACAGTATACTCCTTCAAAATGTGTATCTATGTTTTTTATGACAGAAGCTGACTGAACTTCATGCTGGTCACATTCTGGATGATTCTTGTCCTCTTTGTCTGGAGAACACTCTTATTTCCATAAACAGCCTGGAGGGTTCTTCAGTCAGACCGTAATCCTTGTTTTCACCCTGCAGGTAAGCTTAAGCTCTGAGAAGTTGTGTCATTCCTGGGCGTTGTTGACATATCTCTTACAATTTGTACATTTACACTTATTTTAAAGATAGAATGATAGATATATGTATATATACCAAACTCCTCACAGACGGTTACTGAAGGTGAGGTTTAAACTCAGGTTAGCAGCAGTGTAGATGATGCCTTCACAGACATGCAGGACACCCATTACTGACAGGTTGATTCTTCGAACCACAGAGCACATATTTAACCTGCATTAACCTATTTCTGATGTTGTGGCAAGAACATACCAAACTCCTCACAGACGGTTACTGAAGGTGAGGTTTGAACTCAGGTCAGCAGCACCCTGGAACTCTGTGAAATGTTTTAAGGGAAAGTCGTTCTATGTAAAATATGCAGGAATCCCAGACCTTGTTCAGGAACTCATGGACCCAGGAGCCTTTAGTCTCTCAAAACAGACGGTCCCGTCTCCTGAGACTGTGCATTCCGATCACAGGCAGGTGAGCGCTGTCCTTACCCCAACATAAAAACAGGCACATGGAAGGGCAGCCATATCACCTTTCTTTAAATCCGGGGTCCCGAAATCAGAGCTGGTAGCCGGGGAGCTTTGATATTGGTGCTCCTCCGTTTGCCTTGTGCTCCATCCAAAACTCACACAGTGGATACTTCACTTTTATGAGGTATATCTGAAAGAACATAAATATGACAAAACAGAGGGGGGAAAGGGCCGGGCGGGGCCCAAAAACAAGCCCTAATGTAAATAGACCCCATGCCTTAGAACTAACGGGGACCAGATTGAGGAAGATGGCGTGCCAGCGCATGTGGCATCATGAGAGTCTGAGCCAGAATCTGGATCATAAGCATATATGTGTGTTCAAAGTGTTTGTGTGTGTGTGTGTGTGTGTGTGTGTGTGCATGCATTGCAGTTTGAGTGTACTAGTGTATCGCAATATGAGTATGTGTTACAGTGACTGTGTGTGTGTGTTGCACTGAGTGAGTGTAAGTGTGCATGTGATGCAGTGAGTGTGTGTAAGTGTGTGTTGCAGTGAGTATGTGTGCATGTTGCAGTGAGTGTATGTGTTGCAGTTTGTATGTTGTGTTGAGTGAGTAAGTGTGCATGTGATGCAGTGTGTGTTTGTGTTGGTTTGTGTGTGTGTTGAAGTGAATGTGTACGTGTGTTTCAGTGAGTGCGTGTGTGTGTGTTGTAGTGAGTGAGTGTATCTAAATGTGTTGCAGTGAGTGTGTTGCAGTGTGTGTGTGCGTGTGTTGCATTGACTGAATGCAAGTGTGCATGTGATGCAGTAAGTGCGTGTGCTGCAGTGAGTGTGTTGCAGTGAGTGTGTGTGTGTTGCAGTGTGTGTGTGTGTGTTGCAGTGAGTGTGTGTGCGTGTTGCACTGACTGAATGCAAGTGTGCGTGTGATGCAGTAAGTGTGCATGCTGCAGTAAGTGTGTGTTGCAGTGAGTGTGTGTGCGTGTGTTGCAGTGAGTGAGTGAGTGTGTGTGTGTTGCAGTGTGTGTGCGTGTGTGTTGCACTAACTGAATGCAAGTGTGCATGTAATGCAGTAAGTGTGTGTTGCAGTGAGTGTGTGTGCGTGTGTTGCAGTGAGTGAGTGAGTGTGTGTGTTGCAGTAAGTGTGTGTGCGTGTGTGTTGCACTAACTGAATGCAAGTGTGCATGTGATGCAGTAAGTGTGCATGCTGCAGTAAGTGTGTGTTGCAGTGAGTGTGTGTGCGTGTGTTGCAGTGAGTGAGTGTGTGTGTTGCAGTAAGTGTGTGTGCGTGTGTGTTGCACTAACTGAATGCAAGTGTGCATGTAATGCAGTAAGTGTGTGTTGCAGTGAGTGTGTGTGCGTGTGTTGCAGTGAGTGAGTGTGTGTGTTGCAGTAAGTGTGTGTGCGTGTGTGTTGCACTAACTGAATGCAAGTGTGCATGTAATGCAGTAAGTGTGTATGCTGCAGTAAGTGTGTGTTGCAGTGAGTGTGTGAGTGTGTTGCAGTGAATGAGTGTGTGTGTTGCAGTAAGTGTGTGTGTGTGTTGCAGTGTGTGTGTGTTGCAGTGAGTGTGTGTGCATTGCAGTGAGTGTGTGTGCATTGCTGTAAGTATATATGTTTGTTGCAGCGAGTGTGTGTGCGTTGCTGTGAGTGTATATGTTTGTTGCAGTGAGTGTGTGTTTCAGAGAAAGTGTGTGTACATGTGCTGCTGTGAGTGTGTGTGTTGCAGTGAGTGTGTGTGCATTGCTGTGAGTATATATGTGTGTTGCAGTAAGTGTGTGTGTGTGTTGCAGTGAGTGTATATGTTTGTTGCAGTGAGTGTGTGTTTTAGAGAAAGTGTGTGTACATGTGCTGCTGTGAGTGTGTGTTGCAGCGAGTGTGTGTGCGTTGCTGTGAGTATATATGTTTGTTGCAGTAAGTGTGTGTGTGTGTGTTGCAGTGAGTGTGTGTGTTGCAAGGAGTGTGTGTGCGTTGCTGTGAGTGTATATTTTTGTTGCAGTGAGTGTGTGTTGCAGAGAAAGTGTGTGTACATGTGCTGCTGTGAGTGTGTTGCAGCGAGTGTGTGTGCGTTGCTGTGAGTGTATATGTTTGTTGCAGTGAGTGTGTTTCAGAGAAAGTGTGTGTACATGTGCTGCTGTGAGTGTGTGTTGCAGCGAGTGTGTGTGCGTTGCTGTGAGTGTATATGTTTGTTGCAGTGAGTGTGTTTCAGAGAAAGTGTGTGTACATGTGCTGCTGTGAGAGTGTGTTGCAGTGAGTGTGTGCGTTGCTGTGAGTATATATGTTTGTTGCAGTAAGTGTGTGTGTGTGTGTTGCAGTGAGTGTGTGTGTTGCAAGAAGTGTGTGTGCATTGCTGTGAGTGTATATGTTTGTTGCAGTGAGTGTGTGTTGCAGAGAAAGTGTGTGTACATGTGCTGCTGTGAGTGTGTGTTGCAGTGAGTGTGTGTGCATTGCTGTGAGTGTATATGTGTGTTGCAGTGTGTGTGTTGCTGTGAGTGTATATGTGTGTTGCAGTGTGTGTGTTGCTGTGAGTGTATATGTGTGTTGCAGTGAGTGTGTGTGCATTGATGTGAGTATATATGTGTGTTGCAGTGTGTGTGTTGCTGTGAGTGTATGTGTGTTGCAGTGTGTGTGTTGCTGTGAGTGTATATGTATGTTGCAGTGAGTGTGTGTGCATTGATGTGAGTATATATGTGTGTTTGCAGTGTGTGTGTTGCTGTGAGTGTATGTGTGTTGCAGTGTGTGTGTTGCTGTGAGTGTATATGTATGTTGCAGTGAGTGTGTGTGCATTGATGTGAGTATATATGTGTGTTGCAGTGAGTGTGTGTGTTACTGTGAGTGTATGTGTGTTGCAGTGTTTGTGTGTGTTGCAGAAAAAGTGTGTACATGTGTTGCTGTGAGTGTATGTGTGTTGCAGTGAGTGTGTGTGTGTTGCTGTGTGTATATTTTCGTTGCAGTGAGTGTGTGTTGCAGAGAAAGTGTGTGTACATGTGCTGCTGTGAGTGTGTGCTGCAGTGTGTTTATATGTGTGTGTGTGTGTGTGTTGTAATGAATAAGTGTGTGTGTGTGTGTGTGCACTTTTTACAAGACTATAAATATGATAAGGAAGGACTCTGTGTGAGGACCCTGGTTAGTAGCCCTGTACAGAGATGAACATGCGGGTCGTTGCGTGACTCTCCATGCATGAGACTGACCTCACACGCAAATTCATTAAAGTATGGACGAATAAGAATTGGTCAGTGGACTGCGCACGCGTTGGAGGAAGTGTCCGTCAGGCTAATATACCCTCCTTGGACGTGATCGGGGTCTCCAGCGGCAGAAAAGTAATAAAACAGTGCAGTCACATGACCTGATAAAACATTAATACTGTAGAAATCACAAAAAAGCTCTCACTAAGGTCACATAATTTGACGGTTTTAGATGTCGGTGCAACACACTGTGTAATAACTGTACACAGTTATAACAGACAAAGCAAACAAAGCACTTGACTTTAGTCTTGCATGTAATCTTTGTCTGACAATCAATCTGCACACGCTGATAAAGTTGATTCTGGACAGTTAGATATGTTGTTTATACAGTGTGTTCTGACTTCTGTTTCTGAATGATGGAACACCCACACCCACATACCTAATCGCTGGGCTCGTAAACCAGTGTAAACGCGGGTGTGTTCTTAAATGGTTTGCTAATTCGCAGGAACTAGTACCAGCTTTGGCACCAGCACTTTGTTGGTGTTAAAGTGATGTGTGTTTCCACCATGGGTCCAGGGTTTACAGGTGGCTCTGGAACCACTACGATGCTAACTAAAGTAAATGAGGGATTCCATTCAGCTGCTCCAGTTAGGAGTCGCCACAGCGGATCATTCAACTGCACTCGTTTCCTTCAAGGATATAGCATCAGCATGTCAGCAACAATTTAATTACATTTGAAAAGGATTGGCTACACATGACCTGATAAAACATAATATGTGTGAGTCAAGCTTTATACTGAAGCTTATAGTTGACTTGATCCCTTAATTAAAGCTTGCACTGGTGGAGCGAGGGGGGAGTGTTTGGGGTTTATGTGGGGGTAAATCCAGAGGATGTGGAAAGGGTAAATAGATTAGTGATGAATGCAGCATCGCAATGCAAGGCAGAACCAGAATATAATTCCCATTCTTTCCATTGTATATATGTTTCTCTGTGTGTGTGTGTGTGTGTGTGTGTGTGTTTCAGTCAAAACTGGATGCAAATGTTTCTGCCACAACGTTTCCCCAATAAAACTTGTTCCTTTTCATCATGTTTCTATCTAATCTGCATCAGTGTTTCTAATTACAGAACCACCGTGTAGTACAAATACACCGGATTAGCATTATCATAACACACACACACACACACACACAGAAACGTACACACACACACACACACACACACACACAGAAACGTACACACACACACACACACACTGAAACGTACACACACACACACACTACACCATACAGAAAAGCAAAATACATTATTAGAATATTTTAAAAATATGCTAGACTTGATTGAACCACTGAGCACAAGAGTAATACAACCACGACAGGACTACACATACACCTATTCACTCACAAATACACACAGGAACAAGCCACCTTCTGCATGTTTTTGAGAGCCAGACCCTGACCAGGATAAAATAATTATTAAAAGTAGTTGAATACATATTTTTAGATCTGTTTATGTATTCTATACATTCAAGACTTAAACCTCTGTGACTTTTCCCAGCAGTACGGTCCTCAGTTCGACCCTCCATCTGACGGAAGAACAACGAACACTTGTTAGGTACCACACTGCACCCCGTGGTTCAGAATAACTCAGAAACAAGAAAACAAACACATACGACGCCTCAGAGGGATATCAGGTTCTTCAGTATCTTCATCTGTCTTCCTTGTCCATGACAACCTGCTCCAGTAGCGCTAGGAAGTCAAAAGGCCTGAATGTTTAAGTCCACCACTGAGAACTGGTCCAGGATCATCTATTCTGTAAATATAAACAGAGTAGTATGTATTTATAATGTATGTAAGGAAGGAAGGATGGATGGATGAAAGGAAGGAAGGACAGAAGGAAGGAAGGATGAAAGGAAGGAAGAAAGGAGGAAAGGAAGGAAGGACAAAAGGAAAGAAAGAAAGAAGAAAGGACAGAAGGAAGGACAAAAGGGGGGAAGGAAGAACAGAAGGAAGGAAGGACAGAGGGAAAGAAGAAAGAACAAACGAAAGAAAGGAGGGAAGGAAGGTAGGACAGATAGACGGAAGGAGGGAAAAGAAAGACAAACAGACGGAAGGAAGGACAGGCGAAAGAAAGGAAGGTAGGACAGATGGAAGGAAGGATGGACAGACGAAAGGAAGGAAGGTAGGACAGAAGAAAGGAAGGTAGGACAGAAGGAAGGACGGACAAGCGGAAGGAAGGACGGACGAACAGACGGAAGGAAGGACGGAAGGGTGGATGTACAGACGGAATGAAGGAAGGAAGGACAGAAGGAAAGATGGATGAATGAAAGGAAGGACGGACAGAAGGAAGGATAGACGGATGAAAAGAAGAAAAAATGGATGGAAGGACAGACGGAAGGAAAAATGGACGGATGAAAGGAAGGAAAAATGGACGGAAGGACAGACAGAAGGAAGACAGGAATAAAGGAAGGATGGATGGAGAGAAGGAAGGAAGGTAGGACAAATGAAAGGAAGAAAGGATGGACAGACGGACGGAAGGAAGGAAGGACAGACAGAAGGAAGGTAGGATAGATGAAAGGATGAACAGACGGAAGGAAGAAAGTAACGACGGACGGAAGGTAGGACGGACGAACAGACGGAAGCAAGGATGGATGGACGGAAGGAAGGATGGACGGAAGGAAGGACGGACAAACAGACGGAAGGAAGGATGAACGGACGGAAGGATGAACGGAAGGAAGGATGAACGGAAGGAAGGATGGACGAACAGACAGAAGGAAGGATGGACGGAAGGAAGGATGGACGAACAGACAGAAGGAAGGATGGACAGAAGGAAGGACGGACAAACAGACGGAAGGAAGGATGGACGGAAGGAAGGATGGACGAACAGACAGAAGGAAGGATGGACAGAAGGAAGGACGGACAAACAGACGGAAGGAAGGATGGACGGAAGGAAGGATGGACGAACAGACGGAAGGAAGGATGGACGGAAGGAAGGATGGACGAACAGACGGAAGGAAGGATGGACGGAAGGAAGGATGGACGAACAGACAGAAGGAAGGATGGACAGAAGGAAGGACGGACAAACAGACGGAAGGAAGGATGGACGGAAGGAAGGATGGACGAACAGACGGAAGGAAGGATGGACGGAAGGAAGGACGGACAAACAGACGGAAGGAAGGATGAACGGAAGGAAGGATGGACGGAAGGAAGGATGGACGAACAGACAGAAGGAAGGATGGACGGAAGGAAGGATGGACGAACAGACAGAAGGAAGGATGGACAGAAGGAAGGACGGACAAACAGACGGAAGGAAGGATGGACGGAAGGAAGGATGGACGAACAGACAGAAGGAAGGATGGACGGAAGGAAGGATGGACGAACAGACAGAAGGAAGGATGGACAGAAGGAAGGACGGACAAACAGACGGAAGGAAGGATGGACGGAAGGAAGGATGGACGAACAGACGGAAGGAAGGATGGACGGAAGGAAGGATGGACGAACAGACGGAAGGAAGGACGGACAAACAGACGGAAGGAAGGATGAACGGAAGGAAGGATGGACGAACAGACAGAAGGAAGGATGGACGGAAGGAAGGATGGACGAACAGACAGAAGGAAGGATGGATGGACGGAAGGAAGGATGGACGGAAGGAAGGATGGACAAACAGACGGAAGGAAGGATGGACGGAAGGAAGTATGGACGAACAGACAGAAGGAAGGATGGATGGACGGAAGGAAGGATGGACGGAAGGAAGGATGGACGGAAGGAAGGATGGACAAACAGACGGAAGGAAGGATGGACGGAAGGAAGGATGGACGAACAGACAGAAGGAAGGATGGATGGACGGAAGGAAGGATGGACGGAAGGAAGGATGGACAAACAGACGGAAGGAAGGATGGACGGAAGGAAGTATGGACGAACAGACAGAAGGAAGGATGGATGGACGGAAGGAAGGATGGACAAACAGACGGAAGGAAGGATGGACGAACAGACAGAAGGAAGGATGGATGGACGGAAGGAAGGATGGACGGAAGGAAGGATGGACAAACAGACGGAAGGAAGGATGGACGGAAGGAAGTATGGACGAACAGACAGAAGGAAGGATGGATGGACGGAAGGACGGACAAACAGACGGAAGGAAGGATGGACGGAAGGAAGTATGGACGAACAGACAGAAGGAAGGATGGATGGACGGAAGGAAGGACGGACAAACAGACGGAAGGAAGGATGAACGGAAGGAAGGATGAACGGAAGGAAGGATGGACGAACAGACAGAAGGAAGGAAGGATGGACGGAAGGAAGGACGGACAAACAGACGGAAGGAAGGATGAACGGAAGGAAGAATGGACGAACAGACAGAAGGAAGGATGGATGGACGGAAGGAAGGATGGACGGAAGGAAGGATGGACAAACAGACGGAAGGAAGGATGGACGGAAGGAAGGACGGACAAACAGACGGAAGGAAGGATGGATGGACGGAAGGAAGGACGGACAAACAGACGGAAGGAAGGATGAACGGAAGGAAGGATGGACGAACAGACAGAAGGAAGGATGGACGGACGGAAGGAAGGATGGACGGAAGGAAGGACGGACAAACAGACGGAAGGAAGGATGAACGGAAGGAAGGATGGACGAACAGACAGAAGGAAGGAAGGATGGACGGAAGGAAGGACGGACAAACAGACGGAAGGAAGGATGAACGGAAGGAAGAATGGACGAACAGACAGAAGGAAGGATGGATGGACGGAAGGAAGGATGGACGGAAGGAAGGATGGACAAACAGACGGAAGGAAGGATGGACGGAAGGAAGTATGGACGAACAGACAGAAGGAAGGATGGATGGACGGAAGGAAGGACGGACAAACAGACGGAAGGAAGGATGAACGGAAGGAAGGATGGACGAACAGACAGAAGGAAGGATGGACGGACGGAAGGAAGGATGGACGGAAGGAAGGACGGACAAACAGACGGAAGGAAGGATGAACGGAAGGAAGGATGGACGAACAGACAGAAGGAAGGATGGACGGAAGGAAGGATGGACGAACAGACAGAAGGAAGGATGGATGGACGGAAGGAAGGATGGGCGGAAGGAAGGACGGACAAACAGACGGAAGGAAGGATGAACGGAAGGAAGGATGGACGAACAGACAGAAGGAAGGATGGATGGACGGAAGGAAGGATGGACGGAAGGAAGGATGGACAAACAGACGGAAGGAAGGATGGACGGAAGGAAGGATGGACGAACAGACAGAAGGAAGGATGGACGGAAGGAAGGATGGACAAACAGACGGAAGGAAGGATGGACGGAAGGAAGGATGGACAAACAGACGGAAGGAAGGATGGACGGAAGGAAGGATGGACAAACAGACGGAAGGAAGGATGGACGGAAGGAAGGACGGACAAACAGACGGAAGGAAGGGAGGAATAAGGGAAGGAAGGAAGGTAGGACAGATGGACAGAAGGAAGGAGGGAAGGAAGGAAGGGCAGACGGAAGGATGGAAGGAACTACTAAGTAATTATAGCATGTGTAAAAAGTAAGCTTGTACAGTGTATCACAAAAGTGAGTACACCCCTCACATTTCTGCAAATATTTCATTATATCTTTTCATGGGACAACACTATAGACATGAAACTTGGATATAACTTAGAGTAGTCAGTGTACAACTTGTATAGCAGTGTAGATTTACTGTCTTCTGAAAATAACTCAACACACAGCCATTAATGTCTAAATGGCTGGCAACATAAGTGAGTACACCCCACAGTGAACATGTCCAAATTGTGCCCAAAGTGTCAATATTTTGTGTGACCACCATTATTATCCAGCACTGCCTTAACCCTCCTGGGCATGGAATTCACCAGAGCTGCACAGGTTGCTACTGGAATCCTCTTCCACTCCTCCATGATGACATCACGGAGCTGGTGGATGTTAGACACCTTGAACTCCTCCACCTTCCACTTGAGGATGCGCCACAGGTGCTCAATTGCGTTTAGTCCATCACCTTTACCTTCAGCTTCCTCAGCAAGGCAGTTGTCATCTTGGAGGTTGTGTTTGGGGTCGTTATCCTGTTGGAAAACTGCCATGAGGCCCAGTTTTCGAAGGGAGGGGATCATGCTCTGTTTCAGAATGTCACAGTACATGTTGGAATTCATGTTTCCCTCAATGAACTGCAGCTCCCCAGTGCCAGCAACACTCATGCAGCCCAAGACCATGATGCTACCACCACCATACTTGACTGTAGGCAAGATACAGTTGTCTTGGTACTTCTCACCAGGGCGCCGCCACACATGCTGGACACCATCTGAGCCAAACAAGTTTATCTTGGTCTCATCAGACCACAGGGCATTCCAGTAATCCATGTTCTTGGACTGCTTGTCTTCAGCAAACTGTTTGCGGGCTTTCTTGTGCGTCAGCTTCCTTCTGGGATGACGACCATGCAGACCGAGTTGATGCAGTGTGCGGCGTATGGTCTGAGCACTGACAGGCTGACCTCCCACGTCTTCAACCTCTGCAGCAATGCTGGCAGCACTCATGTGTCTATTTTTTAAAGCCAACCTCTGGATATGACGCCGAACACGTGGACTCAACTTCCTTGGTCGACCCTGGCGAAGCCTGTTCCGAGTGGAACCTGTCCTGGAAAACCGCTGTATGACCTTGGCCACCATGCTGTAGCTCAGTTTCAGGGTGTTAGCAATCTTCTTATAGCCCAGGCCATCTTTGTGGAGAGCAACAATTCTATTTCTCACATCCTCAGAGAGTTCTTTGCCATGAGGTGCCATGTTGAATATCCAGTGGCCAGTATGAGAGAATTGTACCCAAAACACCAAATTTAACAGCCCTGCTCCCCATTTACACCTGGGACCTTGACACATGACACCAGGGAGGGACAACGACACATTTGGGCACAATTTGGACATGTTCACTGTGGGGTGTACTCACTTATGTTGCCAGCTATTTAGACATTAATGGCTGTGTGTTGAGTTATTTTCAGAAGACAGTAAATCTACACTGCTATACAAGCTGTACACTGACTACTCTAAGTTATATCCAAGTTTCATGTCTATAGTGTTGTCCCATGAAAAGATATAATGAAATATTTGCAGAAATGTGAGGGGTGTACTCACTTTTGTGATACACTGTAGTTGGTGGAGAGCTATGATAGCTGATTTAGTAGATAGGATGGTAAGGGTTGTATCTGTTGAGTTTAGAAAAGTGATTTGCACTTTTGTGATGCTCTTAGTGCTTTTTCATTCATGGTACACGCCCACTCTCAGGTTCTCGCTCTCATTGGCTGTTGCTTATTGTTGGTGTGGCTGTAGAGCAACATCATGTGACTGATCACATAAAACTTCGAACATGCTGGAAAATATCAGAGGTCTAAAGAAACCGACTTACTGATTATAGAAATAAACCTCTTATAATAAACACACACACACACACACACACACACACACACACACACACACACACACACACACACACACACACACGGTGTGTCCCAGCTATGACCTGAGGCCCTACTGATTGTGGTCTACATTACACACCACCTTCAGAGATCTCAGCTCAATGAGGGACCATATCACACACACACACACACACACATTATAACTCAGCTTGGCCGGAGAGAAGATACTGCGGTCAGCCAAACACCATGGGGCTCTGCTGTGCTTGGCAACTGATCACAACACACACACACCCCTTCAACTCACACACACACACACACACACACTATGTTCGCACATAAGACACACGTTAAATGAACATTAGTACGTTCATAAATTGTCATTCACTTTGTGAGCAAAGCAGAAATTGTGAAGTGTGTCTATGGGAACTTGTTCCCATTTAGTTATAGCTTACATTTAACCTTCCAATTCATACCAAAGCGTGTCGTTATGGATCTCCCTTCGTGCACAAAGACAGTCATGCTAGAACAGGAAAGGGCCTTCCACAAACTGATGCCTTAAAGCTGAAAGCATGCTGTTTGTTCAGCATCATTGCTTTTTCTACACCTGTTTGCAACACACCTCGTGGATACGATCTCGTGCCAAGACAAATTCATCACAATCTAATTTACACTCAGTTGAATAATGTGTGCAATATCAAGTGTGTGTGTTTACTTTCTTCTCTCATGTTCTGATGCTAATAGGGAACAGTGCCAGCGCTGATGCCACCTCACTGATGCTGGGTACACATTTTAATGTGTACTGAAAAAAAACAACCAATATTTGCTCCTATTTAATTATGGTTAAACATCAGTTAAAGAAAAAAGCAGCACTGTTAACCCGTGTCACTATTACAATACATGGGAAAAGAGTGAGAGTATAAACAGGGCCAAAAGTATGTGGACACCCTTACGAAGGAGTTTATGAAACCAGCATAACTGTGCCCAGATGCACAAAGCCAGCTCCATAAAGACATGGTTTGTTATTTTAAACTGGAATTAAATTTGAAAAGAATTTCCTTAATAACAATAATAATAATACTAGTACTAGTATTAGTAGTAGTAATAATAAATATAATAATAGTAATAATAATTATTATTATTATCATAGTAATAATAACAGTAATAATAGTAGTGGAAGTAGTAATAATAACAATAATAATAATACATAAAATAATAATAATAGGAAGAATAACAATAATACAAGTGGTAGTAGTAGTAGTAATAATAATCATAATAATAATATTAATAATAAATAAAATAATAATAAGAATAACTAATACAATTAGTAGTAATAATAATCATAATAATAAATATAATAATAGTAATAATAATTATTATAGTAATAATAACAATAATACAAGTGGTAGTAGTAGTAATAATAAATATAATAAAAAATAATAATAAATATAAATATAATAAATATAATAATAGTAATAATAATAATAAATAAAATAATAATAAGAATAACAAAAATACAAGTAGTAGTAATAGTAATCATAATAATAAATATAATAATAGTAATAATAAATATAATAATAGTAATAATAAATATAATAATAGTAATAATACTTAATAATAACAATAATAATAGTAGTAGTAGTAGTAATAACAATAATAATACATAAAATAATAATAAGAAGAACAATAATACAAGTAGTAGTAGTAGTAATAATAATAAATATAATAATAGTAATAATAACAATAGTAGTAGTAGTAGTAGTAGTAGTAGTAATAATAATGATAAATAATAATAATCATAGTAATAATAATACTACTAATAATAATAATAATAGTAGAAGTAATAATAATATTAATAATAATAATATTATTAATAATAGTAGTAGGGCAAAGTGTAAGTTTACAAATGAATTAGAATGTATAAATGAAAACTAAAGCCTGTGATAAACAAAAATTCATCACCTGTATTAGTCCTGGTGTTTTATTAAATGCGGATGTAACTGAAATTCATATTTAATATTCAGTCTCCAGCACTGAAAAGTAAACACAACACCCTCATAAACAAACCAATTATTTAATCATCATGTTTATTCAGTAGTGTGTATTCAAAACCACATAAGACAATCCAATTATTTCATATCTACTCTACTTAAAATACACACACACACACACACACACATGAGTGTAATATTCTAACCGTATATTTAATATTGGCTAAATGTTTAGTCAGAGGGAGAGCATCATGTCCCTCTGCATGTAACCTAGACTAACATAAAATGCATTTTAAACATCTTCATATTTACTATTGTTGAAGATGAAATTGAAGAGTAAAACAGATGCAGTAGAACAAGTACCTTTATAATATTTCTGCTTTTTGTTTTTTGTTTTATCTCTCAGCTTTACATTGATCAGATCTGTCAATCTTTTTGCATTAGCCAGGACTCAGCATGTCCTGCATGATGTAGATTCTTTGCTCTAATATGGAAGAACAGGGTGGGTGAGTGTTTCAAAGCCAAAAAGCAACAGTAATCAGACTGACACTGTATGGAAGAAAAGTTTCATGCTGGACGTTAGATTAGATAGTCTAATCAAATCCAAACAAAAGTTCTGCTCATATGAGGCCAAAAACCAGTAAACTAACAGAATCGGAGCAAAAGGCAACCCACTACCATGCCAAGTAAAAATTTGGCTCATTCTTTTCATAGCCCTTTAAGGCCTGTGGGGCAAAAATATAGAGTTTTTATTACTGCAGATCCAGTTCAGTAAGGTTCATTTAGTTTTATTTTTCATTTTTATTTTTGGTCACGGCAGGTTGGGTTCCACCAAGAAACACTGGGCTCAAGGCAGGAATACCTTAAACAGTGTGACAATCCATCACAGGGCTTCAGTTAATCATGTCTGTGTGAACTCATTTTCTTTCTCACTGTCTATTTAAAACCTAATACGTTCTGATTGCATCAAGATATTTCCTTTTTTCTCTTTGTATTTGTTTAAAAAATATATTGGGACATTTTCAGATTGCATTCCTTCACCCTTGTTGTAAGCATTTGCCTTTTGTATTTACCTGGTCTATCTGATACATATGTAGTGCATCAGCCACCAGAAGGCGCTGTTTCTGACTTTCCGTTCATGCCTGAACTGTTATTAATACTGTATATACGGTGTGTGTGTGTGTGTGTGTGTGTGTGTGTGTGTGTGTGTGTGTGTGTGTGTGTAAATATTAAATAAAAAAAATATAATTATGTCCACCACCATTTGTGTTCTCATTTATTTTAACTAGCAAAAACACTGGGCACAAGGGTGCAGATGATGAGAGAGGGTGGATAGTGAGAGATGGATGATAGATAGTGAGAGATGGTGGATGGTGAGTGATGGTGGATGGTGAGAGATGGATGATAGATGGTGAGAGATGGTGGATGATAAGAGATGGATGATGAGAGATGGTGGATGGTGAGAGATGGTGGATGGTGAGTGATGGTGGATGATAAGAGATGGATGATGAGAGATGGTGGATGGTGAGTGATGGTGGATGATAAGAGATGGATGGTGAGAGATGGTGGATGGTGAGTGATGATAGATGGTGAGTGATGATAGATGGTGAGAGATGGTGGATGGTGAGTGATGGTGGATGATAAGAGATGGATGATGAGAGATGGTGGATGGTGAGAGATGGATGATAGATGGTGAGAGATGGTGGATGGTGAGTGATGGTGGATGATAAGAGATGGATGATGAGAGATGGCGGATGGTGAGAGATGGATGATAGATGGTGAGAGATGGTGGATGGTGAGTGATGGTGGATGATAAGAGATGGATGATGAGAGATGGTGGATGGTGAGAGATGGTGGATGGTGGGAGATAGTGAATGGAGAGAGATGGTGGATGATGAGAGATGGTGGATGGTGAGGGGTGAATCAGAGTTTAACAGGCACGGCTGACTGACTGCTGTGGTTTTACTAGAGAGAGGTTTTGGGAGAGGGTAGTGTAGGGGGAGAGAGGAGGGCACATGGTTGGTTTTAAGTAGTAAACCACTGCAGTGGTTCACATTAAGGGGAATGTTAGTGAGGTCATAAAGTACAGGAAGACCAGCACCATATTTGGTGTTTTGTTGACGTTCTCCAAACCCAGTGAAGACAATCGCATCTTAAATGAACCTGTCCTACCTAACATGGTCCAAATTCTGTAATAAGGAAAGAGAGAGAAAGAGCGAAAGATAGAGTGCACCCCAAAGTAACTACAAGAAGCAATACTGAACATAGGACAGCTGAGGTCAAAAGTTTACATACACTTGTAAGCGACGTCAATACTTCTGTGTCCAAAAAACTTTGGAATTATAATCGTTTAGGGTAAGAAAATTGAGAAAATGATTATTATTATGCATTAATACATTTTGGCAGTGGGTAAGCCACTATTGGAACCCAGCTACTCTCACACGATCAGCCACTTTTCTCTAAATGAGATCTGGCATCTTGGAAAGGTCATTGAGAAAGTTGGCACACTTCTTCACTTTCCTCTGCTGTACTGAGATTTCCTCTACGCTACAGTATAGTCGCACTTTCTATCCAATAAAATATCCCAATTATTTTCACTGCATTGTTCTGACTGTGAGAAACCACGTCACTCTTCAAATTAACATCGTGTTTGCTGATTTTTGCTGGATTTCCTGGCTGCGTCCCAAACCGCATCATGTCTGCTATGTAGTGTGGAACTATACTATCTGAAATGCACTTATTAGGGTCCAGGTGGAGCAGAAGGATATTCTGGTAGCACACCAGTGCTGGGATTCTGAACTCTCTGAGTTTGAATCTTAGCTCTGCTGCGTGTTGGCTGGGCGCCCCCTAGCAGGGGCAATTGGCAGACAAAATTGGCCACTGGTCTGCTGGGTGGGAAAAGATTAGACTAAAAATGGGTTGAGGTCTTTGATGCTTAGTAGACTGAGGCGCCCGTACAAAAGTGGAGAAAGACGGAGATCAGCGAGTGACTCTCCATGTGTGAGACTGGCCTCACATGCAAGTCCACCAAAGTACAGGTGAATAAGAATGGCCGCACATGTTAGAGGAGGAAATATAAAATATAAACTTCTCGGACATGATTAAAGCCTATCCAAGCTTTTCAACGGGCGCAAGGCACATAGTAACACCCTGGACGGGGCACCAGTCCATCGCAGGGCAGACACACACACACACGCACACACACACACACACACACACATCAACTACAGGGCAATTCAGTGTCTCCAATTAACCTGACTGCATGTTTTTGGATTGTGGGAGGAAACCGGAGGTCCAGGAGGAAACCCACACAGACACAGGGAGAACATGCAAACTCCACACAGAAAGGACCCTGACCACTGTACCTGGGAGTCGAACCCAGGACCTTCTTGCTGTGAGGTGACAGTGCTACCAACCAAGCCACCATGCCGCCCATCATGAAATTCAGTCTTATACAAAAGTTTGTGCACCCTGGGTCATGTTCTTTTTATGATTATTAAAAATCAGTTCTAATGCTGTACAGTAAACAAATACATTTAATACATAATTCATTGTTTAATACATTATAATGCACAGTTAGTGTTTATGTACTGAATTTAACAAATAATAAAATAATAAATGCGCCAAAACATTAACACTTGGCACAGGCAACATTTTTTGCTGAAATGTTCAATTTAGATTAAAATGTACAGTGGTTTAATCCTCGAGTATGATGTGTGAACACATTTTCACCTAGAAAATCTACAAATACATAGACGTTGACCAATGGGGTGTGCAAGGGACATTACCAGCAGCATATGAAGCAAAAGCCTCAATTTGGATAAAAGAAGCATCTGGTTGGATTAACAAAGGCTACATCTTTTGCTGAAATGTTAAATTCTGTAAATTATTAGTAATTCTGCATTAAAAGGAACTGGTTCAATCCCTGTATATGATGTGTGATCACATTTTTACCTTGGACGTTGACCAATGGGGTGTGCAAACTTTTGCATAAGACTGGAAGATTGAGGTTGAGGTCAGGATTCTGTGCAGGCCAGTCAAGTTCTTCCACACCTAACTCACTCAGCCGTGTCTTTATGGACCTTGCTTTGTGCACTGGTGCGCAGTCATGTTGGAACAGGAAGGGGCCATCCCCAAACTGTTCCCACAAAGTTGGGAGCATGAAATTGTCCAAAATCTCTTGGTATGCTGAAGCATTAAGAGTTCCTTTCACTGGAACTAAGGGGCCGAGTCCAAGTCCTGAAAAACAACCCCACACCATAATCCCCCCTCCACCAAACTTATAGGCACACTTGGCACAATGCAGCCAGACAAGTACCGTTCTCCTGGCAACCGCCAAACCCAGACTCGTCCATCGGATTGCCAGATGGAGAAGCGTGATCCATTACTCCAGAGAACACGTCTCCACTGCATGCTTTACACCACTGCATCCGGCGCTTTACATCATGCGCTTCGTGATGTAAGGCTTGGATGCAGCTGCTCGGCAATGGAAACCCATTCCATGAAGCTCTCTACGTACTGTTCTTGAGCTAATCTGAAGGCCACGTGAGGTCTGTAGCGATTGACCTCTGCGCATTATGTGCCTTAGCATCCGCTGACCCTGCTCTGTCATTTTACGTGGCCTAACACTTTGTGGCTGAGTTGCTGTCGTTTCTAAACGCTTCCACTTTGTTATAATACCACTGACAGTCGACTGTGGAATGTTTAGTAGCGAGGAAATTTCATGACTGGACTTGTTGCACAGGTGGCATCTATAACGGTACCACGCTGGAATTCAATGAGCTCCTGAGAGCGACCCATTCTTTCACTAATGTCTGCATGCCTAGGTGCTTGGTTTTATACACCTGTGGCCATGGAAGTGATTGGAACACCTGAATGTAATGATTTGGATGGGTGAGTGAATACTTTTGGCAATATAGTGTAGCTCTAAGTGAACGGGGTTAGAGTGACATGGAGAGAGAAATACTGAAGAAAGCCAAAAGATCTGTAGATGCTTCAGCATATAAAGCAAAGTTAAATGTATTAAAGTGGGTGAAACTGAAGCAGAGGGGAACAGTGAGGAACAGTGAGGATAAGGGTGAGGGTGAGAGGTTGAGGGAGGATGTTTTGAGTTTACTGTGGGATTCCTCATGCTGTTTTAAGAGAACAGTAAGCTGTATTTCCATCTTTCACATATGGCTGGTTAAACGGATCGCCGCTTCTCCTGTCAAAACCTCAGAGAGAGAAAATAAAGAAGAGAAGAGAAAAGACTGGAGGAAGGAAAAACATTTTTCCACTTCAATAAGATCCTTCACTTCTGTCCTCACTTTACTACCCATCAGTAAAACACTGGAGGAAACAAAACGGCATCTGAACAATAAAGTTAAACAATGTTATGACAAAATTATGGGCAATAATATAGAGCCTCACACTCCCATATGCAACTGTAATATTTCTAGAACATTCAGAAGTGTTTCTGTTGGAATTTGTCCCCATTCAAGAGCGTTTATAACCTCAGGTTATAAGGTTTGAGCTTTAACCAGAATGCTTTCAACTCCCCTCTAGCCACTAAGCTCTCACTGCTTCTGAAACTGGTTTCCAGTGGTCTGTATTTATTAGCTGTACCCAGTAGGCAGGTTTAATTGGCTTGTTACAGATTACACAACATGTCACAAAAAATCTGAAGTCACCAGTGTGTCGTAATCTCTGCTGAGTTAGCGCCGAATTTTACGTCTCTGCTTCTCCTCCTGCTGCCATATTTATTTTCCCTTCACTCTCTTACTAAACGGCAGAAGTATCAACGTTCTCGCTCATAACTGTGCTTGCAGCGTCGCTGATATTTAACAAGACGCAACTTTACGTCCCTCTGCGGCCAAATAATCGCAAAGCTTTGAACACCGAGAGCTGCCAGAGAACCTGCACGTAATTTTACAGACCTGCACTTATTAAGAGTTCTTCTACTGAATGTATTTTTATTTTTCCTCTTGTTTTCATTGGGGAGCCTGGGGGCCTTCTGGCAGCTTTCTGCATCCAATAAAACCTACAAGTTCTCCGTCTTTTTATTGCGTGGTTGAAATAAACGGCATCTTTTTGATTAAGGAATTCGTTTGTGGCCGGGCTTCTGGACATCTTGAGTGCATGCCAGGCATTCTGGTGTAACCCTGTTATGGTGAAATGAAGGGTAATATTCGTTTATTGCATTTACATTTGTTCATTTGATGATGCTGTTATCCAAACCCACTTACAAGTGAGGCAGATCCAAACGTTCCAATCCAAACATTCAGCTCAGCAACAATCATGGTTAAAGGGTTTTAAATGACTCTAGCGAAAGGAATGGGGTTTATATTTTGATCACTAGCACAGAACTTTAACTGTTCATCAAACTCCACGTGTTCTTGACCTGTATGAAGCCTCACTGAATTCTTAACTTGAGTGGAAGAAGCTTCAGCTTGAGCAGTAGAAGCCCTATTAAATTAAGTTTGGGTGAAAAAGCCTCAACATGGGCTAAAAAGGGTGGTGTTCGAATAGATGAAGACTCAATTTGGGAACTTTAAGCCCTAGCTTGCATAGAAACAAATGAATTTGGTAAATAAACGACTTACCTTGGTACCTTTAGGTAAAAGTTAGTTAGTTTGGGTACTTCAGCCTGAATAAAAGAATCTGTTAGTCGGCAAGAAGCTCTAGCTTGGCTGAAATAAACCTCTTCAAGTGTCATGTTAGGTGGAAGAAGCTTCCGTTTGGGTGGAAGAAGTCTTGGTCTGGGTTCATCCCTGAGCACAAAGTGAGGTCTATGAAGACGTGGTTTGATGAGGATTGATGCACTCTATTGGCCTGCTCAAAGCCCTGACCTCAACCCCTACTGAACACCATTGAGATAAATTGAAATGTTGATTCTTAATTGACATAAAAATGCTCTTTTGACTGAATGGGCAAATTTCCACAAATGAACTGACCAGTCGAGTGGAGGCTGTTATATTTGGAATGGGGTGTCCAAAACTTCATGATCAGAAGCTTTGCTGGTCATAAACACATGGCTTTACAATGTCAGTCTATCAGCATTGCTGGAACATTTTATCCAGAGGGCGTGTAGCTTTATATTTAAGTTTTCTTTAGAGTGTTGGGAGGCAAACTGGCAGCAGTGTCCTGCTAATCCCTGAGCTTTAGCATGTTAGTCAATGGAACAAGACTCCAGAGAAATCCCATTATAGGATGGACTGTACTTCAGGAACATGAGCACTGCCTAAAACATCCACAAAGGAACACTGTACATGCTACACATTGTAGTGTATCATATATCCTGGTGTAACTCCATTTGGCATCTTTTCAAGCAAGTGTTGAGAAACGGGCATCAAACTGGCACCGGAGAGCCACTAATCCATAAGCTTTGGGTTGTTTAAACTCAGGGTGCTTGGCATGCACCATTTCTGAGATCTCTGATGAGGTGGGACCTCATTGCGTCAACATCCTGACATTTTATCCTGCCTATCTACCCTGAATGACCCAGTGTCTCCTTTCCTTACACAAGGATCCAAAGACCTACAGTTGTGTGTAGTAGGTGTGTAGGGATTTGCCTTGCTCTCTATCTAGCAAGGCTGGCCCTTCCCTATTACAGCTGCATTGGGTTGTGGGCAGCTTGGAAACATTAAGGGATCAATGAATTAAAAAAAAAAAGGTCTATTTTTAGAAGTATACTACCAACAGTGTATTTGCCTGAGATATCATAACAACCACCTAGCAACATCCTGGAACAACTTACACTATAGTAACCACCTGAAACAGCAACCACGAAGCAGTACCCTGTCGACTACCTGGACTACAATAGCAACTGCTTGGCAACACTATAGCAACCACCTCAAACATTAGAGCAACCACAAAGCAGTACCCTGTCAACCACCTGGACAACAACAGCAACCGCTTAGCAACACTATAGCAACCTCATGAAAAATCATAGCAACCACGAAGCAATACCCTGTCAACCACCTGGACTACAATAACAACTGCTTAGCAAAACTATATCAACCACCTGAAACATCTGGGGAAGAAAACATAATCAATTACCACTTAGAACGTGTAAATATGCTTAAAACACAATTGCAAAAAGTCATATTCCAAGAATACAGCTACAATGCACTGTTACTGGAAAGTGGTGTACATGACATGAAGTGCATCAATTGCATAGTATGAGTTCTAGCTGGTTTAGACTGCTTCCTGTGTTCTAGCTAAGAAATCTCTGTTAACAATAGAATCTTCCACTGTCCTACAAGGTCACTGATGGGAGTATAAAGGGTGATTATTTTCTTTCCTTTTTATCACATTCACAGAGTTTCTATCTGAGACTTCAGTGTCAGTGCGATCCTTCTTTGCAGACAATAATAAATGTCAGCATTTTTTCTACAGCAATTTTTCTATTAAATGAAGGGGTTTTCCCACTACACATCATAGCAATCATGAAGCAACACCCTGTCAACCACCTGGAATACTACAGCAACTGCTTATCAAGACTTTAGCAATACCAGGGCTTTATCACATAAGCTGCAGAATCACTTTACATTTTCTAAAGGAAGTGCACTTTTGGAGTTAGTAAAATAAAGTCATAATTATAAATAATAACCAAGACTGTAAACAATTAGCACGTCAGTCAGTTATCATTATAATGATTGCATGTGGTTATTAGACAAATGTTTTTTGCGTATCTGTTTTTTTAGGTTATGAATTGTAAGAGATTCAGGGTCTTTGCATCATCAGCTGTTTGCACTTACATGACCGAATGTGAGTCCAAATAATTATCTTTGTAATGCCACTGAGAACAAGTGCTGCCCAAAACCAACTTGTAACACAGTTGTGCATATTAAATATGTTCTGGTGTGTCATATATCTAACTCCTCCAGGCCTCATAATCACGATGGAGAAAGGCCAAGAAAACATTGAGGATCGAGACACATCTCACCAATCCATTAGATTTTAGGAGGGGAGTAGAGAACAAATTCTTCCCAGGATCAGAGCCGCTGGCTGGGCTTCTAGTCCGTTTCTTCACTAATGCCCTTCATTCCAGAACCCTCCAGAGATTTAGGGACTTTCAAAGTCATAAAAATTGGAAACAATAAAAAGCATGACTCAAAAACCATTGTTGTGCCTAATGGCTGCTTGGCAAACGCAATCCAGCGCAATCCAGTACAAAGGAACGTGCTGTCAACTTAATCATGTCCGCGCATTTAAACAAGGAACATGCCAAAACTGAAACTGGGTCCCCAAAATAGCTAACAGAAATGCAAGCTAGTGATACTCTGGCCCTGATTCACTGAAGATTGGTGCATGTAACAACATGTCGACTTGATAACACCAGCAATATGTATGAGCTGATTATTACAAGTGTCTGTTGATGTTTGGACAGGAGTAAAATGATGCATTGTGTTTGTTTTCAGATTTAATGCTTTACTTAATGTGTGATTTGTGAACATTTCCATTCAAGGCTGCAGAAGACAGTGTTGACTCTGGGCAAATTGTTGATTTAGAATCCCTCAAGCCTGGACACACCAAAAATGGGAAATTGTAGCTGGAAATAGTCGTCTATTGTGGTTCAGTTAACTGTGACAGCATTTAGTTATATCTGACTGTACTTTGGGAATTCGTTTTAGTTTTACAAGCTTCGTAAACACAATTCATTGTCCCAAAATATTGACATTTGGCTGCTTATTTTATCCAAAACAGCTCACAATCATGACAGCATACGATCCACCAGTGGCTGGTGGAGACTGAACCCTTGGTTCTGGTAGACTGTTAAGGATCTCATTACAGTTTGTTCCATTTTTTGGTTCCAGTTACGTAAATGTGAAAGAAATCCAAGAAACACTGAGATATATGAGACAGTCTAACAATAATCCCAATCTGACAATATACTATGTGGCCAAAAGTATGTGGACACCCTGTTCCAAAGTCAGCTTTTACATGAAGTTCACCATAACCACCTCCATTCATCTGGAAACATTCTTTGCAATTTTTAAATGTAATTGTGTGAATTCATGTCAGGCAATGATGTCACGGTTGAAGTTTCAAATCATTCCAAAAGGCTCTATGCAAGCTACTGAAAGTCCTCTGTTTGGACCTTGCTTCATTTATAGGGCACAGACATGCTGAAACAGGGAAGACCTTCCTCAAACAAAGTGAAAAAAGCATCTTCTTCATGTTCTTCAAAAAGTTTCCACACTTTTTAAAACTCTATTTATTAAGAATAAAAAACAAACTAGAGAGGTGCATTTCCTGAAGAAAATGCGAGTGTGATTGTGGTGCAGCGGGTGCGCGTATTTAAATGCTGTATCCAAGTTGGGGTGTCATCAATGGGCTTTACGATTTAGAGTTGGAACGTTGATATCATTTTCAAAAAATGAATGGAAGTGAATGGGACCAAAAAACGGGTGTGGCAGGTGGGCGTGGGTTCGAATCTCCATGCTATATCCAAGTCGGGGTGTCATCAGAGGGCTTTACGATTTAGAGTTGGAACAGCGTTGATATCTCGAACTTTCAAAAAATGAATGGAAGTGAATGGGATCAAAAAATGGGTGTGGCAGGTGGGCGTGGGTTCGAATCTCCATGCTATATCCAAGTTGGGGTGTCATCAGTGGGCTGTACGATTTATCAGGGGATCAGTTAAGCGCATAGCCACTGATGCACCACTGCTTTCACATCATCATCACATGAAAATCTTCTTCCCCTTAAAGCTTCTTTGAGCTCCAAAAAGGTGAAAATCAGATGGAGCTAAATCTGGACTATAAGCTCTATCTCAGTCTCTCAGACACGACCAAGTACTGCTCCTCCCACCCTCACCGTTTCCAACCAAAATATAAAAGTGTGGAAACTTTTTGAAGATCCGTCGTATATTTGATTGTATGCACCTGTTAGCAAAGGGTGTAGCAGAAGCACATGGACCTGTCATCCAACATCAGGGCTCAGCTTCACAAACAGCCTCTCGAATTCAGTGGTATCTTGATAGTGAGACTTGAGCCATAATATTGGGGAACCAAATCAGATCCTGCATGTAAACCAGAAATGATACATTGGCAGTTATAGGGTGTGTTCGAAAACCTAGGGAGCTGCCTTGCTGTCTTACTGTCTACATAGGCAGCTGCGTCAGTAGAGAGAATTCTAATAAGTCAACGACTTATAAGTCAGGTTATTCGAACGCGCTACTTAGACAGCGATTCCATCGGGTTTCGCGTTTAGCATTTAGCATCTTGCCATTAAAACCAATGAATTGAGGTAGCACAGCACGCTAACGTCAATATAACATCTCCCTTCATGTACCGATAACGGTTACATTTTCTGACAAGCCCGAACTTGCAAATAAAAACACTCGGTACAAGTTTATACAAGTTAAAAATCAGTAATATTTTATTTACGTTTGAAAATAACTCCATTCGTTTCTCCGCCCCGTCAGCCATGTTTAATTTTCTGTGAGAGAAGAGCACCCGACCCGCAATGAATTCTGGGATTGCTTTGATCACTAAGGCAGCGTCGGATGCTCACTCGTTCTTGAGCCAAAATAACATTGAAATATTAAGATGCCTCAGTAGTGAGGATATTAAGGCATCTAGGATTTCGAACAGCCTCCTTCTCGGGAGCGCGCACAGGATGACGTAAAATGCTGCCTATGTAGAGAGCTCACTAGCTTTTCGAACACACCCATAGTGTAGTAATATACGTACTTTGTCAATTCAAATAGCAGTTAGTGATAGAGATAGTGACTACACCAGGGATGTACAAACTACGGCCTGTGGTTCATTTGCGGCACATTACCATTTCTGAAACGGCTTGCAGGGTATTTTGGAAATAAAATTAAAGCTGGCTTGCTATTAAGCAGGTTTTAAAAAACTGGATGTCGCTATAGTATAAAACAAATCTAAAACACTCCCCTTCTTCTTTCCCCCAACTCAAAACATTAGCGTTACACCTACATTAATGTTCCTGAGTTTTTGGATAAACATGGTGGCTCTAAACAAATAAAAACTAGACAGCGAATGCAGAAAATTTCAGGCATGCTGGGTTAAGATTAAGTGTGTACGTTTCATTTAAATAAGTATAATAATCTTCCCATTAGGAGTTTGGACATTCCTTTGCTACACAGTCTAATTAATCCAATCAGATTACTAAAGATACATAACTAGATTACTCTATACTTAATCTTTAATGCTCGTGTGTTTGCCTCTGGTCTAAAATAGTGGATCTTCCAGCTATGGTGTCATTGCCCACCTGCCTTATTTTAGCGTCTCTCCCACTATCCTTGCCCGCCAGGCTGATGTCATGTGGCGCACAGCGGCATGATGGATGAGAGAGATAATGCATATTAAGTATGTCCAGCTCCCTGGAAAAACATAAAAAAAGTGTAATGAAGGGAAGAAGAGTGTTTGAAACCCAGCCGAGCAGGATGAGAGGAGTTCCTGCATAGCGTCAACGCCGTCCTCTCAGAAATGGACCATGTCACAGTGGCAGTAAAATGCATGGATAGAAAAGAGCCAAAACCGGCGTCCGTTAGGGATTTGGGTATCACGGGCATTTCTCTGGAGCCAGGACGAACGTAAAAAATGTTTAGGTCAGGGCTGGTATAGAGATCTCGTTAAAGCAGTGTTTCATTTTTCTGGATGCTGTCACGTAAATGTGGAAGAAATCTGAGGAACACTGGACTAGATGGAACGGTCTGATGACAGTTGTGAACAGTCCGTTTTATATGGCACATTATTTACTTAAAGTGCAAAACCACAGGATTATATAAGGGGTGCAGCTTTCTGACAATACACTATATAGCCAAAAGTATGTGGACTCATCTGAACTTGAGCTTGATAATCATTCACTTCCAAAAGCACATGCATTAACATGGAGTTTCCCCCTTTTGTGGCAAAAGCCTGGCTCAAAATCAACATACCAATTCATCTCAAAGTTGTTTATATAATTGGTATTATACACCTGTTAGGAATGGGTGTGGCAGAAAAATCTTGAAATCAAATAAAATTTCCTGCATAGCGTCAACGTCGTCCTCTCAGAAATGGACCATGTCACAGTGCTAGTAAAATGCATGGATGGAAAAGAGCTGTAACAAGCGTCCATTAGGGATTTGGGTATCACGGGCGTTTCTCTGGAGCCAGGATGAACGTAAAAAATGTTTAGGTCAGGGCTGGTCGAGATCTCGTTAAAGCAGTGTTTCATTTTTCTGGATCCTGTCACATAAATGTGGAAGAAATTTGAGGAACACTGGGGGTGCCTCAATCTGACAATACACTGTATAGTGCCAAAAGTATGTGGACTCATCTGAGCATGAGCTTGACGAACATTCACTTCCAAAACCACATGCATTAACATGGAGTTTCCCCCTTTTGTGGCCATATTAGCCATGCCAGGCACTGATGAGAAAGCCTGACTCACAATCAACATACCAGTTCACCCCAAAGTTGTTCAACTGGGCTGAAGTCAGGGCTCTGTGCAGTCCAGCTGAATTCCTCTTTTTGGATCTTGCTTTGTTTACAGGGGTACAGTCATACCAGAAGAGGAAGGAACCTTCCCCAAATCTTTGTCATAAATTTGAAAGAATGTAATTTATTTTATATAATTGATGTTTTACACCTGTTAGCAATGGGGGTGGCAGAAACATCTTAAAATCAATCATTTTTTTATTCTTTTTAATTAATCATCAGTTCTGCTCATCCAATAGCATCAATTCCCACAGATACAATCTGAGCTGTTACAGAAAGCCGTCTTAAATAAGTGACAGCTGTTATAGCCAAATATGTGGTTTTGGAATAGACAAAAGTGTGTTCACGCTGCACCTTGCTTTCCAGAGAATGAAGAATGTGCAACATTTACATTTTCAGCATTTAGCAGACGCTTTTATCCAAAGCGACTTATACAATGAGCAATTAAGGGTTAAGAACCTTGCTCAGGGACCCAGCAGTGGCAACTTGGTGGTGGCGGGGCTTGAACCGGCAACCTTCTGTTTACTAGTCCAGTACCTTAACCACTGAGCTATCACTGGCCCTGCTGCAACAGTGCTGAAGTGAAACTATTCTGCGATGTGATTTCAATTTGTGTCAGTCATTCTGTAGAAAAAAGGTTAAATGGTCATGATTTGGTTGTAAATCTGGGGGAAATCCCTTAAATGATGGTGTGTTACCAAAACTTTCCCAGAGCTGAGCTCACTCCACTGGCTGACGCTCCGAAAACCTCGCACAGGAAACAGTTGTGGTCACTTTGGACGCTTTAACACGTACTCGTAAAAAAGTACCATCTCTTAAGAGTCAGCGTTTCCCACAGAAGGGGAAATACAGAGGAACTATACACACCTCGAAGCATTTGCTTACGGTGTGAGTCACGATCCCAGCACGGAACTCAAATACACTGCCAAAACCAGCAACACCATCAACGTTAGCAACACCAACAACACCACCACCTAACCCTAAACCTACCCTGCCAATACCAGTAACATCAGCAATATCACTGTAATATCACCAACATTAGGAACACCACCAAAGGATCCGAATACCCCGCCAACTGTACCAGCATTAGTGACACCAACACACCAGCAACATCAGCATCACCATTAACACCAGCAACACCACCACAGTACCCAAATACCCTGCCAACATCAGCACAATCAACAATATCACTGCAATATCACCAACATTAGGAACACCACCAATGTATCCAAACAACCTGCCAATCTCACCAGCATTAGCGACACCAATGCCCAGCAACACCACCACAGGACCCAAATAACCTGTCAACACCAACAGCATCAACAATATCATTGTAATATTATCAGCATTAGCAACAGCACCAAAATATTTAAATACCCTGTCAACACCAGTAACTTTGCCAAGGGCATCACCAACACACCAGCAACATCAGCAACACCACCACTTAACCCTAATTCTACCCTGCCAACACCAGCAACATCAACAATATCACTGCAACACCACCAATGGAGCTGAATGCCCTGCCAACCTCGCCAGCACACCAGCAACACCAAAAAAACCAGTAACACCCCCACAGGATCCAAATACCCTTCCAACACCAGCGACATTAACAAATATCTTTGCAATATTACCAACATTAGCAACACCACCAAAATATTTGAATACCCTGCCAACACCAAAAACATTATTATCACCAACACACCAGCAACATCAGCATCACTATATACTCTAGCAACACCACCACAAGACCCAAATACCCACATGCTAACTCCTGTCCACCATTAAAAGTACGTGCAATGAAACTGGACATTCAATGAATCCTGACAAATCCTGTTTCCTCCAAGATCATGTAGATGGCAGGACAGATCCATTTTTCAGTTTCTTTAATACTGTCCATAAGTGGTACTGTCCACAGTCAAGTAAGCTTCACATCATTGTTTAGATAAGTTCTTGCTCCTGTTTCTCTGTTGTCTATGATCAGCAATAAACTTTAGTTAGGCTTTTAGGTGCTGATTTTGGAGCAAGGCCTTCTTTTTTTCCTTAAGATCATTAAAAAACATTTGAAGGTAAATACATGTCTCTTCCAAGTGCAACCTAAAAAATCTATTATTCTATCTAAATCTATTCAAATCAAATCTATTTATTTACAATACTATAAAATTATTAATATAAAAGTTGCAGGCTTTGGACATTCAGACTCTCGTTGGGTGAGTGATCATAGGGATTCAAGCTTTGCTAAATTATTTCCGAAGTTCCCAATCCTTCCACACTGTCTGACCTGAGTATGGTACGTGAGATCCTTCCATCTCTGTTTCATTTCATGTGCTGTGTAAAAATGAACTTCACTGTCATTTAGATGCTGTCTGGAAGTTGCAAAAGCTAGAAAGAGTCTACTCCTTTTTTGAGGAGATGTTCCATGCTGGATTTTTTCCTACTGGGCATTTTTAGTGCTTGTTAAAATGTAGAGATGAGATTTATTAAAGGTTATGTATGCATAAGCAAAGTAGTTCCATCATTTACACCAGGTTCATCCCTTAATTCCCTAAAATCATCATTTAAACTAATGGCCTGTGACCCCAACTACACATATAAATTTACTGCTTTTAGCAGATGCTTTTATCTAAGGTGACAAGCAAATAAAGGTTAAAGGTCTGGCTCAGGGGTCCAACAGTGGCAACTTGGCAGTAGCAGGGATTGAACCGGCAACCTTCTAATTATTAGTCCAGCACTTTAACTACTGAGCCACTACTACACCAAATCCTGTTTTTTCCCAAGATCATTCGGAGCCATGGAAGAGATGCAGCAGGATGCACTGTATGATCCACCTCATGATGTACAGTAGTTGAAGAAGCTGCTGGTAATGTCCTGGTACCAGATCTTCTGTGAAGTCCATGTCTTGGTAGGTTTTGACAGTGTATTAGGCGTGTGGTCCTGATGTTTTGGCTGACCGGTGTATGTCAAACTACACCGATCAGCCATAACATTAAAACCACCTCCTTGTTTCTACACTCACTGTCCATTTTATCAGCTCCACTTACCATATAGAAGCACTTTGTAGTTCAACAATTACTGACTGTAGTCCATCTGTCTCTCTGCATGCTTTGTTAGCCCCCTTTCATGCTGTTCTTCAAGACAAGTCAGGACTCTCCCAGGACCAGGTGTGTTGTGCTGGCATGAGTGGATAAGACACATCAGCACTGCTGGAGTTTTTAAACAACTCACTGTCACTGCTGGACTGAGAATAGTCCACCAACCAAAAATATCCAGCCAACAGCGCCCCGTGGGCAGGTCTAGAAGATGACCAACTCAAACAGCAGCAATAGATTAGTGATCATCTCTGACTTTACATCTACAAGGTGGACCAGCTAGGTAGGAGTGTCTAATAGAGTGGACAGTGAGTGGACACAGTATTTAAAAACTCCATCAGCGTTGCTGTGTCTGATCCACTCATACCAGCGCAACACACACTAACACACCACCACCATGTCATTATCACTGCAGTGCTGAGAATGATCCACCACCTAAATAATACCTACTCTGTGGAGATTTAAGATTAGTTAATTTCCCTCCTAATTAGAATCACATGTGAAAAACGTTGTTCTTGATTTTCCTTTTTTATGCCTTTTAAACAACGTCCTTCAGAGCCTCCACAGGTTTGCTAATCCTCCCACTAAAACAAATATTAAGGAGGGTTTGAAGACCAAGCCGAGCTGCTTCTTTTGAGCAAGACGTTCCGTGTTTTACCCAGAGCATGGAGAGAAAACAAGGTCTTAAATGGATTTTATATAGAAACTGCAGCTGGATGCCATTGAGCTGTGAAACAGGGGTGCAGAAATGTACCCACGATGCATCTGGATAGATCCCAACGCACCTGCAAATTCCCTTTCCCTCGTCCCGTTCTCTCGCTCCTTAAGGTGCTATGAGGTCATTAATTGGACACATTTGCATCATTAAAACGAGAGCAACACATGCTAATGCACATGCTAAGTTCATCTCCAGGTAGCACTGGAGAACCTTTTCTGATTACCCAAGGTTCTTAGATTTCCTGGTTTCTCCAGTGTCCTTGTGCTACTCTTATTTCACTAGTGAGATTAGACTGGGTGGAATTCTGAAAAAAGGAACTGAATAAATGGGATTGGAACTGATCATGTGTGGGTATTTTTACTGTGGTGTTTGGTCCAAAGTTTTGCAGAAAAAGCTCAAAAAGTTGACTGTTTGCATTTTTTTCCAGATGTGCAGTCCTCCTAAATCCCCTCAACATCTGCAGGTTTGAAGTTTGCCTAATTCTAAAAGTTTATTAGATTTTTATATTAGATCCTCATAGTTCTTTAGTACATCATCCAATTAACCAGTTTCCCCAAGATTCAATATTCAAGAGACTTTATTGTCATTTTAAGAACATATTGAAATGAAACTACGTTCTTCTAGGACGGGGGTGGGCAATTAAATTTTCCAAGGGGCCACATAAGAAACTGGGTCTGTTGTGGAGGGCCGGACCAATAAGGTGAACTTAATTCTGCTCAATATTAATTTTATCTCTTTATATAAAGCAGTAAATTGTACAGTTCTGATAATCTGTTACTGTTTAGATGTTACAATCAGAAGAAGTAGGCAAAGTAAAAACATCAACATTATTTTACTATTTAATCAACTAATTTTTCAAAAACAAATGTGAACAAAATGTGCAGGTCTTTAAACTTTACACTATTTTGTTTGGAGTCTAATGACCTCATTTGCTGTTTTTCAGTCCTTTGTTATTGTTGGATATTATTTTTAAAATCACAAAGCTGGTCTTGACTGCTTCAGTTCTGGATGTGTTAAACTTTATAAAAAAGTCCTTGTTGCTTTTGCAGTTTAGTTAGTGAAGCTTCAGGTGTGACGCTCAGCATCGTTCAGGTTCTTGTATTTCTCTGTTAGTACCGTAACAGCGATTTAAAGCCTAAATTGTGATCCTTAAACAGCTTTACTCCTGACTTCAGTAAATAATACTTCAGAAGTTCATGTTTTGTTAAAAACTCAACCGTCAATCACACTCAGTTCTGTTCGCCGACACATTACGGCGAAGCCCGATACACACGCACACACGTAAATCGAAACTTGCGGAAATTTAAAGACGTGATGTACATTTATTTACGTCTGATTCTTAATTGCCACGGACCTCATGCGGGCCGGTTGGGGATGTCTCCGTACAATGCCCAGGTCTGCTCTAGGACCATGGTGCAACACAAGTTAGTTCTCCAGCTTTCACAGCCTTCCTGGTTACCTATTAATCTCAGTTTACTAGTTCTTCTAATTCCTCTCATTCTTCTAACCTTAGTTTTCTTAGTCTACTAGTCCTCCTAGTTTGACCAATTCTGGTTCTGCAAGTTTTCAACCTAGTTTCACCAGGCTACCTCTTTGGATTTCCCAAAGGTGCTTGTTCTCCAAATTCTTCTTCATATTTTTTTGTGCTTGGGGTATGTTAGTCCTCCCAGGTCTTCTGCACATATACAGGTTTGCGATTGGTAGTAGTTACACCAGTTGTCCAGCTCTCACAGTTGTTATTTCCCTAAGACTCCTGTTTACTAGTTCCTCTTTTTCTCCTAACCTAGCTTTACTACTGTCTTTGTTAACTTAGTCATCTTTTGTTTTTTCTTAGTCCACTAGTCCTCCTAGTTTCACTTCTACTTGTATTCACTAGGTTCCCAGTTCAGATTTCCCAAGTGTGCTCCATGTTTGCCTTCACATTACTTAGTTATCCAATTCTCACAGTTCCACTTGTGCTTGGGGTAAGTTAGTCTTCCCAGGTCTCATGCACATATACAGGTTTGTGATTGGTGGTAGTTACGCCCGTTGTCCAGCTCGCGCAGTTGATAGTTCCCTAAGACTCCTGCTTACTAGTTTTCTCTTCTTCTAGTTTCTCTCCTAACCTAGCTTTACTACTGTCTTTGTTAACTTCGTCCATTTAGTTTTTTTTATTAGTCCACTAGTAAACTTGCTAGTCCACTTGTGCTTGTGGTGTGCTAGTTGTACCAGGTCTCCTGCACATCTACAGGTTTGTGAGTGGTAATAGTTACACCAGTTGTCCAGCTCCTGCAGCTGATAGTTCCCTAAGACTCCTGTTTACTAGTTCCTCTAGTTCACTTGTTAAATTTGTGATCAAATACAGTTTGAGCAATTGAGGGTTAAGGGTCTTGTTCAGGAGCCCAACAGTGGCAACTTGGCTGTGGTGGGGCCTGAACCAGCGACCTTTGGATTTTTCGTCCAATACCCCAACCTTTAAGCTAACATTGTCCTTATTTCAAGTGTTCTGTGTTCCTCAAGTCCTATTAATTTCCTAATTTATTAATTCCCTTGGTTGATTCAGGTTCTTCTAGGTCTACACCTTTAGTTCTCCATCATCTCTTTGTTTGTAAACAGGAACTATTCTGTATATTTATATTTCACCGCTGGGTTTCGCTTAATGTTGGATAAGACTGATGTTTTGTATTGGGGTTCTTGCTGCACTTCAGTCTAACCACCAGCACAAACATCCACCTTTGAGGTCATTGTTAATGTTGGACGCTGAAGCAGGTCAGAAAGTTCCAGCAGAGCAGCGCTGGTAGCTCGGGGTTGTATTTTTAGCCCTTTATTTATCATCTTACATCTACACCGCACACAGCCAGCTCTCTCATGTTTCGTTCTTTCTCATGTTAGCTCAGTGCTAAATGTTCATCGTGAATCATAAATCAGTTTTATATTGTAAAATAAAAAAGCTTTTACACGACGGATTCCGCTAGTAAAATTATTGAATAATTAATGATGAGAGGAGGAATATCGGCGGGGGGGACAGAAAGTAAGACAGATGCACAAATAAATTATAAGAAAATTGGAGTTAATGAAAGGAAATATTAATTCTAAGAAATAAAAGTGATTTAATTCTTAGATAGAACAATAAACTCAAATAATGAGTTGTCAAACGGACAAAATATTAAAGATTATTATTATTATTTTAAGAAGACAATAGAGATATGAAAGAACTGACAAAAAGAAGAATAAACGAGTAATAAATTAAAAACTAGACAATAAAATAAGTAAATAAATTAAAAAAAAGAAAGAATCTATGAATTATAAGCATGTGATTACCAACTAAAAGCAAATAAAATGTCTTCTAAAGAGGAAAGAGAAAATAAACCAATAAATAAAAGTTTAACACAAGGGTTATGTAAGGTCAGGAGAGATGAGGCAAAACACAAGCGAGATTTCTCAGTGAGTGCTTTATTGAGGTATGTCCAAAAATCAAGGTCAGCATGGGTCAGAACACCAGCAGACTGTGAAAAAACCCAGGTACCAGGACCAGGAGGCTCACAAACAAGGAACAAGGGACTCGGAATAAACTGGACATTTTGGGTCACAGTGGTAGGCTAGATTGTAATTCTCTGGGGTGTCAATAGAAAGGTTGTGGGTACAACAGTGATGGCATAGTTACCTTTAAAAAGTAACTTAGTTACTTTATTGATTACTTGATTTTAAAAGTAACTTAGTTACTTTATTGATTACTTGATTTTAAAAGTAACTAAGTTAGATTACAAGTTACTTTATTAGTTACATTCAGCAGCTGCATAGGCGATTGAAGCGGAATAAGAAACAAGAAAGACGCGGAAAACTAAGTCCTCTGTTCACAAGTGTAAGTAAGATAAATAAAATTTTTAGAGACAAATAAATAACAAAAAGACGATAAATATCCAAAATTTTGGCGAGTGGGGTTTGTAATGAGTCTGTAACTATGGTGATATTACGTCATCACGTCCCCACGTGTAGTACGTAGCGGTGTTGCATGCATACTGCACACTTCTGTACTGAAAGTATGTACTTCTTTACCGGCCGAGTAGTGCATACTTCCTCCAATCTACTGCATACTCTGTAAGTATGCGATTTTGGATGCAGCTCGTGACTTAATTGTTGCATAGGCCAGACGTCACTCTCCGAGACACAAAAATAGTAACGCACAGTAACTTGGATAAGTAACTTTAATCTGATTACTGGATTGGAAATAGTAACGCGTTAGATTACTTGTTACTGAAAAATTTGGTCAGATTAGAGTAACTGACATCAGTGGGGTACAAATGCTGATCTTGCACTTTGACCCCAGCTTTCCAAACAAACTGGGATGTTTGGAAATATTTCTTTATTTCTTTATTTATTAGGATTTTAAGGTCATGTTTTACACACTTTGGTTACATTCATTACAGGACAGTGGTTACACATTACACAAGATTCATCAGTTCAGTCTTTCATTTCAAAAACAGTCATGGACAATTTTGTATCTCCAATTCACCTCACTTGTAGGTCTTTGGACAATGTAAGGAAACCGGAACTCCCAGAGGAAACCCACACAGACACGGGGAGAACATGCAAACTCCACATAGAAAGAAAATCAAACCCTGGACCTTCTTGATGTTAAGTGACAGTGCTACCCACTGAGCCACCGTGCTGCCCTGATGTGTGGAAAATGTTTTTTTACTTTTTAGGGCTCAGTAAAGAGTAAACAAAAGCACAACAAACAAAGATACATTGATGGTACAACTACAGAAGCGGATCTGGGTTCAGCGGTAGGGAACAGGTCATAACTATGGACAGGTGACAAATCAAAATCAAGGGACGGTGAGGAGTCCATAAATATGTATACATTGAATTATTTAAAAAATATTACCACTCCTTTATCTTGGTCAGGGTCAGGGTGGGTCTGGCTTCTCAGGAATCACTGGGAATAATGCAGTAACAACACCAATCCATCGACATATACCCAGGACAGGGTACCAATCCGTTCCATGGCATCACACACTCACCCATTCACTCACCTACTCCTACATCGGTGCTATTTAGAGCAGTAATCCACCTGCTGCATGTTTTTGAGCAGTAGGATGTAGCCAAAGTCCTGGTCAGGGTCGGGGTGGGTCTGGCTTCTCAGGAATCACTGGGAATAACGCAGTATCAATACCAATCCATCTCAAGGCCTTGGACAACCTCCACCAAATTCCCAAACATAGCCAATCATGTCAGTATGTAGATGCCCAACTGGCAAATATCACTGCTGGGGATTTGAACCCCTGATTCTAGCAGTTGTGGGCTATCCTGATTTACCTCTTCTCCTCACAAGTGTCCTAAACATCTTAAACACACTTAAAATGCCTGATGTAAATGTATAAATGTGCTCAAATATTCTCTCTTCATTTATATTCCTAATTTATATTTTACAGTCAAAAATTCTCGTCCACTTTGATGTCAGATTTTAATAGTTAAAATCTAAGTGCTTCAGGTTGAAAAATTTGAAAGAAATGATGTGTTGGGAGGAGACAGGAATGTGAAGTCTCGTTAAAAACCCATTAGCTTAATTCCACCTGAAATTTGGAGAGGGGACGCAGTGAAGGGTTCTGAGCTACACAGAAAAGATCTGCTCTGTCCTTCAGCCAACATTTAACCTGTGATTCTCCAACATGGATCACATTCACATTCAAGCACCATCTTTTCAGCTATAACAACAGTCACTTTTCTGAGAAGGCTTCTCAAAAGAAGTATGTCTGTTGGAATTTATGCACATTCAGTTTAAAGAGCATTCATATTGCTGGGCACTGAGGTTGGTCAACAAAGCCTGAATGGATGTTTCAGTTGGAAAGGTCCTTCCCTAAATAATTGCTGCAAAGTTAGAAGCATACAATTTCCTATATATAATTGATTTATTACAACGGCTTGCAGTTGTTGTGGATAAAACACTTGAATTAAAAAATTACAAGGGGTTTTCCAATACTTTGTCCATTTAGCGTATGAGGAGGTGGAATAAACACGGAAACAGTTCAATTTCAATTTCCAGTCAAGCTAATGCGTAGCTAATCACACATAATACCAGCAGGAGGCCGAACGGAAATTTGTAAGGTAAAACGAGGGAAACCACAGAGGAAGAATCCATAATGAACTCCCAGTCCTGCCTGCCGGTACATCATCGGAAGAAAATAATGCTAAGGTAATTCTGATTTGAGTCTGGGTTCCAGCTCGAGTCCCTGAAGCGTCGTATCCGTGCTTTAACTCCAGCCGTCCTCCGGTTTTGCTTTTTTAAAGCTTTACGAGCGCTTCACTTGAAATAACCATTACGCTAACAAATTCTGACTGCCGTTTCCCCGGCGGAGTGGACAATGGGCCAAGAGCAGCGCCATTCAACGCATAAGAATGACTTTTAGTGTTCGAGCCATGTTAGGGCAACTCCCTAATGATAAAACTGCTGGGAGGAAAAAGAGCGGTACGAGCCAACGTGGGTGGAGACGCAGGTTGAAAAATAGTTAGAGGAGAAAGAAAACAGCGGCCAAATGATGGTTTCTTAAAAAAAAACTGAATTTGAGACAAAGAAAGAAGTGGGGGGAAACCTGTGACCTGTGATTCAGTACTCGTGTCATCCATGACCTCTTGTCTCAATGGGGCGACACAGAGGCCAAAAGTCCCAGAGTTCTTTGCTAGTTAATGACCTGAAAGTCTTTGAGTCTACTCGTAGACAAAATTTTGAAGACATGAATCTTCCTGGAAGAGGATGTGAGTGTATCCTGCCCCCAGGCACAGTGTAGAGCTTGGGTAGGGGGCAAAACATTCTCCAAGGATAATTATTGAAGGTTTTCAGAGCAGGAAGGAGTCTACAAATCTACAATTCAACACCACCTCAGTTTCTTTTATTCTTCCCACAAACATATAAACCTGGAGCTGGCTAAGTGCTATTTTGACTGGAATAAGTTCTATGATCAAATGAGACAACAAAGATCTGAATGACAATCTTAACTGTTAAGCATTGAAAGATCTGTGATATTTGAAGACCCTGGAAATCTTGTTGGTATACATGGGATTATGGACTCCATGAAGCACCAGGAGATGTTAAGTTATAATCTGTCATGCCTTGTTAGTGAAGTGCAGGATTCTTGACCAAAGTACAACAATACTGTGGCTAAAAAGCTTCTAACAAAAAGGGGATGGTAAAGAAGTAAACAATGTGGCAAATATAGGAGAAACAAGGTAACAATTGAAGATACAAAAGCTTCCACAGGTGCAGTGGAGAAAGTGGATAGAAGAGGGACAGCGCAGAACTGAGAACTGGATGTCACAATATGACAGGCTGCTCTGGCCGTCTGCAACAACCCAGTTTTTGGAAAAAGAACAAAGAACATGGAGACAGGAATGCACAAGCAGCACCTCAACCCCTCCATCCTATGCAGATTTACATTTGGGTCCACTCCGGTCCTGCAACCTCGGCCAGGTTCCTATGAAAAGATAAAGCACCCTGGCTCCAAAGGAAGCAGATTTGCCAATAGAGGAGCTGGCAAATCTGTAAGGGAAAAACTGTGATATTTAGAAACACTCCCACCTGGAGCAAGTTATCATTTAACAAGGTGACAACAGGTAACCACAGGTTAAGATGAAACTGACAAGTCAATCGTCTGCACCTCCATACCCCGTCTGCTAGCCAAATTTGGGAAGGCAGAATGACATGATTCTGTAACTGAGCCACATTGCCGATCTTTATGGCAGGTGAGCTCGTTACATGACTTTGACCAAAGTCTGAAACCAGATCAGGATTACATCTTTTAGTAGGATATGGATTCAAAAACCAAAACTGGTTGAACCCAATGAGTACCCAATAAGGGGAGGATCAATGAGTCTAAAAAATCCAGGAGTCTCTCATCAATCTTTTTGGTGTTACATTTCTTTGTTGATTTCCCCTAAATACCATTTTTTAAATCAGGGGTGCCACTAATTCTAGAGCTGACTGTTGTGGCAGTGCAAACAAAGACAACGACAAAGATTCTGACAGTCTTCAGTTTGTGTGAGCACTGCTACAGTAAAAAATAAAACCAGAGAAAGGCACTGATGGTAAAATGTGACAAAAACCTGTGAACTGTGATTCAGGCCAGTCCATTAGATGACCCAGAGTCCTCCATCTCAACTTGGTTTCATTACTCAGAGTCTGGCATCGTTCTGACAAATCTGAGAAATAACACGATTAGGCTCTCACACTCCCATTTTTTTTGGGAAAATGAAGCCGAAGTTCCACCCGGTGAGAGCACAGTTCATGACATCCATGATCTCACTGCATTGGGAAAGATGGCTTAATCCCTTAATTCCTGTCAATCTGCGCTTACGGTAACCAACGGTGGGCGTCTGTTAGCTCAGAATTTGGGCAGTCAGGACTTACCTCAAAGTTGGTCTTCCGAAAGGCAGCAGCTTCCAAATCAATGTCTACTCGTTCTGACAGTGAAATGATTTGGTGTGCCATTGAGACACCTGGTTAATGGTCGTAATTATAAATGACATCAGTCTCTGTATTGTCCGAGGTGAGAAGATGTGACCCATGGAGGTGATGACCTCACTAAATTGGCAAAGAAGATTCAATCCCTCATTCCTGTCAATTGTGGGTGTGTGTTAGTTCATAACTGGTAAGTTAGTTGTGCTCTTCGGATCATAGTTAGCCCCATCACCTCTGGGATCTGGTTTTGAGATTTAATTATTCCACCAGGATGGTCGGGCGCTCTACAGACACAATTGAGGAGGAAAGGTAACAGCAACCCCTTCTGTCCATTCAATGTGGCATCACAGGTGGTGGAAGAACTCAGAGAGCAAAGCGTGACTCTCAGTACTATCTGTGACAATAGACTGTTATCTGGTGCTAGTCTGTAGCCCTTTAAAGCCCTCGTGAGGTTGGTGCTGCTGTTTGAGCTGGTCATCTTCTAGACTTTCATCTGTGGTCACAGGACACTGCCCACAGGGCGCTGTTGGCTGCATAGTTTTGGTTGGTGGACTATTATCAGTCCAGCAGTGACAGTGAGGTGTTTAAAAACTCCATCAGCATTGCTGTGTCTTATCCACTCGTACCAGCACAACACACACTAACACACAACCACCATGTCAGTGTCACTGCAGTGCTGAGAATGATCCACCACCCAAATAATACCTGCTCTGTAGTGGTCCTGTGGGGGTCCTGACCATTGAAGAACAGCATGAAAGGGGGCTAACAAGGCATGCAGAGAAACAGATGGACTACAGTCAGCAATTGTAGAATGATAAAGTGCTTCTATATGGCAAGTGGAGCTGATAAAATGGACAGTGTGTGTAGAAACAAGGAGGTGGTTTTAATGTTATGGCTGATAGGTGTATACTGTCACAGTAATGTAAGTCGCTTTGGATAAAAGTGTCTGTAAAATGCTAAAAATGTAAATGTAAGCACTCAGGACCCATAATTTCTGAGGCACAGTGCACCAGCGATTAAACCCAGCTGAAATAAAGTTGAACTAATGCTAACCGCTTTCTTTAGTTCTCATCATAGCTCCATGGTAAGTCACCATGCTGCCGGACTCCTGTTTAATATTAATGTTTATCCAACTCTTGTTCAAGAAGATTCTGCTTCATAGAGGCCATGATCTCACTAGACTGGAAAAAGTGGCTTCATCCTTCATTCGGCATCAATTTGAAGTGATGCTATCCAATTGTGGGTGTCTGTCCCAATAGCCTTGGCAGTTAGCATTAGTTTTAAAATATTTTAAGCCGTAATTCGGGTGACAGCTCAAAGCTGATTCGCTCTAAAAATCACACATTCACAAGCAACAGTCGGTCTTAAGATGATTCCATTTAATGAAGGCCATGACCTCACTAGACTGGAAAAGACTGCAAATTCCTGTTTCCTGTCAATCGTGAGTGGGTGTTAGCTTAGAATTGGGAAGTTTTTGTGCCCAACAGAACACACTTTGACGTCCAATAATGTAACATAGTCTGGTAGAATGGTAGTCTGAAAAAAAAAAAAAAGAAACTGGCTGGATCAGGGTTTCAGGATTTGGTTGGTCGGGTGTCCTTGGCTAACCCTGGTGGGCAGATGGTAGAAAATACACCATGTTGGCAAAAATGTTTCTATAGACTCTCATTCCAAGTCCACATTATTCTCAGACTTAAATTATGTTCTGTGGAAGTAAGAGTCCCATGACCTGAAAAGGGCCGTGCACTGAACTCATGCCATCAAGATGAATGGGTTTAATGCTAATGCTATGCACTCTCAGTTTTTTTATATATATATTTTCATGGTTTAGTCATCGTGTTTGTGCTTTTCCAGGCTCCTGTTTAATATTTATTATTATTTTTTTACTCTCTTTGTAGCTGGAGCTGGAGAAGATCCTGTTTTATGACCGCCAATACCTGAATGAACTGAAAAACATGACTTAATCCTTCATTCTGCATCAGTTTCAACAGCTAGCCTGATGCAGTTCAATCAAACACACTCGGCTATGTTATGTAGGTGCTAGCTAGAAGACGACGATGGGAACCTGAGATGTTGAAATCGTCCGCTCGGTGCAACCAATTCAAATTCTGCAGCCTTCTCTGTCCCATAGACTGAAGACGTCGAATGCTCCATCGAGATTAATGCTAATGCTAAACACTCCATGGTTTAGTCATCATGTTCTCGCTGCGCCGGACTCCTGTTTAATATTTATATTCGTATTTCACCCCACTTCGTTGTCAGAGCTGAGAAGATCCTGTTTCATGGAGGCCATGATCTCACTGAATTGAAAAACATGGCTTAATCTTTCATTCAGTGTCAATTTAAAGTGATGCTAGCCTGATGCTTTCCGATCATGTGTTTGTTAGCGCAGCCTTGGCAGTTAGCGCTCATTTCACAATATCTAGGCGACAGCTTGGAGATGATTGTCTGTGTGCTATGGACGTAAAGTAACGGTGAGAGTCAGGAACGTCTTGTTCTGTAAAAGCCATAACCTCCCTGGACTGGGAAGAATGGCTCATTCCCATGTTTCCTGTCAATCATGGGTGTTTGTTAGCTGAGAATTGGGAAATTTGTGTATTCATCATGGTAGCTCAAAAAACTGAAATATTTGGCTTGCAGGATTTGGCTGATTGTGTGTAACCTCAGAGCAAGTGGTCGACCAGGAAAAAAATAGTAAGTTGGTAAAAAGATTTTTCCCAGAGGCTTATGTTCTAAATTTGCACCATGATGTGGCTCAGATTATGTTCAGTAGAAGGAAGAGTGCCATGAAATGAAGCTGGCAGCACCTAGGAAACACTATTGTGATCTTTTGTTGTCAGAGTTGAGAAGATCCTGTTCCCAGAAGGCCATTATCTCACTGGATTGGAAAAGATGGCGTAGTCTGTGATTTTCCGTAAATTACACTTTGTGACAGTTGCATTAGGGAGTGTTTTACACTGCACCAGAGTGCCAGAACTTTTGGTGTATATATATATATATATATATATATATATATATTAGGGCTGTCAAACGATTAAAAATTTTAATCGCGATTAATCTCAGAATTTCATGTAGTTAATCGCGATTAATCGCATTAAAAAAAAATCTGTGTAAATGTTATAGAAAAGAAGGATTTTTAAGTGAAATGTTACAATTAAAATGGTGAACACATTTTATGCTAAATGTACTTATGTTAAAAACTGCTGGGACAAGAGAAAACTGTAAGGGAGTTTTTGTAACAGACTTTTCTGTGGTTGTATCGTGACAATGGTTTGATAGATCGATAGATAGATCGATAGATAGATAGATAGATAGATAGATAGATAGATAGATAGATAGATAGATAGATAGATAGATAGATAGATAGATAGATAGATAGATAGATAGATAGATAGATAGATAGAACCGAGTCTTTCTTGTTATTTTCATAAAATGAATAACTGTAATGATGCATGAAGTATATTGCTAGTGTAAAAATTTAATAGTAATTAAACTATCAGATTATTAAATAGTAAAGTGACATGTGACAATATTGCACAATTAGGCCAATATAGCCACATATATACAGTACATGCACATATATACCCATATACATACAGTGTATCACAAAAGTGAGTACACCCCTCACATTTCTGCAAATATTTCATTATATCTTTTCATGGGACAACACTATAGACATGAAACTTGGATATAACTTAGAGTAGTCAGTGTACAGCTTGTATAGCAGTGTAGATTTACTGTCTTCTGAAAATAACTCAACACACAGCCATTAATGTCTAAATGGCTGGCAACATAAGTGAGTACACCCCACAGTGAACATGTCCAAATTGTGCCCAAATGTGTCGTTGTCCCTCCCTGGTGTCATGTGTCAAGGTCCCAGGTGTAAATGGGGAGCAGGGCTGTTAAATTTGGTGTTTTGGGTACAATTCTCTCATACTGGCCACTGGATATTCAACATGGCACCTCATGGCAAAGAACCCTCTGAGGATGTGAGAAATAGAATTGTTGCTCTCCACAAAGATGGCCTGGGCTATAAGAAGATTGCTAACACCCTGAAACTGAGCTACAGCATGGTGGCCAAGGTCATACAGCGGTTTTCCAGGACAGGTTCCACTCGGAACAGGCTTCGCCAGGGTCAACCAAAGAAGTTGAGTCCACGTGTTCGGCGTCATATCCAGAGGTTGGCTTTAAAAAATAGACACATGAGTGCTGCCAGCATTGCTGCAGAGGTTGAAGACGTGGGAGGTCAGCCTGTCAGTGCTCAGACCATACGCCGCACACTGCATCAACTCGGTCTGCATGGTCGTCATCCCAGAAGGAAGCTGACGCACAAGAAAGCCCGCAAACAGTTTGCTGAAGACAAGCAGTCCAAGAACATGGATTACTGGAATGCCCTGTGGTCTGACGAGACCAAGATAAACTTGTTTGGCTCAGATGGTGTCCAGCATGTGTGGCGGCGCCCTGGTGAGAAGTACCAAGACAACTGTATCTTGCCTACAGTCAAGCATGGTGGTGGTAGCATCATGGTCTTGGGCTGCATGAGTGTTGCTGGCACTGGGGAGCTGCGGTTCATTGAGGGAAACATGAATTCCAACATGTTCTGCGACATTCTGAAACAGAGCATGATCCCCTCTCTTCGAAAACTGTTTTCCAACAGGATAACGACCCCAAACACAACCTCCAAGATGACAACTGCCTTGCTGAGGAAGCTGAAGATAAAGGTGATGGACTAAACCCAATTGAGCACCTGTGGCGCATCCTCAAGTGGAAGGTGGAGGAGTTCAAGGTGTCTAACATCCACCAGCTCCGTGATGTCATCATGGAGGAGTGGAAGAGGATTCCAGTAGCAACCTGTGCAGCTCTGGTGAATTCCATGCCCAGGAGGGTTAAGGCAGTGCTGGATAATAATGGTGGTCACACAAAATATTGACACATTTGGGCACAATTTGGACATGTTCACTGTGGGGTGTACTCACTTATGTTGCCAGCTATTTAGACATTAATGGCTGTGTGTTGAGTTATTTTCAGAAGACAGTAAATCTACACTGCTATACAAGCTGTACACTGACTACTCTAAGTTATATCCAAGTTTTATTTCTATAGTGTTGTCCCATGAAAAGATATAATAAAATATTTGCAGAAATGTGAGGGGTGTACTTACTTTTGTGATACACTGTACATATTCACACATGTAAATACCCATATACATACATATTCACATATGCAAATACATACACACATACTCAAGTACACATATGCAAATACATACTGTATATACTGTAGTGTGGACGTTTCTACACGAAGTGAGTGTGTTTTGACCCTTTGGGGCTTCCATAGTTCATGGACTAGCGTGCTTGACTCAGCTGTCCGGTATTCGGTACAATAACAGAAGAAGTAATAAAGTGTTTTGCTCCCGACAACTTGTGAATATAGCGTGTATTTATTTCTTTATTATGCAAGTGCATCACTACCACGCTGGGTTATATTATTTTAACAAACCGCAAATAAACAACGGTGGCCAGTCCGACATTAAAACGTTGGTTCTACCAGTCAAGTCTCAACATGAACTACAATTTGCGTTAACGGCACTATTTTTTTTAATCGCGTTAAATTGAGATCGCGTTAATGCGTTATTATCGCGTTAACTTCGACAGCCCTAATATATATACATATATACACATATATATACACTGGTCAGCCATAACATTAAAACCACCTCCTTGTTTCTACACTCACTGTCCATTTTATCAGCTCCACTTACCATATAGAAGCACTTTGTAGTTCTACAATTACTGACTGTAGTCCATCTGTTTCTCTACATACTTTGTTAGCCCCCTTTCATGCTGTTCTTCAATGGTCAGGACTCTCCCAGGACCACCACAGAGCAGGTATTATTTGGGTGGTGGATCATTCTCAGCACTGCAGTGACACTGACATGGTGGTGGTGTGTTAGTGTGTGTTGTGCTGGTACGGGTGGATAAGACACAGCAATGCCGATGGAGTTTTTAAACACCTCACTGTCACTGCTGGACTGAGAATAGTCCACCAACCAAAAATATCCAGCGTCCTGTGACCACTGATGAAGGTCTAGAACAGTGGTCACTAACAGGCGGACCGCGGTCCGGATCCGGACCCAGAAGCTGTCCCATACGGACCCGGACCTACAGCCAAAACAGAAAGTTATTATTTGAAACCTGACGGAGCGCTTTTATTTTAACCGGCGCAGCTTTTGTAGTCTTTACGGTAGCGGTTTAGCGGATGAGAAAACGCACAGACCAATCACGTGACACCACTCAGCCAATCAAGTCTGTGCATTCCAGCCGGTAAACACTGCGACTCTACAGTGCAGACAGATGAGAGAGTTAGAGGCGAGTTACATGTGGAAAGATGGTGAAAAGAAAAAGAAAGATAGCGAACGTAGAAAAAACGAAGGGAGAGATACAGACGACTGTGCAGGAGAAAGTTGAGAAAAAGACGAGTGAGACAGGAGACAAATGGCGCTCTCCAAAAAGAAACGTGTACAGCAAAAATACAGCATTTAATCCGTGATGGAGAGACTCATTTCTGTTCTTACTTCCCACTGGAGCACAATTTATTTTTATTTTCTCTTAATTTGATAAGAGAAAGGTTTGATAAGGTGGGGCGGCCCGGGTCCTCTCTGTGTGGAGTTTGCATGTTCTCCCCGTGTTCGCGTGGGTTTCCTTCGGTGCTCCGGTTTCCTCCCACAGTAAAACGACATGCAAGTGAGGTGAATTGGAGACACTAAATTGTCCATGACTGTATTCGATATAACCTTGTGACCTGATGAGTCTTGTGTAATGAGTAACTACCGTTCCTGTCATGATGTAACCAAAGTGTAAAACATGACGTTAAAATCCTAATAAACAAACAGACATCTGATTTGACAGTCAGTTATTGATTACATGCAGATGTTGATACAACTACTAGGCTATTTATATATAATATATATCAATATACAGTATATGTTACATATATATACTGTATATATATATATATATATATATATATATATATATATATATATATATATACACTGTATATAGTTAAACATTCCGGACCTTTGCTTCAAGAAATTTTCTCTAACTGGACCTCTTTAAATTTTAGTTGAATACCCCTGGTCTAGAAGATGGCCAACTCAAACAGCAGCAATAGATGAGCGATAGTCTCTGACTTTACATCTACAAGGCAAAACTAGGTAGGAGTGTCTAATAGAGTGGACAGTGAGTGGACACGGTATTTAAAAACTCCAGCAGCATTACTGTGTCTTATCCACTCATACCAGCGCAACACACACTAACACACCACCACCATGTCATTGTCACTGCAGTGCTGAGAATGATCCACCACCCAAATAATACCTGCTCTGTAGTGGTCCTGTGGGGGTCCTGACCATTTAAGAACAGCATGAAAGGGGGCTAACAAAGCATGCAGAGTAACAGATGGACTACAGCAGATAAGGTATTACGCTATTAACCTGAAGGTCACTGGTTCAAAACCCATTCAAGCAAAGCCCCTGAGCTGGATCCTTTACCCTTAATATCTTGCACTGTATTGTGTCATAATCGCTTTGGTTCAGTTTCCACCATTAATAATAATAAATTAAGTACCAAGGGCTCCAGTTTGAAACGTTCCATTTCTAGTAGAGCTAACAGCAAACATCAAACCTACATCAAACATCAAAGCTGGCAGCACTACAGAAAACCTCACAATCAAACAAAATTGCCCCTGTGGTACTCTTCCATGTGGCCTATAAACAGGAAGTCCTGCCTCCTCCAGTAAAAGAACAGATGTGATTAGTGGAACAGGACAGCAGGCTTCAGATGCTATTGGTGGTCAGGTTCACAGGTTGCAATCTAATAGGTTGTGCCTCTCTGTCACATAAGTGTGGTTAACCAAAACCCTAACTAATGCTCACTATGTGGTTCATTCTAACAATATTTATCTAACATATATCAGCATAAAACACACTACATGCAACAGAGGAAGCACATGTTGGCCTATTTTTCTAGCTAATCCCTTACAAATTCCTAGAAATGTTCACAACATAATAAAAACATCAAGCTCCTTCCATCCTAACCTGTACAAATGATTTGGATTACACAAATGTTCATATTCTCATTTTTAACCTGTGTTGATTTTAACATCGTTAGCTAAGAGAGAAAGGTGGTCAAAATATGCAGATGTAAACAGACAGCCAGCACTGAAGCATGAGCATCCAGAACGGAAAATATGACGCAAAAAAATTATTAATAGATTCTCCATATGCTTGCAATCAACCATCAAAATCTGGTGAAGGTCCACATTTCCATTAGCACAACCAACGCTGGTGGAGCTGTGTGTCGAAAGGAGTTTTGGCCCGGAGCTATCCAAACGCTACGGCACGATGACATACGCTCAGTGCTGGGAGAAGATTTCGAGACGGCTAACGCTGTGTGAAACTCAATAAGAGCGGGAATGAGAAGATGAAAGCGTGTATGAGAACGAGGGCGCTGGCCAGCGGGGTGGAACAGGACATGACGTGGACGTCGGATTTACAGCATGGTTTCAGTCCGGTGTGGGGGAACTTGAAAGGTGAATATTTAAGAGACACTTTTTAACTTTGGGTTTATGACCCCACGTGGGTCACCTGATCTGCATACTGGGCTGCTGGGTACTTCTAAGAATGCTTCTGATAAAAAGAAAGAAAGTGATTTAGCCAAAATAGTGTAAAATGTGAGTATTTGGAAGGAAAGCAGTGTGAAGAAAACACAAAAGGTAAGAGGTGAGTGGGGAATGGGGTCCCTGGAGGCCAAAAATGTGAAGAATCCCAGTGGTTAAGTTTTAAAAAAGAGACAACCTTTCAGTTTTATTGTACAACTAATCTTTTTTTGCATTTTCTCCTCATTTTCCTCCTGATTTAGCGACTCAATTTTGTCTTTCGCTGCTGAGAGATATCAGATTGCATCTGAGGAGAGCACGTCGCTGTACACTCCTCTTCTCGACCCTGCATTCTGCACATGCGTCCCTTCCAGCAATCAGGGTCTTTACACAGCGTATGAAGAACCACCCACCCACACATAGTCCGGCCCCCACCCTGCAGAAACGGTGGCCAATTAGTATCTGCTTCAGGCACTGCCAATTATGCCCGGCAAATGGTGCCCAGCTGACTGGTGGCAACACCAAGTTTCGAACCGAGGAGTTCAGAAACTCGGTGCGGGTTTGCTAGCAGAGCCACCTGGGCGCTTGTACAACTAATCTATAAGAAATTTAATCTCTAATGGCCCAGGCAAAGCATTAAAACTTGAATATTATGCCTGGTGGTGTAACACGTCCACAATGTGGCTTGGCGTTATCATGTGTCACTAAGAAAGTCACTGTCTAAAAGGCAGCATGTGTTGCCCTAGAATGTGTAGATATGCCATTACTCATGATGCCATTACTGACACTAGTTTTTGAATTTAACAAGCTAAGTGATTATTGTTATCTCTCTTTTTATCTTTTTTCTTCCATTAGTTCCATAAACAATCTAAAAGGTGAACTTGTCAGACACAAGACGTGTCCATTGGCTCTTCTGTATGTTGTTACTGTAAGGGTCTGCTGCATATAGTACAGTCTAAAGTTACATTCATGGATGCAGCAAAAAAGCTATTGTTTTATAGGATTTCCAAACACATTTGGTGATTTCTGTCATAGAAGAATGTAGTAGTGCTTTTTGGCCTTGTTCCTTACACAAAGAGTCTTTTTATGATATTATGCTCTGTAGAGAATATAATACTTAGAAATTCTATCCTTTACACAAATAGTTTTACTATTTACAAAGACTGTTTTACCACCAGGCCAGGGTTGCGATAGATGCAATTCACTGGTCAGGTCACCAGTCCATCACAGGGCACACACACACACAACTAGGGGGACTTTAGTATCTCCAATTAACAGTTATAGTCAGTTATGGTTGGAAAAGTGTCCGGCTGACACATCTGACCTGAATAATTAGGAAAGGGTTGCATAAACCTGGTGATACAATATAGATCTTGTCACTTATTTTAAAATATTTAAAAATAAAACCTTGACACACCTATAATGGACAAGACCATTTTTATGCTTCTTTTATACCCAAACATGACTGCATCCCAGTTTAAAGTTTTTTTTTCCTTATATCCCAAGTCCTAAATTGCTCCTGTCCCAACTTGTTCAAAAAACAACAAAGTTCCTCAAGTAAAACAGTTTTAGTTTTAATACAGGTGGATTTAATGTTTTAAATGAAAAAAAATCACTGCTTTCTGTTTTTAATTATGTGTCACGTACTGTCCCAACTTTTCTGCAACTACAGTTTTAAAAAAAAGTAAAAGATAGATATGTTTAAACACCGAAACGTACATAATAAAGGTTCCGTGAGGTAGGACGGATCACCGGCTGAGTGTAGACGTTATGGATGATCGCAGAAATAAAAATAGTCCCTGTAACAGCTTATCCACACTGATGAGAAACACAGAACCGTATTAAACTAAACAAGCAAGCAATAGCGAATTTAAAACCCTTCACTGAACCGTTAAATCCTCAGCGCCAAATTCTGATCCAGCATAGAGTCTGACCTGACGAATGCTCTTCTCACTCAATGGTCACCAAATCCCACAGACGCACTCCAAAATCTTGTGGAAAAGAAAATTCAAAAGAGTGGACACTGTTATAGTTGTAAAGGAGGGCCTTCATAATGCTCATGGTTTTGAAACTGGGTGTCCAACAAACTCAGTTTGGACTACTACAGAGCAGGTATTATTTAGGTGGTGGATGATTCTCAGCACTGCAGTGACACTGACATGGTGGTGGTGTGTTAGTGTGTGTTGTGCTGCTATGAGTGGATCAGACACAGCAGCGCTGCTGGAGTTTTTAAATACCGTGTCCACTCACTGTCCACTCTGTTAGACACTCCTACCTAGTTGCTCCACCTTGTAGATGTAAAGTCAGAGACGAGTTGGCTGGATATTTTTTGTTGGTGGACAGTCCAGCAGTGACAGTGAGGTGTTTAAAAACTCCATCAGCATTTATGTGTCTTATCCACTAATCACAACACACACTAACACACCACCACCATGTCAGTGTCACTGCAGTGCTGAGAATGATCCACCACCCAAATAATACCTGCTCTGTAGTGTCTCTATATGGTAAGTGGAGCAGATAAAATGGACAGTGAGTGTAGAAGCAAGGAGGTGGATTTAGTGTTATGGCTGATCGGTGTGTATATATAAGAGTACTCATAAAATCAGGCACTGGTGTTTTACAAGACCCATGTGACCATTTCTTTATGAACCTTGCATTACACAAAAGAGGCAGTCATGCTGGAACAGTTATGGTCCTTCCCCAAACTGTCACTAGCTGTTGGAAATGTGACCGGCTGACACATCTGACCTGAATTATTAGGAAAGATGTCCACAAACCTGGTGATACAATATAGATCTTTACCTAATATCTACACTATTACCTGGATGTATCATAAGAACTAATTCATTTTGAGCCAGTAGTGGTACATGGACAGGACAGTGGATCCATAAGTTGAACTGCATACCTTCCCTAATATATCTCTCTCCCTCCCCCAGTTCTCTCTGTGTGTCTCTCGTCCCATTTTCTTTTCTCTAAAATCCGTCTCTTCTTTCCTGTGTTCTGTTAAGTTTAACTCAGTCCACATTAATGCTACACTGTACAGCGCTTGGGCTAACAGCACACCCTGAAAAATGAGAATTCACAAATTAATGGCTAACACATGTTTCCTTTACCTCCAACCCATCCCCAAAATCCCCCAGCAGGAAGGTAAAATACTCTGAGATCAAGTAGCACTTTGGGACGAGTACGTTTGCAGCAGCAGTTGTAATGAAGCGCAGTGTGTAACGTGATTGTGTGTTGATTAGTATTTACTACACTCAGCTACACACCTCGATTCCAAAAATTTGGAACAGTATTTAAAATGATAACAATTGATTGTTGAAGAACTTTGGATTTTTCTTTGATGCATTTTTGGCAAACTAATCCTTGCTCATTAGCAAGAGTGCATTCACATGAGAAGCAGCAAAACCACTTTTGCGCTGGCTGTGCTGTTGTTTCCTATGGAGTAAAGTGGTGCCACTTAGCTTGCCGCTGCGCTTCCCTGATCGGCGCACACTGCGCACTTTTGCCACATGGTTCTTGCTATTTTGCGCTTGCCGCAGCACTCAAAGTTCACCTGATTTGACCTTTCAAAGAGCCTCCTATGAGACAGACTGTTTGATATGATGTGATAAAAGCGACTCAGGCAGTACGAACAATGCTTAACGTGACTTATTGTATTAAAACAACGAGCAAGGAATTTCATTAGTGGAGAGAACTTATGAGCAGTAATAATTAAGAGAAGTTTAGTGTTCCTGTGTCATTCTTTTAATACATTAAGTCACGTTACGCTTTTTGTAACGATAAGCGTATTAGACTCTCGGAAAAGCTGATTCTCACAATTTCTTCTCACCCCGAGCTATAACACAAGTTAAAAAGTAAAACAGTGAGGAAAATCCAGCTAAACACAGATACACGTGGAGCTTTCAGAGAGAATTTGTCTCATATTCACACTTTGATGACGTTTTACCGCACCACTCAAGCCGAGCGCTAAGAAAATCGGCAGTTTTCCCCAAGGCTCACAGTGAGCGAAGCGCAAACCGCTTCATGTGAATGCACCCTAAACAAGATTTTTTTCTGAATGCTTTTTTCACAGCATATCTAGTCTTAAACTGCCAACTTTTTGGAAACATGTTGAAGGTGTCAATTTCAAAATACGTGTAAATACTAACAACAACGAAAAACTAACTATGAAGTTAATAGAAGTGAAACTTGAAATATGTTGTCTTTGTACTGTTGTGTTTAAATGCAAAACCCTGCTTTCTGTTTTGATTTGAGTTTCACATTCTGACCATTTATTGTCTTCTCTCAGATCCAAAAATGAGCTGTATTTCCCTGCTGCTTCTAGCCAATAGGAACCCACAGTTCTGGACGAACAGGAGTGATGAATGAGTGAGACTCAGATTACTGTGTGAATAATGACAGTAATTGAACGTCTGACTGCTATAAATAGCTTTATTGCTCTGTAAATATAAATCAGCGTTCTGGTGCAGATCATTGTTCATGTGAGACGTTTCTTCATGATTATAAATGGCAGTGGAGATGATTACGTACAAGGTCATTAACCAGAAATGTTGTTATTCCTGCTCATGTATCCACCATTTTCCCCCCTGTGACTGAGAACTCAACACAAACACTTTCCTTCTGTGTTGTTTGGAGTGAAAACAAGCCTGAGCAATGGGGTTCGACTGGAGCTACTGCAGGGTCAAAGAGTCTCCTATGCTACATCGGAACGGGTCAGTACTTCAGACATGATACTGTATGATGGATATTTCCAGGATTCTGCTCTTGCTTTTTGTTTTTGTTTGTCCTGCTGCTAAACCAAATAACACCTCAGTGTCATCTCACAGACTGCTGACCTTAATTCTCCTTAATAATCTAATTATCAGAAGTGGGATTCATCACTTCTTCAATGACAGCTTTGTTGTTGTTGTTGTGTTACTGCTATGAAACTTGCTTGACTGTGAACATTGTCACTTACATTCTAGCAGCTTTTAAATTATATTTGACCATTAGACAAATTTCCTTTTAGCATAAAATGACAGTGTGGGTTCCACTCCTTTCCAGATAAACTAGACCTATTTATATGTGCACTAAGAATTTTTAGTTGTATTCTTTGATAAGTAATAACAAAGAATTAAGAGGCCACAACGTTAAATGACATTTTAGTCTCATATGACCCGAGCTTTTATTTTTTATGCATTTTTCATCTTGTTTTTTTCCCTTAGTTATTGTCTAGTACTTTAGCAAGATAGTAGTAGATAGCAAATAAAGGTGTCTACTAATGGGGACAACAGGACTAAGTTAAGCAGAACAAGGAATAAGGAATAACAAAGCCAAAATGTCCCCATATGTGACCACAAGGTCTTAAGGGGAGCTTTCCACACCACCAAATTTATCAACTTAGTTACTGTACATATATATACACCGATAAGGCATAACATTATGAGTGGGCAGCGTCCTGTGACCACTGATGAAGGACTAGAAGATGACCAACTCAAACAGCAGCAATAGATGAGTGAGCATCTGTGACTTTACATCTACAAGGTGGACCAACTAGGTAGGAGTGTCTAATGGAGTGGACAGTGAGTGGACATGGTATTGAAAAACTCCAGCAGCGCTGCTGTGTCTGATTCACATATACCAGCACAACACACACTAACACACCAGCACCATGTCAGTGTCACTGCAGTGCTGAGAATGATCCACCACCTAAATGATACCTGCTCTGTGGTGGTCCTGGGAGAGTCCTGACCATTGAAGAACAGGGTGACAGCAGGCTAAAAAAAGTATGTAGAGAAACAGATGGACTACAGTCAATCCCAATCCCACTTGATTTTAGATGTATTTTGATGAGCTAACTGATGCCAATCATGGCAGATCAAGAGGAAGTGAGGATTGAACCATCCGTCCTGATGCAGTGAGATCATGGACATGATGAACTGTGCTCTCACTGGGTGGAACTTCTGCATGTGCGTAACTGTGGAATCTCCTGAACTCAGGCTCGAATCTTCTCAGCGAGTTTATAATGATCTCTGGTTCAGGATAGAGTTCAGGCTATGGGGAGCTCTATATTAATCATGTTATTTCTCACATTTGTCAGAACCATGCCAGACTCTGAGTCATGTGAGCATTGGTGGTTTGGTTTTGACAGACTTGACAGGATTCTTCTTCCGAGCTAAATTTCTGAGCCTGATGAATCTCTGGAGGCAGATTTTGTTTGTGCACCTTTCTTGGACCCAACGTTTGGACAATTGGAAGAACAAACTAACACTGTAACGGACTCTGAACGTTCTGCATGGAGGTTAGATAAATGTTTGTTTTTCTCCCAAGAACGGGCTCAAGGAAAAGCTTTCGGTGAATCAACATCTGGATTCACCAACAAGTTAGGATTCAGTCCAATCTGAAAGCATGCCTCATGTGTCAAAGTTTTTACCGCTGTACATGGCCTACATGACAAAAAATAGAGAACTTATTTAACCTTGTGGAAACATTTGGCGGATCACATGGAAGAAAAATGTTGTTAGTTTGTTTTTACAAAAATAAATGAATTGCAGCTTTTATTGAAAAAAAAACACAAAAAAAATAGATGTAGAAGAACAATAAAATACACTATTAAGATGTCATATTCTTTAAAATTTACTCAATATTAAATTAAATAATTTTTTGTTTTTCTTCTCTTGAGGAACATTCATTTATTCATTCATATTTTTCCCCAATTTTTCTCCCAATCTAGTCATATCCAATTACCCTATCACATTTTTGCTTCCTTTACTGCTACTGACTTCCACTCCAGACCAAGGAGAGTCCTGACTACCACACACTCTCTTTGACGTGTGTCTGCATGAGGCGGGTTCATACAGAGATCTGTATCATGCACAGAGAGTCATGCACTGATCTCTATTATTCCCCGTCTTTCTGCAAGCACCATCGATCTGCCAGGAAAGGTCGTAATTACAGCAGTCATGAGGAATCCCCTCTAGCAAACCCACCTTCACGGACCAGCCAATTGTTGTCTGTATAGGCGCCCAGCCTGCCGGTAGGAGAGTTTAGATTCTAACTCGTGATCTACAATCTACATATATTTACATCTACAAGGTGGACCAACTAGGTAGGAGTGTCTAATAGAGTGGACAGTGAGTGGACATGGTATTTAAAAACTTCAGCAGTGCTGCTGTGTCTGATCTACTCATACCAGCACAACACACACTAACACACCACCACCATCTCATTGTCACTGGAGTGCTGAGAATGATCCACCACCTAAATAATACCTGCTCTGTGGTGGTCCTGTGGAGGTCCTGACCATTGAAGAACAGGGTGAAAGTAGGCTAAAAAAGTATGTAGAGAAACAGATGGACCCAGTCAGTAATTGTAGAACTACAAAGTGCTTCTATATGGTAAGTGTAGCTGATAAAATGGACAGTGAGTGTAGAAGCAAGGAGGTGGTTTTAATGTTATGGCTGATCGGTGTATATAAAGCTCCAAAGGTAATTGGAAAGGTAAAACACAACATGGAATATCACTGCACTCTTCAGTTTGATTCATTTTACTGTCAGTGTTTGTCTATAAAGACACTGGATTCAGAAAAAACAAAACCAACACGTGTCTAAAAAATCTGCTCACTTTGACAAAGGTTGTGTCTTAAATTACTCTTTGCAGGTGGACAAAGCTTTCCCAGTTATGAAGCAAACCCATAATGGTTTAATGCTGCTCATCTCAACAGGACACACACCCTGAAAAAATCCCCCGTCTCTGATGCACGTCCTCCTCAAGTGCGCTAAAAATACCCCTCCTAAACACTTCCACATGTTCCAGTGAGCATTACAGCGGATCCGTTACCTGCATTAGGCTTCTGTGGCGTACACGCTTCCCCGTTATTTCCTCCACTGTGTTCACAATGCTAATCTTGCATCGGTCTGGTCAGAATTAGCACAGAGGAAAAGGCTAGCAGCTTGCAGATGGAGCTACAGGTGGTAGTCACTACGCTAACAGGATATTCGCTACTTACGCTATTAACAGATTAGGGTGCAGAAAATTGTCTTCTTCAGCCAGCAATTCCTTCACCAACCTCCTCACCTAACAGCAGTTAGCGCAGAACCAGGTCTTTCATCCACAATTGAGACACCACTCAGGAAGTCCAATCCAGGGGCAACACTTAAGGTTCATTAACGTACAACAGACAGGCTAAATTATCCAGGAACGGAAGCCGGGTTCAACAACAATTTTCAGCCCCAGACTGAACCACAATACAAACAGATGACAAAAAAGTACCGGCAGCATGTCTGTTAATCCAATATTTGTTAGATAGGGGTGTATCGATGTGCATTTTTAATTTTTTACGATTCCAGCTGTGATTTAATTACAGATCAAAAACTGATTTCCTTGATGCCAAAAACACCCTGTGCATTAAATAGAACGTATATATACATATATACGTGTATAATACAATAATTCCACATATCCCAGATTGTTTGGAGGCTGGGGTCAGAGCGCATGGTCAGCCATTGTATGGCACCCCTGGAGCAGACAGGGTTAAGAACTTTGCTCAAGGACCCAACAGTGGCTGCATAGCAGATCCTGGATTTGAACCGACAATCGTCCAATTGATTGCCCGAAGCTCTACCCGACTAAAACATGTGTCCTGTTTGTGTCCCCCAGTCTATTCAGTAAGACCAAGTGTTATACTCACACCCATTGCTTTGGGAAATGGAAGATATATTGCCAACCAGAACGTCTCATAAAATGTAATACTAATTCCTACGGTTTTGACTTTGGATGTCCAACAAGCTAATAGTCAGGTGTCCACATACTTTTAGCCACGTAGAGTGTATATGGATGGAAATGATCTGAACACGTAAGTCAAAGCTAATAGCAGGAGGAAAAAAATAAAGTGACTGATTGTGGAGTAGACTAAGAGAACAATACAGGCCTAAACGTTTGACCCCTACATAGGTTTTGCTGATTTGTTTGAGTATACTAGTTTCTTTATGCCTATTTTCACTGCACTGTAATTGTTTCCACTGCTAAGTCACCTGGAGTGTCCCGAAGTGCCCATACTAAATTTTGCTTGTGTACTTGACAGTAGTGGCCATACTGGAGCAGTTTTTCCAATCGTCCTCTTGTTGCTTCTGTTGTTTGGCATATTTGCTCAACGTCTGATGGATCATCATGCCTTCAGAGATGTTTCCCTCTTTAATGGTTTTCCTTGTGGAATTAGAAATGGACACTAGCAAATTAGGAACGGTACATATAGGTCTGGATTTGGATGCGTACCGTATTTGTATTGTACTGTAGGGTGCTGTGTTTTGGAAGGACTTCAGAGTGATCACTGAATCATCCACTACACCCACTGACCCACTGCAACCCAGATCAGGATAAAACAATTTGTGAAAATAAATGAATGAATGTATTACATTCAGAAAGGGAAATAAACGATCAACATTCTAAAGCTGCTAAGCAGAGCAGTGGGCAGAGGTAGCTTGGACTTGTAATCAGAAGGTCACTGGTACAAGCCCCACCACTGCCAAGTTATGACTGTTGGGTCCCTAAACAAAAATCTTAACCCTCAACTGCTTCACCTGTACTTAGTTAAAATTGTAATTTGCAGCAGTAAAACACTATAGCACACCAGAGCTGACATTTCGAACTCGTCAGCTCTGCCATTGGCTGATGTTCATACAGGGTGGGAGCCGGACAGGGATCCCTCATAACTGCTGCAATTACGACCTCTGCAGGCTGATTGATGGCGCCTGCACAGAAACAAGAAATAATGCGTTGATCAAGGTGTGGCTCTCCATACACAAAGCTGATCCACATATGAACTCGCCTCGTGCAGGTGAAAAGATGCAGTCGGCTACTGCACACGTGTCGGAGTGGGCGTGTGTCAGTCTCAGCTCTCCTTAACCAGGGTGGAGATCAACTTCAGTAGAGAGGAAGCATAATGCAATCGGGTAATTGGATACGCTAAAGACGTGAGAAGAAAGGGAGAAAATGCATAAACAAAATAATAATAATAATAAAAAGAAATTGCTTTGTATAAAAGTATCCGCCTAATGCCATAAATGTAAACATGAAGCAAATGGATGTTGAGTGTTAGCACAAGGTTGGTTTTTATATCTTTTTAATGGCACTAAATTGTGTCTACCTGACTTTTAATTTATTTTCTGTTACACAGTTATTATGAAGTGCTGATGAGTTATTCTGTATTGAATAGATCTGGATTCACTTCTCCGTTCCCACTGCACATCCAGCCAGCCAGGAGAAGAACCCATTTTAAATTCCCCCTTCTTAAGTTTCTTCTGAATGTTTTCGTGGAGTTTGTCCTTGTCATCATGGATCATCTAAGGCCAGTAAAGCCCACTGAGATATGCTAGTGATTTGGGGATTTCTAAATAAGCTTGATTTAATGGAGGAAATCTATGTAGGATTTAAACAGGAAATGTATTCAGTTCTGTTTAAGAGAAAAAGAGAAAACATTTAAACTACCCGACTGAAGAGAAGCTCGGATGAGTTTACAGCGAGCTTTATGAATCTATGAAACTAATGGAAAACAGGAGAAGACGCAGCTCTGCTCGGTGGAGAAGGTTTATAAACAAGCAACAAAGAGAAATCTGAACCTTCCTTAATCCCAGATTAAAAACAACAGCACATCTCCAGATGATTCGCTTCAGCGGTGCATAATAAACAAAACATTTCATTCTTCTACACAAACTGATTCATACCTGCAGCTCTACAACGTTATTATTTATAAATGACTTTTAGATTTCATAAAGAATCAAGAACATTCACCAAATAACAAAGTCAACCAGTTAGCATCAACACATAGCATCAAGAATGTGTTGTTTTTAATGCTAGCTATGTTACTTTTAGCTGGTCTCTGTATTTCTTGTTTGAATTTTAGCTGGCCACTGAGCCATATTTTTGTTGTTATGCTGGTCATGCTAGGTTTAGCGGGCTACACAGCTAGTTTTAGCTGGACACAGAACTGTATTTTCTGTTTTTATACAGGTCATTTTAGCTTTCAGCCATATTTTTGTTGTTATGCTGGTCCTGCTAGTTTTAGCTGGTCATAGAGCTGTATTTTATGTGTTTATGCTAGCCATACTAGTTTTAGCTGGTCACAGAGCTGTATTTGTTGTTTTTATACAGGTCATGTTAGCTTATATTTAGCAATATTTTTGTTGTTATGCTGGTCAAGCTAGGTTAAGTTTAGCCATGCTAGTTTTAGCTGGACACAAAGCTGTATTTTCTGTTTTTATACTAGCCATGCTAGTTTTAGCTGGACACAGGTCATTTTAGCTTCCAGCCATATTTTTGTTGTTATGCTGGTCCTGCTAGTTTTAGCTGGTCATAGAGCTGTATTTTATGTGTTTATGCTAGCCATGCTAGTTTTAGCTGGTCACAGAGCTGTATTTGTTGTTTTTATACAGGTCATGTTAGCTTATACAGTCAACCCTTGACTTACGAATTTAATTGGTTCCGAGGGGCTGTTCTTAAGTCAAAATGTTCGTTAGTTAAACCTATTTTTCCCATAAGAATTAATGTAAATAGAATTAATCCGTGCCAGACCCCCCAAACCACCCCCTTACCTAACCTCTCTAATGTCTTAAATTTTCTTTTTTGTTATAAATACAAGTATATTTTCCCTTAAATCTTAAATTATAGAATAGACATTACTGTAACAAACAATAATAAACAACAATACACAGTAGTACTGTACTGTACATAAAACACACACCACATTTCAGCACAGTACGTGTGCTGTACCATACGCCATAATACATTTCCTTCTTTTTATATAAAATGTATCCACCAGAAACAACAATAACTCTCATATTTCTCTGCTATTTCCTTCTTTATTTCAGTAGTGTTGTATTTTGTAGGTGTAATTGAACGAAAGAAAGAATACTTTACTCAGCCAAATTCCTTCTTCTCTCTCTCTCTCACTGTCCTTGCTGCCTGATACACAGTGACAGCTACTGGCAGGAGTAATTACACAACACAACAAATATAGATTTTTTCATTTTCTCAGCACTACGCTTCCTCTGCACATTCTCTGGGGACATTTTAATATTGAATTTCACAAAATATAAAGAAAACAGAAGAACACTGTCTGCTGTCTGAATGTTTGCTCACTGTATATATATGGAGAGAGAGACATGGTTGGAGTCAACTTGTTCGTGATGTCACGTGTTTCACGAATTTCTGTTCGTAATCCGAAATTTGATCGTACAGTAAGTTGAAAAAGATCGTTTGTAACCTGAAATGTTTGTATGGTAAAACCGTTCGTAACTCAAAGGTCTACTGTATTTAGCAATATTTTTGTTGTTATGCTAGCCATGCTAGTTTTAGCTGCACACACAACTGTATTTGCTGTTTTTATGCTAGACATGCTAGTTTTAGCTGGACACAGAACAGTATGTGTTGTTTTTATTCTAGCAGTGCTAGTTTTATCTGGACATAGAACTGCTAATATACAAATCCTTTTGATAAGTCTTGTCCTGATTTAGAAAGAACAGAAGTGACGTGTAGATGTAGTTAGCGATTTAGCACAGCTCATTTCTATCTACCATCTCCAATCAGCTCCTTAGCAGCGCTACATTTACCATCAGCTCAGTCCAGACCTGTTTTCCCCTAATTAGACTTCAATTAGGGTACGGAGGGATCTGTGTAGGGCAGATCCTGAGCAGAACACTAGAAATACCTCCACTGGGACGTACAGCCATGTTGATACGGCATATCCATCAACGAGCTATGCTAACATGTCAAAAAGCAGTGCTTAGCTCGGCTCAGACCTGTGTTAGCACCTTCATTCCAAACAGAATCTGATATTTTAATATTCCATGAGGATTTATCACCTAAAAAGCTAAGGTATACACAAAGTGTAATGAAAATTTAAGTGGAGTCAATAAGAATGTTAAATATTTTATTTGAACACTCCCAACTCGCTAATGAATGGATTATATATTTCATACATCGTATCATATCTACAAATTATGACTGAAATATTTCTTGTGAGCTTTGGTTCTTGATTCTTTTTGTGTAATTCTATTTATCAGTCTCTCCTTGAGTCTATGTAGCGCTGGCATTCATTTAAAAAGCGCGGTCTGCTACGAGCTAACGACCCTCTCGTGTGCTATCCGTTAGGAGTCGTGTTTTCTCAATGTCATTTCTTGCCATTTTGGCTGCAGAAGTAAATTTGTATCAGGACAGCTAAATCTTTTGGTGTGGAGACCGTCCGTCATTTCTAACGAGCACCCTGCGATTAGCCGTAACTCAGCTAAAATGAACTAGCTATCGACGGATCTATTGAACGCTAATGGAAGTCTAAGTCTAATAAAGCGTGATGTTTTCAACTGAGAGTGATGTAGCAATGCTGGTTAACTTTTTATCTTGTGATTTGTTGTCACAGGGCTTTGCTAATCCTTCCTCAGACATCAATCACGTCTGTGTAGAGGCCCGGCCAGCCGATAGCACTGTTGACATTCGAACCTGGGTGTCAGTGGTGGGCTAGGATAATATACACACATTTATTTGTCCAAAAACTTGTATGAACGTGAAGTTTTCTGTAAACGTGCACAAATATTGTTTGCTTTTGGTGGATGTGCCGAACAGCAGGAGCGGTGCTGTTGGCTTTGAATGCCTCATGTTCTATTCCTCGTCCAAACACTGAACCCCTGCTCATTCTTAATCATCAGCCTCTAAGTACATAGCAGTGCGAAACTGGCTTGACTGTGGAGAATGACACCTATGTTCCAGTTGCTTTTCATTCATGGCAGGCTTGTTGTTGGTGGTTCTTGAACCATCCAGAAAAATTTCTCTCACCATAATATAAAGTGACAGTTTGAGTTTTCATTCTGATCTTGGCAGAGAAACCACAGCTAGTCAAACATAACCACAAACAAGGAATTAGGAGGTCATGCCACAACGTTTATAGAACATTTTAGAACTTTCTGCACCACCACATTAATCATCTTGGGTGTCGTATGTACATTTTGACCCATCATGTAACATCATTCATGTATGTGCTTTATATCACTGTAATCCAAAGATGGGCATGAAATACATGTACCTCACAAGTGTATGTAAACTTTTGACCTCAACTGTATAAAGGAGGATGTCAGGAATGCCAAGTCTGGCCCTTCAGGCTTATGGTATTCTGCCAAAGACAGCAGGGCAAGCCATTCGACATGGCATTTTAAAAGCACTGTGTGGCCAGAACCAATAATCTGACTGTCATAACCCCACTGGTTTGGCAAAAAGCAGCTTTGGACAGATGTGTAGGAATTTTGGTCAAACATCACTAAGCCATGGCAAACAAATAACTTTTTATTTCACTCTACTGTTAATTTATGCAAAATGCCCAAAGCTATGTGGACACCACTCATAATGATTGAGTTTATGTATTATTATGTATTCGGCCACACACATTGCTATCAAGTGCATAAAATCAGTCATGGTTTTATACCCCCTGTGCACAAAGTATGGTCAGTAAATACATGGTTTGACAAGTTGAGGAACTCCAGTAATCTACACAAAGCTATGACCTCAAGCCAGTGAGCCAAGCCTTGCTGTACAACAGTGTCTGACCTCACAAATGCACTTTAAGTAAATTATTTTTTAAATACAAATACAAATGGAAAGAGAATCATTTTTACTAGGGCTGGCTTAATACCACTTTTTTATGTCTGATACCGATACTGATACTGCAAATTGAGTATCTGCCGATACCGATACCATCATTTCTCCTCTCAAACAGCTAAGCAGTAATAATACATGTCTCTATACACCATGGTTACACTAGCTATCTAAATAACAATGCTCAGACTGTGAAACAAATATTCTAAAGGAATAAATACAGAATCTACAACATCACACTTATACAATACTGCTGTTTTTATTGTAACTTTTACACAGAACATTTAGCAGCATTTTTAGTTTCACTTATGTTCGAGCTGTCGTTCACGTGACACATCTCGCTTTACGATGTGTCGTCCAAAGTGTCTACAACTGGAAGATGTGAATGTCAATCAAACGCGATGGACCAATTAGAATTGACGCAGTGCTTGGTTGAGATTTTCCGTTAAAGTTCTGTCACGTTTTTAGATGATTAAAAACCAAAGCGTGCTTATTACAAAACCCCGCTGGATTTTGAAGAGAACATCTGTGGCTAAATGGGGAATGGTGTGGTTTGTTTTATTTCATAACACTAATGGATTAAATTTAGATGAGGATGTGAGAGATCTCCAAGACAAGATACTGTAGGTTTTCTTTATCTCAGGTGAGCGATTTATCATTTATAAAGCGATTTTTATTGTGTTTAAACAGTGTTTTTAGTTGTGGCAGTAGTAGGTGATTTTTATTGTGTTTAAACAGTGTTTTTAGTTGTGGCAGTAGTAGGTGATTTTTATTGTGTTTAAACAGTGTTTTAAGTTGTGGCAGTAGTAGGTGATTTTTATTGTGTTTAAACAGTGTTTTTAGTTGTGGCAGTAGTAGGTGATTTTTATTGTGTTTAAACAGTGTTTTAAGTTGTGGCAGTAGTAGGTGATTTTTATTGTGTTTAAACAGTGTTTTAAGTTGTGGCAGTAGTGGATGATTTTTTAAATGCTAAAAGTTTAAGTAGATCAGTGTGTTTTAATTTCTGAATTGCTGTTGCAGAAGAGTTGTAGCTCAGTGTGTTTTAATTTCTGAATGGCTGTTGCAGATGAGTTGTAGATCAGTGGCACATGTTAATGATGGCATTAAGATGCACCTTGTTACGGCAGTTGCCGAGTGAGCTGATAATAAACGGCACTCTGTTGGAACGTATCTTCGTGTGTTGTTTGCTTTACACACAAACAATGGCCTTATTTACATTAAGTGTTATTTACATTAAGTATTATTTACATTAAGTGTTATTTACATTAAGTATTATTTACATTAAGTGTTATTTACATTAAGTATTATTTACATTTAGCAACAGTATCGGATTGGATTACACTTTTTTTTCCTTCTGATATCCGATCCAGTGATTTGGGCCAATATCAGACCGATACCGATACAGAATCTTTACTATAGTATTAAAGTTACTGAAAACATGAGAATATGTGGCAGTGGGATTAGTCCTGTGGTCATTAGATATTGGGGTTATAAAACCACAGGAATATAGGACACAGGGAACATCGGGCTCTAGGAATATATGGCAAAACCCCGATAGTATGAGACTGGTGACATTGAAAATAGAAAATTAGAATTGTAGAGCTCTGGTAACATACAGAGCTTAGAGCCAATGGGAACATATGGGGCAGTTGTAGCTTAGCGGTAAAGTACTGAACTAGTAAGCAGAAGGTCGCTGGTTCAAACCCCACCCCTGACAGGTTGCCACTGTTGGGCCCTTGAGCAAGGCCCTTAACCCTCAGTTGCTCAGACTGTATACTGGATAAAAGCGTCAGCTAAATGCCGAAAATGTAAATGTAAACATACACTGCATGTAAGTATTTGGACACCAGACCATGAGCTTGTTGAACACCCAAATTCAAAAACAAATGGTATTAAATAGAGTGACCCCTATGTGATCAGAGATTTCTGAGAAAGCTCCACACAAAACTTTCAACCATGTCTGTGGGAATGTGTGCCCATTTAGTTAAAGAGCATTTCTATGGCTGGGCACTGATGATGGTCAAGAATTCTGGTCAGGGCTCTGTTCAGACCACTGGAGTTTCTTTGAATCAAGCTTTTCTTCATGTCTTTATAGAGCTTGTTTTGTGCATAGGGGTCATTGTGGAACAGTATAGAACCTTCTCTTATCTGTAACTGCAAAGTTGGAAGCATGTAATTTCTTTTATATAATTAACCCTGGAAAGACGAATACAAGAACATAGTGTAAATCAAAATGGTAATTAGACATTGGGCTCGTGTAAGTGACAAGTTGGTTTACTAGCATAATTTCAAAAATATAATGGTAAGTGATTGTTGTGTCATGAACTCACAATAATTAAGGAAGGGCGCATGAAGCAAAGCAGAGTTCTGAGTATTTCTGCGCCACACCTCGTAAAGGACGACCCGTCATCAACCTGAGAGGAGACAGGCGCACACTGATGATATCAAGTCCTCCCTGAGAGGCTGTAGGTACTAAACAGGAACACTAAGAGGAAAGAAACTACACTGGTCTTTGTATTTTCTGGTCTTGGTTTTTTACATGGTGCTGTGATAATTTGGTTAATTAGGTTTGAATCTTAATCCTAATAGATAAATAGGGAAACTTCTATACTAGCACCCAAGTGGTGGCATGAACTTCTCCTCAGAGTCTTTCACTGTCTTCAAAAGATGTTCTAACTAACCTTCTATAGTATTTATTAAAAAAAAAACAGATTTGTATCCTTGGACTGTTGTCTGTCTAAACTAGGGTAAGTCGCTCTGTATAAGAGCGTTTGCTAAATGCAGAAAACATAAATATAAATGTAAATAAGATCTTTATAAGACACGTTGAACTAACTGGATTGTGCCACTGTGTTACGCTTCAACAGGCTCACTAGGCCCCTCAAACCATCACTCTTTCTCAGATGACACGTAATTAAAAGTATTTCATAAAGCAGACACTGAAGCAATATTTTGGTTGGAGCAGGTCGCCCGTGAGGTCAGAACTCCCGATGCCGGCGATGCCCTCTGCGGATTTGACTGATGAACGCCATAAAGTCAAGCTCTGGCTTACGCTCTGACATCATGCACACCCACACAGATGCCCGCACCACCTCTTATAACCCACTAATAACTGACCCGGTCACACTGTAAAAAATAATAACCCTGCGCCCTTTCTGATTGACTCATTTATGGAATGTTTCTTACACAATTTGTTTTAAGGAAACATAATTTAAATTATCTATCACCAATGTGAAGTAGCCATCCTGCCAAACAACACCCCCCACCACCCCCACACACACACACACACACACAGACACAAACAGAACAAAAAACATTTTGAAAAAATCTGGTCACATTACAATACCCTTTTTTTTTTTTTAATGCATTTTCTCCCGATTTTTTTGCACGTCCAATTGCCCGATTGCGTCACGCTTCCTCTCCACTAATGCCGGCCCCGGCTCTGATTGAGGAGAACGAGCTAACCCACGCCCCCTCCGACACGTGGGCAGCAGCCGTGTTCATTTTGTCACCCACACCAGACGAGATCAGCTGCGAACCAGCCCTGTGTACAGAGAGACACACCCTGACCCGGACTCTCTCCCAGTCTCTGTGCAGGCAGCATCAATCAGCCAGCAGAGGTCATAGTTGCATTAGTCATCAGAGAGTCCCTATCCGGCTCAATATCCCACCCTTATATGAACAACAGGCCAATCGTTGTGCATGTGGCCGCTCAGCCCAACCGGCAGGCAGAGCCGAGACTGGATACAATGTATTAGAGATCCCAGCTCTGGTGTGCTAGCGTATGTTTTTACCGCTGCGCCACCTGAGCGGCTACATTATGTTTTTTCAACCAAATTTTCAATGACTTCCTTTTCACAGCACAAATGTTCACGGGTTAAAATGGGTTCAGATGTGACAGCAACAGCATATGAAAATCGTCCACCCAGCCCTGAATATTAAAGATTAAAGATGCTTTAAAGCAAACCTAAGTCATTTTAATATTCTTTTTGACAAATTGTTACAGATTAACATCATGGCTGTAAAATATTATTTTTTAAATAAAGAACGTCGTGTTTAATCTTTACAAAAGTCATGTGCTTTATTCTTTTTTCCCAGTAAACCTCAGCGGAGTAAAGTCATAGCAACAGCTGTAGCATGTTTTAATCACATCAGCAATCCACCTTTGTATTTTCATACCGTCCTCTTCATCTTATCAGTCTGAATAAAGGAGTCTCTCTCTCTCTCTCTCTCTCTCTCTCTCTCTCTCTCATTTCAATCAGTCTGATTCAATCGATTAATCAGGCAAAGTAATTAAAGCAAGCCTGAACTCACAGGCTATTTACAGAATTTTTGGCAGACACTTTCATCCAAACCAATTTACAATTAGGCCCAGATACAATGCATGAGCTTTGTATGAGCATTAAGGGCCTTGCTTTGGGGCCAAACAGTGGCAGCTAGTGATGAGGCTCAAACCTGGTGGTCAGCACGGTGGCTCAGTGGGTAGCACTGTCGCCTCACAGCAAGATGGTATTGAGTTAGATTACCAGATGGAGTGGTCTGGGTCCTTTCTGTGTGGAGTTTGCATGTTCTCCCCGTGTCTGTGTGGGTTTTCCTCTGGGAGCTCCGGTTTCCTCCCACAGTCCAAAGACGTGCAAGTGAGTTGAATTGAAGGTACAAAATTGGCCATGACTATGTTCAATATTAAAAACTTGAACTGATGAATCTTGTGTAACCAGTAACTACCTGTCCTGTCATGAATGTAACCAAAATGTGTAAAACATGACATTAAAATCCTAATAAATAAATAAATAACAATGTATGAGCATTGTATGAGCATTAAGGGCCTTGCTTAGGGGCCAAACAGTGGCAGCTAGTGATGAGGCTTAAACCAGTGGCAGGTGTGATTGGCTCAGTGGGTAGCACTGTTGCCTAACAGCAAGAAGGTCCTGGGTTTGGTTCCCAGGTGGAGCGGTCCGGGTTCTTTCTGTGTGTGCATGTTCTCTCTTAATGAAATGAATAAATAATGAATAATAAAAAAAATACAAATAACAAACCAGTGGCTTTCAGGTCATTACTCCATTATCTTAAACACGGATCTACCAATCAAACAAATGATCGAATCTGTGCTGGATCTGGCACCTTCCAGAAACAGTCGGCATGAGGTTGGGATACATCCAAGTGGAGGCACCAGTTCATCAAATGGCATCGGAACATCTCACATTTACCGGTTTATTTACATCAAAGAGCAATTTAGAGCAGCCAGTCCACCTTCTGCATGCTTTTTGGAGATTGGAAGAAAGTACCTTTTAGAGTACAGTGCTAGTCTACTTTGGATTCTTTTCTTCTTCCAAAACACATGCTAGTAGGTGAGTTGGCTACTTTAAATTGTCCCTGGGTGTATGATGTCCTGCACTTTCAATCTCAAAATCTAATCAGCCTTGTTTTTTTATTCCATTAAAGGGTCATTATCGGGCATTTGGGAGGTTCAGCAGGGTAATGCGCTGGCCCACCACCACCACAGGGTTCGAGTTTGAGTCTTAGCGGCGCCACCGGCCCGGTCGGGTAGACTCAATTTGCTCGTGGCGGCAGGATCGTGTTTTTTCCAAACGTCTTAAATTTCTCTGTAGGATTACACTGCCATCCAGCATGGATTTCCCTCATGAAATGGAGGTTGTGAGTCCAATAGGGAATTGGCTATGACTAAATTAGGTGAAAAGATGACAAGATTAATTGCCACCCTGACTGAAAAAAGTGCTTACTGTTGATAGATGAATAAATGAATGAACAAGTACATTTGGCCCTATTTCCGTCCAGTTCTCCAGGAACAGCGAGTCCGGGTAACGCAGTGGACATGGTAGCCATGCGGGGCGTCGTCCTCGCATGTCAGATCTGCTGCGAGTCCAGGAATCTATATAACAGCGCAGAAAGGGTGAAGACGGAGCCCCGAGCTCCAAAACACACAAGATCGGATCCAAAAAGCCGTCCAGGCAGCGCATTTGAGCAACTGTACCATATCTGAGTATGTCTTTATCCAAAAGCCATCAGTCACAACGCTGGCTCTTAATAGCTTCTAACCAGAAGAGCCCTGCAGCCTGCATGATGTCATCCCGATTATATGATGGACCTCATCCAGCTGTATTATCTTTAGCATTAGCACAAGGAAAAGAACCAAGTTCTGCTGTCCAAACTTGTGCTGGAAACAGAACTGCTTTTACGATTACTTTTAAATTCCTGTAGATAATGCAGCATGTTTGGAGTCTGAGCGGTGCAGAGTGATGCTGGGTCATTTTCTCTTAAATACTGAGGTGTGTGAAAGGTCCAGAGTGGAGTTCAGCGATGGGGCAATGCTTTCCCATGTTTAAAAGATCCAACCTGCAGATGTATTATTTTGAATTATTCATTAATTCAATGTTTGTTTTACCGCTGCTTTGTCCTGGTCAGGGTTGCAGTGGGTTTGATTTATTGGCCAAAAAGCAGAAAAAAACCTTGGATAGATTGCCAGTTCACACACACACACTTGGGGCAATTTTAGTAGCTACAGTTGGCCTAACTGCATGTCTTTGGACTTCATGGAGGAAACCAGAACTTCTGAAGGAAACCCACATGGACACAAGGAGAACATGCAAACTCCACACAAAAAGGATCCTGTTTGCCTGGCCAGGGAATTATACCCAGGCCTATCTTGCTATGAGCCAACAGTGCTACATGTATACATATTCCTGCAAATTTATTAATGCATTTTTTTGATTTATGCATTCATTTAGTTTATTTACATTTACATTTTCGGCATTTAGCAGACGCTTTCTATCCAAAGCGACTTACAGTATTGTGACTGTATTATATTGTCTAAGCAATTGAAGGTTAAGGGCCTTGTTCAAGCCAGAACTTTCGATTACTAGTCCAGTACCCTAACCCCTACTACTACTACTACGACTACTACTGCCCTCTTAAATGAAGAATATTGAAGCTTAGTGAACTGTCCTTTTAATAAAATATTTTCAGTATTATAGCATTTGCCACTCCAGTCAAGGAGCACTCTAGACCCAGGTTTGAATCTCATTGGTGCTACTGGCTGACCCAGTCACTCAATCACGTTCTCGCTCACATTTAGCTGTGCCAAAATGCTGTCTATTTGAGGAGGAATTTGACAGACAAAGCATTTTAGGGTGGAAAGGGCTTTTATGTATAGGCAGAAAAACTGTTGGGTCAAAGATATACAGACACAGATCAGCTATTTGCTGGCCAGGGGTCTACATGCAGTTATGATTGGCTAGTAGTGCCTGGTGGGAGGGTCAAAAGGATTCCCTGGGTCAAAGGGTCATTGCTGCTGCATTTCCGACCTCTACTGGCTGGTTGAGGTGCTGCAGAGATGGTGAATAATGGAGAGCAGTGCGTGACTCGTCTCGTGCAGGTGAAAAGAAGCGGTTGGCAACTGCACATATGTCAGAGGGGGGCGTGTGTTAGGTACCTCCCTCCTCAGCCAGGGTAGAGGTTTGCAGCAGTGGAGGAGAGATATAACCCCAGTAATTTGATACAACAAGATTGGGAGAAAAAGGGGGAATGATTGAATAGAATAAAAATATACATTTATTTATTGTCTATTTTACAACTGCTTTATTCTGCTGGTCAGGGTTGCAATGGGTCCAGCCTCCATGGAATCACTGGGGGCAATGCAGTAACACATACCAGATAGTGGGAAACCTGGATGTGATGTAAGAGTGATGAGCTTGTCTGAAGCTTTATGGAACCGCTGGAGCTCAGCGTGTTCTGTGGGTCACCTATTTTACTGCAGAGTTCTAATCTCTCTCAGATTAGCTTCAGATTAGCATGTTTATTTTTTGGCGCTGCTGAGATATGAGCGTCTGTAATCAGGTGCAGCTGTGAAGCCTCCCTCCAGTGTTTACTCCCAAAATTAGCACCACTTAATTACTCCAACGAGCTACTAACAGGTCAGAGCTCGGGTCAGGAGCTTCACTCCACTCACAAAGGTTTATCACTCATCAGCTCTCAGCTAACACTGCTGGAATGTGTGTGTGTGTGTGTGTGTGTGTGTGTTTGTCTTGACTTTAACTGAACCGTCGCTACACTGACCCTAGTGTCAGACAGGAGCAATCAAGTTTCAAAACAACAGACGTCCAACCACAGAGAGGTCAAATTCATTCACCGTAGTAACAGAGCCTCATAAAGAAAAGTCCAGCAGCTACACACCCAAAAGTATGTGGACGCCCCGTCCAGTTAGACGCCCTTTAGATAAACATTAGTGGTGTCTTTGGGCAGTGACTTTTAGCATGGTGCTAACAACAGAGACCATGTAACAGTCAGTTCATAAAACATCTGCACAACAGTTAAACAGTTGAAGCTAAACTCACTACCAAGTTCCAAACTTCTTCAGAAAGCAGCATTAGTACCAAAACTATTCATCCCGAACTTCATGGACTGGTTTTCACCCAAGCCTAAGATCAACATGCATAATGCCAAGCACACAGCTGACACAACTAAAGTCAGTTTACACAGACCTGTACAGGACCAGTACATAATATTGCCAAACTATGTGGACACCTGACCATGTGCTTATTGGACATCCTACTCGAAACCATGGCTGTTAATATTAAGTCGCAGTTGCCGCTCAGGTGGCGCAGCGGTAAAGTACGGTAGCACACCAGAGTTGGGGTTTCAAATACAACGTATCGAATCTCAGCTCTGCCTTTCTGACTGGGCTGGGCAGCAGCATGAACAACGATTGGCTGTTGTTCAGGGTTAGAGGGTAAAAGAAGTCAGATCATAGATCCTCATAATTGGTGCAACTGCGGCCCGTGCTGGCTGACTGATGGCGCCTGCACAAGGCTGAGGAATAATGCTGATGGGGGTGTGGCCCTCCATACCCAGTGCTCGTCAGTGTATGAACTCGACTCGTGCAGGTGAAAAATGCAGTCTGTACTGACTGTACGTGCCGAAGGGGGCATATGTCAGTTGAGAGGCGTCCTCAGTCAGCAGTGAAAGGTCGAATCAGTATAGAGGACACAATCAGGGTAATTGGACACGACTAGATTAGGGGAGAGAAAAGTTGGGGGGAAAAAAATAAATAAATAAAAACAAATTAACCGTTTGCATCAGTAACAGCCTCCACTCTTTTTGAGAGTGGAGTGTCTGTGGGGATTTATGCCCATTCAGTCAAAACAGCATTTACATTTTCATAGACTTACAGTACTGTGACAGTACATTTTCTAAGCAATTGAGGGTTAAGGGCCTTGCTCAAGGCCCCAGCAGTGGCAACCTGGCAGTGGTGGGGCTTGAACCAGTGACCTTTCGATTATTAGTTTACCACAGTACAACTAGGCAGTGGTAGCCTAGACGTTAAGGTTTCTACCTTAAATAGAGGTTACTACTACTATTAATAAAATAGCATTTTTAGGGTCAGGCAAATAAATGAAAGCCAAATATCAACAACATCCAGAAATGTCTGAGACTTCTTTGGGCTCAAACTCATCTGTGATGGACTGAGGCAAAGTAAAAATGCGTGCTGTGGTCTGCCAGGTCAGTAAGTGGTTTTTTGATATAATGGAAGTCATGTTCTCCAAGCCGAAGAGGGAATAAAAACATCCCAAATGCAAAGTTTAAAATCCAGTGTCTGAAGGAAACCCATGCAGACACGTGGAGAACATGCAAACTCCACACAGAGAGGACGCGGACCACTCCACCTGGGAATCGAACCCAGGACCTTCTTGCTGGGAGGTGACAGTGCTAAGAACCAAGCCACTCTCACTCATTGATGTTCTAAACCGCTTATCCTAATCAGGGTCATGGGGGGAGGTACAGGAGCCTATCACAGCTCTCAACAGGCACAAGGCACAGAAAACCTACACGAACACGGGGAGAACATGCAAACTCCACACAGAAAGGACCAGGACTGCTCCACCTGGGAATCGAACCGAGGACCTTCTTGCTGTGCGGCACACAGTGCTACTCACCGAGCCACCGTGCCACCAAATAATGGATATCAGTTGAGACCTTAATTATTTTGTCTTTGTTCAGTTTTGAGTTAAATGCAGATTTAAAAAAACATTTGCAAATAACTGCTGTCTGTTCCTTCCTGTCCCATCTTTTCTGGAACTGGGTTTATATTTGTGCAGCTGGACACAGCAAAGCACTCATCACTACTTTTAATAAAAGTTTCATTTATGCAGATGATTTATTTCTGTTCTGAAGAGGATGAAATGAAGCTGGACTTTTATGAGCAGGAGAAATCTTGCTCTTGTTTTGTTTCTGGTGCAGGACTACAGAACTTCTTTATTTATGTTTTCATGCAGATGGTCAGAAGAACGTTTGGACCTTCACTCTGAATATTTCTGTAATTAATGATTATATTAACCTCTTTCTGCTTCTTTCTGATGTGGATAAAATGTGGAGCTTTTATTAAAAGAAAGAAGGAGGTTTTGTTTGATCTGTTGTTCCTCTCTAATCTGTTTGCTTGCAGTTTAACCCGATCTCATTATTACAACATGAAACCAGTTACGCCGTTGCCAAATATTTCAACATGCCGTATTTGCTGGATGTCAGACTGGTAGCTGGAGGAATTTGGGGATGATGAACGATGTCGGGTCACAGAGGTGAACATTTATTCTGTCTGCAGTTTTATTAAAGAATTCAACTGCAGAGACTGGATTTATTATTATTATTATTATTATTAATATTATTATTATTATTATTATTATTATAAGTAATAGTAGTAGTAGTATTCATTTATTCATTGTTTGTGTTACCTCTGCTTTATTCTGGCCAGGGTCACGGTGGGTCTGATTCATTGGGAAAAAGGGAGGAAACACCCTGGACAGGTCGTCAGTCCATCACATGGCAGACACAGACACACACACAGACACACACATTATTATTATTATTATTATTATTATTATTATTATTATAAGTAGTAATAGTAATTATTCATTGTCTGTGTAACCCGTGATTTATTCTGGTCAGGGTCACAGTGGGTCTGATTCATTGGGCAAAAGGGAGGAAACACTGTAGACTAGTGGCAGCTGTAGGCAGCTGTAGACTAGTGGTAAAGATACTGGACCAGTAATCATAAAGTTGCTAGTTCAAGCCCCACCACTGCCAGGTTGCCTCTGTTTGGCCCTTGAGGAAGGCCCTTAACTCTCAGTTGCTTAGATTGTGTACTGTCACAACAGTAAGTTGCTTTGGATAAAATGCTAAATGCTGAAAATGTAAATGTAAGGGAGGAAACACCCCGGACGGGTCGTCAGTCCATCACATGACAGACACACACACTTGTTATTATTATTATTATTATTATTATTTTATTGCATTTTAATTATATAATTTTTTGTTGTTATGTTTTTTATTAATAATAATTACTATTATTATTAGTAGTAGTAGTATTATGTATATTTTTAATATTATATTAATATTGTTGTAATTGTTTTTATCAAATCCTTTCAATTTTAAATATAATAATAAAAATAATAATAATGATAATTAGTATTAAATTTTTTATATTATTATTGTTGTTATGTTTTTATTATTAATTAATTTATTTTAATTATATTAATTAATTCATTGTATTACTTTATTATTATTATCTATCCGTTCCACAATTTATTTTTATTAATTTTTCTTTTGATATTTTCTTTATCTTTTTCCTCTTGTTCTGTTTCTTGTCTGTTTTCATTATCATCTTTTTGTAATCATTTAATTACTTTCTTAATTCCTCTTCCTCGTTTTTCTCTCTTTTTACTTTAATCCCTCTGTTTTATTTTTGTATTATAAATTCTATCATTTATTTATCTTTTAGAATTTTCCTTTTTAATTAGTTTTCATTCCGTCTGGATTTATTCTTGTTATTCTTTTTTAGTCTTAGTTCTCTCTCTCTCTCTCTCTCTCTCTCTCTCTCTCTCTCTCTCTCTCTCTCTCTCTCTCTCTCTCTTATACTTTATTTTTCTTATTTATTACTACATTTTTTTATTACTCTTTACACTGTTGCTACATTAGTTAGTGTTATACATGTTTACTTTATTTTCCTAGAACTTTTCTTTCGTTCCATCCCTCCATCATCATCCTTTTTATTATTTTCTCTTTTATTTTACCATTCATTCTGACCTTCATCCATTTACATCACCACCATCACTTTATTTCTCTCATTTTCTATGTTATGTTTTACTTTCATGATAAATCTTCATCTTTTCTCCGTCAGGTCGGTGATGTTACTGGTTTTGTGTGAGTGAACAGAAGAGAGTGTGAAAGCCGCTGATGGATGTTGTGGTTTATCAGAGGTTCTGAAGGTGATCAGTAGAAGCGAGTGATAAACTCATTTATCTCGTTACTCAAACACATTCCTGGGTTCTGCTGAAGAGCTGCAGTGTGGAGATGTTTGCTGAGGAGGATGAAAGAAGAATGAGAGCTGAAGGAGCATTAGCACCAGGAGATAAGCAGCGCTGGAACTTCTGTTTGAGGAAACATCTCACTATGACTGAGGCGTAATAAAGGGCTCATAACACCCTGCTATCTCCAGTGGCTTTCAACAAGCAACCCACTTATCAGGAGCATTGTGAAATCAGTTTGTGTGTGTGTGTAGGTAGGTGTGTGTGTGTGTGTAGTGTGTTTGTGCACTTCTGTAGATGATGGTGCCAGCCTCGGGTGAAAAGTTCAACCCAAGTTCACATTATAATATGTTTAACAATTTTTTTAACTCAGTTTATTTCTTATAGTTTTGAATAAATGCATTGATCTCTAATTACTGCTTCATCCTGATCAGGGTTGCTAAAGGTCCAGAGCCTTTTCTGTACACACTGTTCACAGAGCAGAAATACCTTTCATGTTTCTGTTCAGGGTCGCGGTGAATCACTAGACGAAGTGCAGGAAACACCCAGAACAGGTCAATATTCCATCACAGGGCAAACACACACACACACACACACACACACACACACACACATTCACCCAAAGGACCCAGATCGCTCCACTTGGGACTCAAACGCAGGACCTTCTTGCTGCAAGACGCCAGTGCTACCCACCGAGCTGAACCGATCTTTTCTCAAGATGAACTCAGCCAGTAGCTGCATGGTGGGACAAAATTTCCTCTGGTTCCTCTTGTCAGCTCCTCCTGCACTAGGCCAAGGTGAGCCATGATCCACCCCCCCCCACCCCCCCTTCCCCAGCCGTTATCTGTAACACAGCACATCATCAGGAAGATCAGGAGGACTGCATTAGGACGAGCGGCCTGGTCTGGTGGATTACATTGTCATCCTAAACTGAGTCTCTGATTTAGAAACTATATTCATGTTCCACTACTATTACTACTGTTACTATTACTACTGCTACTACTATTACTACTGTTACTGCTACTACTGTTACTAATATTACTGTTACTACTTCTGTTACTATTACTGCTGCTACCACTATTACTAATATTACTGCTACTACTGTTACTATTACTACTGTTGCTATTACTACTGTTACTATTACTACTATTACTGTTACTAATACTACTGTTACTATTACTACTGCTACTACTATTACTACTGTTACTGCTACTACTGTTACTAATATTACTGTTACTACTTCTGTTACTATTACTACTGTTACTATTACTACTGCTACCACTATTACTACTATTACTGCTACTACTGTTACTATTACTACTGTTACTATTACTACTGTTGCTATTACTACTGTTGCTATTACTACTGTTACTATTACTACTATTACTGTTACTAATACTACTGTTACTATTACTACTATTACTGTTACTAATACTACTGTTACTATTACTACTGCTACTACTATTACTATTAGTACTGCTACTACTGTTACTTCTATTACTGTTACTACTTCTGTTACTATTACTACTGTTACTATTACAACTATTACTGCTACTACTGTTACTATTACTACTATTACTACTGTTACTACTATTACTATTGTTGCTATTACTACTGTTACTATTACTACTATTACTATTACTACTACTGCTGCTACTACTATTACTGTTACTAATACTACTGTTACTATTACTACTGTTACTATTACTACTGCTACTGCTATTACTACTATTACTGCTACTACTGTTACTATTACTACTGTTAATATTACTACTGCTACTACTATTACTACTATTACTATTACTGCTACCACTGTTACTATTACTACTATTACTGCTACTAATACTACTATTACTGTTACTAATACTACTGTTACTATTACTACTGTTACTATTACTACTATTACTGTTACTACTGTTACTATTACTACTGCTACTACTATTACTATTACTGCTACTACTGTTACTACTACTACTGTTACTACTATTACTGCTACTAGTGCTGCTTTTGCAATTACTATTACTACTACTACTGTTACTGTTACTACTACAACTACTATTACTACTACTGCTGCTACTATTACTACTATTACTGTCACTACTATTGTTATTATTACTATTACTGTTACTACAACTACTATTATTACTACTTCTACTGTTACTGCTACTTCTACTACTTCTGCTACTATTACTACTACTGTTACTATAATTACTGTTACTATTACTACTACTGTTACTATTACTACTGTTACTATTACTACTACTGCTGCTACTATTACTATTACTACTACTGTTACTATTACTACTACTGCTGCTACTACAACTACTGTTACTACAACTACTATTATTACTACTTTTACTGTTACTACTACTTCTACTATTACTACTACTAATACTTCTACTACTACTATAAATGTTACTACTACTACTGCTGCTTCTGCAATTACTATTACTACTACTGTTACTGTTACTACTACTACAACTACTATAACTACTACTATTACTACTGTTACTGTTACTACTACAACTACTATTACTACTACTGCTACTACTACTACTACAACTACTATAACTACTACTATTACTACTGTTACTGTTACTACTACAACTACTATTACTACTACTGCTACTACTACTACTACAACTACTATAACTACTACTTCTTCGACTGTTACTACTACTGCTGCTACTGCTACTACTACTGCTACTGCTACTGTTACTACTACTACTATTACTGTTACTACTACTGCTGCTACTGCTACTACTACTGCTACTGTTACTACTACTACTATTACTGTTACTACAACTACTATTACTACTACTGCTACTACTACTTCTGATACTACTACTACTACAAATAATAATAAGTTAAATATATAGCACCTTTCTTATACCCAAGGTCACTTTACAACAACTATTACTACTACTATTACTACCCAGGCCCTTCTTGCTGTGATGGGTGGTCAGAGTACAGTACACTGTTGGAAGCGTAGGGAACTGTATGTATCGGAACAGCACCTCTTTTTCAGAATTACAGTGCAGATATCCAGAGCTTCTGAAAGCCAGTACCAATGGTGCAGGAAAGAAATAAATCTGTCATTTTTCTGCAGGTTCCACCTCTGCTTCATATCTCCATCACGCTGCTATTAATATCACTCCGTCTCTGTCTCCCATCAACCAAAGATGGAAGTCCAGAAGCAAATATTTTCATTTCCCAGCTAAAGCAGTGGAAATTACAGGAATCAGGTCGAGCAGGACTGCGGAGCCTTGAGTAATGGCAGGACGCTGTACTCCGCTTTCCCTTCCTGCCCCCGGCTCTCCTTCTCACAGCGTAACGTTGACTAATACCTAGCGTAACTAGCCTCTGTGCAGCGAGCGGAGTCGAATACCTGATAATTACACGAGCTGATTGCAGCCGTGCCTCCTGCCAGAGACTAATTTCTATTGTCAATAACCAAAAAGAAAATATTTGTGTCTGTCCAGCGCAACCAAAAAAAAATACTTAAACTGTTTGGTTTGCTAGCAAATCAGCCCCCGCTTGATATTGCACACCATTTCATTATAATTAGCTGAAAAAACAAGATTGGCCTGCAGTTATCAAAGTGGAACTATTTTGTGAACCTGTGCCATATTATTTCAATTTGTCAAGAGCGTACTCCTCGACCCGACGGTCCAGTCATACCCCAGCCTACATAACTACTGTTGCTCCTCTGTGCTGGAACTCTAAACGGATTTTTTCCCCCTCTGGAACGCGAGCCAAGCTAAACAAAACATTTCAGATGTGAAAAATATGAAGATAACAATTATTTATCCTGGTAAATGAGAGCGAGTGAGAGGGATTATTGTACATTCACTCGCTATGACACATTATTTTTCCATTGCCAACTCGCTGAAAAGAAAAAAAAATGGAAAAAAGGCAGCCGGGCTGTGAGAAAAAGACTCGTTTTGTATCCATTACATTTTATAAATTATCTGGAGGATCCGTCTCGCTCAGTCTGTCTTGCTCTGATAGAACCGTGTTGTACAACTGTATCCATCAGCGATTTGGCCGTGCTGCTGGGATTTCGGACCATTTTGGACCCACAATACCGTTCTTAATGTTCACACACCACATTATTCATATTCATAGAGAAAAATCACGGCAGCAAGGTCGTGTGTGTCCTCAAAACGTCTTGTTTAGTATTTACGTCTTGTGTTAGCTTTTATCTTAGGTGTGTCCCAAACGCTAAAATCTAACAACAGGGGTCCTTCAAAAAGTTTCTGAAATTTTGGAAACTCTATTTATTAAGAATTTTAAAAACAAATGACATCACCTTTCTACATAGTCACCTTCTGATGCATTTTTTCCAGCATTTTTTTAATGCCATCAGGTTGAGCGCATAGGCACTGATGCACCGCTGCTTTCACATCATCACCACATGAAAATCTTCTTCCCCTTAAAGCTTCGAGTGTCCAAAAAGGTGGAAATCAGATGGCTCTAAATCCGGAATATAAGCTCTCTCAGTCTCTCAGACATGACCAATTATTACTCCTCCCACCCTCAACGTTTTCAACCAAAATATAAAAGTGCTGAAACTTTTTGAAGATCCCTCGTACATTGCTTTAAATTGAATGTACATATTTGTTCCCTTCTGTTATGTAGAACACACATAACACATTGTGTGCATTTAAACATTTTCTACAAGGTGATATGAATTTGTCACGTCACTGAGGAGGAATCTGAGCTCTAGTCTTCTTTATAGAACAGAACTGCTGGTTTCAGGTCCCACCAGTTCTCACAGCATCTTTTACTCAGCCACTCCAAAACTTTCATTCTGTTTCTTTAAGACTTGCTTTCATATTTTGGACTGCCTTTCTCCTACATAATCCAATTATACCTCAGTTTCAACTCAGGGACAGATAACCTCACATTCTTGTATATATTTGTGTACATGTGCTGTATAATAATCCATTCGTTTGCTGTCATATACCAAGCTTGTTTGTGTTAAATTGTGTTAAACTAAAAAAAAAAAAAAACTGTGTTAAACTAAATAAACTAAATATAATATGAATTAAGCATGAATACCAGTGATAGCTCAGTGGTTAAGGTACTGGACTAGTAAACAGAAGGTTGCCGGTTCAAGCCCCACCACCACCAAGTTGCCACTGTTGGGTCCCTGAGCAAGGCCCTTAACCCTCAATTGCTCATCGTGTTCTGCTCACTCTGTAAGTCGCTTTGGATAAAAGCGTCTGCTAAATGCTGAAAATATAAATATAAATAAATACCAGAGTTAATCATGTTTATTTCCTTTGGTTAAACTGAGAAAGTGTAAAGTATAAAGTAGCAACCAATAAAACCACAATAAAAGAATAAAGCCACGTCTTTAAAAAGTAAACATCAGTGTTCAGTGTGTAAGGAACATTTAACTTACACTCCGAGGGCAAGACGAACCCTCAGGAGATCTACAAATCAGCCGAGTTCAGGTCTGACTGTTATCAGATCATTTAAAGTAGAACAGAGAGGCGGAGAGTGTTAAGTAAACGAGGTTGAAGCTCTGGCATCTCTCACAGCCTCGCTACACACTTTTAACAAAGCTGTAAAAATAATAAATACTCCCCAAAGCGCAGGAGAAAGGGGCGCTGAGCCCGGGCCGTATCCATTTCAAAGTAAATAATCAACACGTCACACAGGCTAAAGCTAATAGTTTCACGTTGACTTGTGATTGTTACCTTTAACATCCTGAAGGTGTTCATTTTTCATTCATCTAGTTCCTTTTTTGACTCTAGTTCCTTTTTTCCAATTTTTTATGTTATTCGTTTCAATCCAAACATCAAGCACCTCTATTAAACACCAGATAGTCCTATGGTTCCAGAATTTTATCTTTCTTAATATTATATTGAATCAAATGCTATTACCAATTTAAAAATTATTTTCTTTCAAGATGTGCTTTGTTTACATATTTTGCCGTTTTTTGTGTGTTGGATTAAACTCTGCCACTCTTAGGGTGTGTCTGTGTTTTATTTTATCGCCCTAAAAAGCCGAGACTGGCCGTGACGTTCTCCAGACGACTCTCTTTACAAGAATGGCAGCTCCTCTCAGGAGACTAAACACCAGCTACCAGTCTGGGAGGGTGAGCACCAGTCTGGGAGGGTATTCTTCAACCAGGCTGTGAAGAGTCATTATGTCCTATTGAACTGCAGCCCTTGAAACACAATTGCAGCTCAACACACTTGGAGGAGAGCACTATCTAACAGACTTCTGATAAGGGGAACCATAAATGCCATCGCTGTCACCCATAGATCAGGTTCAATTATGCTCTTGGAGACTTTGTAGCAAGGCTAAGGCATCAGAGCTTGAACTTTTCAAGGGTGACGGTGCCAATGCTTTTCTGTTGCTTTTCTATTTAGATGTTTTACAGCAACAGTTCTCAATCTTGTTTTCTCTTAGACCCCCCTGTGTTCAAGAAATTCTGGGACCCCCTTAAACTGGATTGCTGTATTTTTTCTTTTATTATTCATCATTCAGCAAGACTGGCATTGGGTATTGAGTTCTTGGTTGATGTAGTAGGTTTACTTCTAGTGAACTAGTGGTGGGGCTTCCTCACCTTGTCTACTTCAGTGAGATTTGCTGTAACAACTGAATCTGAATCTTTTGTAGTCACAATTTGTTTACCTTTGCACTTACGTGGTGAGCAAATCAAATATGTGTCCATTCTCCAAAACCCAATGTAGAATATAGACAGTTTAGAATAGATCTAGTATGTTATATATACTGTATTATAAGGGACAGTGGTTGCCTAGTAGGTAGATCTTTGGGCTGTCAATTGGAAGATTGTTGGTTCAAATCCAGCTTCTGCTATGCAGCCACTGTTAACCCTGTCTGCTCCAGTGTCATACAATGGCTGACCTGTGCTCTTACCCCAGCTTCCAAACAAGCTAGGATATGTGGGGAAAAAATTTCATTGTACTGTAAATGTACAGTATATATGACAAGGTGTTCTTCTTCATCACAAGAAACCTCCCATATGCCAATAGCCTATTGATTTTCCCATTCCATCACGTGATTCTTTTTTACTGACGTCCCCCAGGGGGGCCCGGCCCCCTGGTTGAGAACCACTGTTCTACAGAACCTGTGTAGTTGGATGTGTAATCAATAAGCAGTAATGACAAGGTGTGCTCGAACTCGAAATAGGTGTGCTCGAAGGAAATAAAATAAACTGAAGTTCATTTCAGTACATGACCTCACAAAGCTAAATTCTTGAAGGCTGTTATTGCTGCAAAGGCAGGACAACTTTACCCTAATCCCCATGGTTTTGGAATGGGATGTCCAACAACATCAAAGGGAGGTGTCCACATACTGTTGGCCATATACTGTAAATGTAGTTGGATAAATGTTTGTTATGTTACAGCACACAGAAGGCAAAAGTAGCTCTGATGTCTCCAATCTGCTCCCTTTAGTGCCCAGAAAAGTCAGAGGTCACTCAGAGACCCATAATTCCCTGTTTAAGTTCTGGAGGAAATGCTACAATTATATATTTAAAAGGGATTGCTGTAAATGTTCCTGAACTCATTGAGCGACACCTTTTAGCCCTGTAATTGTTTTGTCATGTCTGAAATCCGCTCACACAGTCTGTGATTGAGCTTCCTCTATTAACGAGGCCACTTTTAACAATTACGTAGGATAATATCGCTATCCTGAAAAGAATTATCCCTAATAAAGCTTATTAAGCACTTTTTAACAGGTAATGCTTTAATCTGGTTCTGAAGAATGTACGTATGTACACTCGTAAAACCAACAAAAACATCCTAATGTAAAGAATGTTAACAGCGATCAGTACTCATGACCAGACTCTGTTACTATACATGGCAGTGTGTCAGAATGAACTAGAAACACTCTGCTTCTAGTCTAAAAGCATGAAGAATAGGGTGAGCATATTTTGGTTTGGAAAAAAGAGGACAATTGTGGTAGGATGGCAGCATGGGGCAAATAGACACCTGCACTGTGTGAAAGGTTTTGTTGGGGGAGGGAATTTGACAAATGCATTAATAATGAACTTTATAAAAACATTTGTTTGTTGTCATGTTAAAGAGTAGCTGTTTATTGATTAGTCAGATAATCTTAGTCCACCAGTAGAGCTATTCTGACAGAATGTGGTGCTATCACGGCGTTAACAATACCTCTATATTAGTAAGTGGATTTGGAAATGTTCAAGCTGTTTCAGAATCACAGAAAGACTTTTTAACAAGGCAGATATGCAGTCCATTGATCTGTAGCTGTTGTGATGCTTTGTAGTGTGAAATGCAAAAACTCCCTCTGCAGCAGTAACAGCATCTTCTGTTTTACCTGATCTTTTACCTGATGAACTCTTTCCTTTAGCTGCAGTTTTGTGTTTTGCTAAACTGGCACATTTATTTGAGACTGATACGTACATGTCGGCTTTGCAAGTCCAAGGATCCTAACCGAGACGAAACACTGATTTTTTTCTGTAATTCGTCTTTGTCCCAGCCAGACACATTTTTTAGGTAAAAAAAATAGGATGTATGGTCACCCTAAAGAAGACAATCTTCCATAACATTCAGTTCAGATGTTTTAGCCATACCCATTGCTAACAGATGTATAATATTAGGGATATACAATAATTTATATACTTCAAATGTTGTGAAGGCCCGTTCCTGTTCCAGCATGGTGTGATGTTAATAAAAAAATGTGTTTGTTCCAAAAAGCTTATGGTCGGTGTTTAAATACTTCTGGCTATGGAGATTTGTAGATTCTTGGGTGTAAAATAGTCACTAATCCCAATGGCTTGTTTTTGATCCAGCACTGATTGTGGACTTCAAGTAAGATTCTGACACCAGTTCTTACCTGCTGTAAAACAATATTTCAGTATATTCACCACAACAAAAAAATAACACAAAACAGGTCAAAACACTTAAATAAAGGTGAAATCAGACTTCTGTGGGATTAGAGTGCCACATTACATTTAGTAAATCTGAATGAGAGCTAGATAGAGGTCATTGCAACCCTATATCTAGATCCAAAGAATCGAATTGTTTAGAATTGTTATGAAAATAAACCCAATGTGTAAGAAGTTTAACCACGGTAGAACAATACTGTGGGTAAAAAGCCACAAACAAAATGGGTAATGGGGAAATAAAGGCAGTGGCCAAAATAACGGAAACAAAGACATGAAGACATGAGCAGCTGCAATGGAGAATGTGGATAGAACAGAGACAGCGCAGAAATTCAAACTGGTTGTCACAATACAGCTGCTCAGGTTGTCTATGACAACCAAGTTCCTGGAAGAAGAGGAAAGACGCCAGGGCTAGGAAAAAAGCAGTGGCACCCCACCCCACCAACTGGCATAGCCTGTGCCCAGTGTGGGTCCAGTGTGATAGCCATATATATACTGTTTATGTTTTGTTTCTTTGATATTCTGAGAAGACTGCGAAACATGGTGGTGGTAGCTTAAACGTTCTGTATTACAATGTGTCAACATTAAAATGTTTGATGAAAAAAGCACACTAAAAGCTCATTTCAACTGTAAAGCATGGCGGCGATAGCATTTACGATGTAAAAAAGAACTCCACAACACTTAAAACCCTATACAAACCAGCTGTACAAACAATTACTGCTGCTAACAAAGTAAAACAGGAGTTTACATAAATTTTTCTCATTCTTAGGTCTAAACATCATGTTGCGCGCACACACACACACACACAGTAAGGGTGAAAGCCTCCCCAAGTGGGTGTTTAACTAGCTTCATTAAAACCCACTGAAGCACGAACATTAGGATCGTTATGACAATTAGGATAGTTATGGCTTCTTGGGTTTTATCCTCAGGCTACTTGCGTTTGAGCGCTCTCGGGAGACGTAACAATTACGCCCAGGCATGCTAATATTTCTAATAATGCTAATAACGCTAGCTAAAACAACCCACTTGTTCTTTTCTAGCTATCAGTATCTTCATCAGTGCTATTAAAACCATAATTTTTAAGATCGTATAGTTCTTGCCGAGCTCGAACACCATGTGTTTGTTAGCATGTTTAGCTTGCGTGTGTGTGTGTGTGTGCGTACATGTGTGTGTGTGTGTTAGCACTGTCATACACACACCAGGCTGAGATTGCACACATGTTCCTCGCAGCTTAATAACACCAGTAACATTCCTGGTGCACCATGATGAAAGGGAAAACTATAATGTGTGCGACTGTTTCCTTTAGCCAGAAACACTGAGAGAAAAAAATAGAAGAGAGGTAGAAGAAAGGCTTACAGTGCAGTGGTGGGTAACTGAGTTCCTGTGAATCACGGCGGGTTTAGACGTATCGTGGCAGCATGGTGAACTCCCAACGATACAAAGCAGAGATCGAGAAGATTGACTAGACGACCCCAGGTGCAAAAGTAACACTTTGCTGAGAAGGAAAATACACAAAAAACACGTTTTTAGACTTTACCGACTCAGTTTGCTGACACTCAACACCTGTGTTAGAGAAGTGTAGCTTATCTGCTTTCAATCTCCTTGTGAGATCTATCAGTGTAGCACAGACTGTCCACGAAACGAATCAAAAGGAAGTCAAATGAGCATTGAAACAAGTCAGGGATCTAAACATGCAGAAGCACAGATGGAATAATAAAGCAAAAACACACAAAAGCATCTTACAGAACATGAAGAAAATCAGCCACATGAAAAAACAACCACACTGCCTAGATCAGGCTCTCTTTAAGCTTAGTCTGTGAACTAAAAACAGAAATTATCATTGACAGAGTGGATGTATCGCAGACTCTTCAATAAAATGGCAGAAAAATCTTGTGGTCTGATGAGAGACACTCACCTGTTCATTCATCTTCATCCTGATCAGGGTTGTGATGGGTCCGGCTTCCTCAGATTCACTGGAAGCAATGCAGCAACACATCCAAGACAGGGCACCAAATATGGCTTTATGTAGACGCCTGACTGGTCAATAGAACCGCTAGTGATTTGAACCCTGGATCTCTGTGGTAGTGGGCTACCACAATTTACTGCTGCACCACCTAAGCGACTTGAGTACTGAGACATGTCAGGTAGAAAAGAACTTGAGTGGCCCAGTCTGAGGAGCCTGAGTGTCATTTTTCCATTTCACAGTACACTATAGCAATGGATCTTAACCAACTAGCCTCAGTGAGCATTTAATTGAGAAGAGTAAACAAGAATCACATGTGATAGGACGAGAAATCAATAGGCTATTGGCATACAAGAGATTTCTTATGATGTCATATACAGTAGATCTTCATTAAGCCACCCATAACCTACAATGGGTCTTGGAGAATAGACAGATTTGATTTGCCCACCATAAAAATGCAAAGGTCAACGGACAGTGATTCCAATTCAGTTGTTGATGCAGATCCCACTGAAGTAGACCCAGGTGAGGAAGCTCCCACCACCAGTTCACCAGAAGTAACCCACTACATCAACCAAAATTCATTGAATTCCCCATGAGCAAGAACATAATATCTTTGTCATCCTTGCTGAAACTGAAAGAATAATATCATAACCAGTGTCAAGGGGGTTCCAGAAAATGTTTATGAACACAGGGGGTTGAGAACTGCTGCAATATAGTACATTTATTGGTACTTTTCAAGTTACCCAAACTGAACCTACATACCCATGCTATATTTGGTGATTCTTCTTGGCCAGGGAGCAAGTCATACAGGTGGAGCGATGTACAGCACAGACCATTAATTGGTCAAATGGTGAGAGAGAATGCAAGCACCATATTTAAACCTTAGCCTTTAGGAAGTTTAGTGTTCTACACCAGAGAAATGGAAAACCATACAAAACAAGTTGAAAATCATCCTGCTGTTGCTACTCCTTTTGTTTGAAAAATGCCATCACAGCCTCACCCTTACCACAGCCTCCTGCTTCCATATTGTATCGTAGGACTGTTGGGTAGTGTTCAGTGGAAAACTTGCATCAGTGATGCCCTAATTAAGCTGATTAATGCAGGATAATCTGCTAGCACACCAGGGCTGAGATTCTGAGCTCCCGGGTTCGAATCTCGGCTCTGCTGCCGGTTGGCTGGGCGCCCTCTAGCAGGCACAATTGGTTAATGACAAAATTGGCTACCAATCTGCTGGGTGGAAAAGACCAGACTGAGGGGTGGGGTTATCAATGATGTGTAAGGACCTTGGTTGCCCAGGTTGCCTGTACAAAAAGTGGAGGAGAGCAGAGAGTGGCTTTCCGTATGCAAATCTATGTGCAAATCTATCGACATATGGGTGAATAAGAAGGGATTGGTGGACTGCGCACACATCGGAGGGAGTGTGTGTCAGGTGAATATACACCCTCCTTGGACGCCGTCGGGGTCCCCACCAGTGGTTTGGCTATGCTAAATTAGGGTAAATACATTAAAAAATTAAGCTAATTAAGACTTATCCAAAATAATAACTGCCGAAGACAGCTTAGCACTTACCCAGCCAATGTTCTAATTCATCCCAAATGTGTTAGTGACGTTGAGACCACCGTAGTTCCTGCACACCGAACTGTCAAACTGTGCACAGGGGTGCAGTCATGCTTTAAATGTTGGAAGGATATGGATATGATAGTTAGAAAAAAGGTTGATATACTTTTGGCTATGAAGTGCAGTAACAGAGGCAGGACTGCAGCTAGAACGTGGATGAGAGTTTAAAATTTGGAACGTCTGACAGTCCTGTGGGCAGATCCCTCCACCCATACCACGGTTCCAGTAAAGTTAAACACCATTCCAGTGGACGAGACTGTGTTTGACATGGCATTTTTAGTGGTTTGTGTTTGTGGTGCACCATGGGATTATAAAGAAAAATGCTGTGGAAGAAGAAAGCTGGAGACTCTGGTGTAGGCTGTTCATACCATCAACAACTAAAATGTGTTTTTAAATTCTGATTCGTAAGCCGGTGCACGTTATCGGATCTGACTTCAAATAAAACAGAAGGGAATTTGTTCTGCAGCAGCAGGCGGGGGGCATTTATTCTAATCAGTGTACGCCAACTACTGTAGATTCAAAGCTTTATTCCACACACTCATCAATCATCGACAGTTTATGCTGGAAAAAGTATGTGAACCTCTGGAGTAATGACTTGTCAGGTCTTCCAGTGAGTGAAGACACAGTTTCTTCTGTGTCGCTCCATGGATGGTGCTTAGATACTTGCCCAATCTCTTGACATCTCAAGGCTGGACTACTCCAACTATTTCTTGGCAGGTCTTCCCATGTCCACAACTGATTCGAATGCAGCCGCTCGTCTGGTGTTCATCTTTCTCTCTGCACTCGCCTACAAAGACAAGCATTTATCCAAAGCGACTAACAGTACTGTGACAGTGTATTATCTAAGCAATTGAGGGTTAAGGGCCTTGCTCAAGGGTCCAACAGTGGCAACCTGGCAGTGGTAAGGCTTGAACCAGCAATCTTTCAATTACTAGTCATGTATCTTAAGCTGTAGGCTACAACTGCCCTAGCAAGCCTGGACCTAACTTCTATAACCTCAAGTCTGGCTCTTCTTGACCCAGCTCTCAGGACTCAAGTAAGACAAGCATTAAAGCTCTTCTCTGTACCAGCACCCCAGTGATGTAATAAACTTTCTTTTTGTTTGAACAGCTGAAACTCTTGCTGACGTCAAATGAGGACTGAAGACCCACTTCTTCAATAAGGACTTCAATAACCTTGCAATGTTCTTAGACAGTTGTGTAGTTGTCTACTAAATGTTCTTTCAGTCCATCTGAAGGAGAACATCTGCTAAAGGCAGTAAATTTAAACTGTTAAAGTAAATAGGATGAATCTGGATGAGCGTATGGTGTTGAGCTGCAGCACTAAATAAAACCCAAAATAAAAAAGATCTGCCCAAGTGGAGAAGCATTTCCTAGACTTTCCCAAGTCCTGGTGTTCATCAAACCACGGTCAGCCTAATGCAGTCTAGAAATGAAGAGAATTCAGAAGTGTACTGTTCCCAGGAGTCAGAGCTGACTTTGTTTATGATGAATTTGTCTCTTAGCCTTGTCCTGGGTATATTTTAGCTTTGTGCCTAGTGTTTCCGGTTGGCGTTGGACCCACCATGATCCTGACAAGCATTAAGTGCCTAATGCAAACACAAGAATAAATAATGTTTATCTATTATTGCACTTTATGAGAGAACTTTAATGTAGTTGCTACTCTCTCTAGAAGTGGGTTTCCTGCTAAGATCATACCAAAAGCACAACTTGCAGCTCTTTTAAACTGGCAAGCATTTGTGTTTATCTGTAAACACACTGATTAAAGATAGAGAACAATGAAACAGAAAATGAATCAAAATTCTGCTTCTGTTTTACTAACTACACCCCAGCACCAAAGTTGACGTGTTAGTCAGCTGCTGTTAAGACTTGGATGAAGATCAACCACTTTGTTGTGGAATTACTGGAGAAACCCGGATCATTCCAAAGGGTTCATAAACTTTCTCATGCAACTATAAATCATGGTCACAGTTAACTCGTGGAAGCTAAGGTTAGCTCCGCAGCCCCCGGGTCCGAGTGAAGGTTGCGGTAATTGTGAAACAGATTCTTACAAATTGCCCGTGAGAACGTCACTAGTACACATCAGTACACACTACACATACACTACACACACACATACGCACACACACACTACACGGACTTAGAAGAGGAACCACGGGGTTTAAGTGTTGCCAGACGTGAAGCAACCAAAGCAAAGTTCTACGTAAAAGAGTGTTTTCATGAGAGTGAGAAATGTCATTCACTCATTGAGTCCTGGGGGTTCAAATCCAAGGCTGGGCTCATGAATACAAAGTTGCATGGTGGTACGTGAAGTCAGCCATTGGGGGGACAAACACATCAGTGCACTTTCAGTGCAGGTCCCAAGCCTGTACAGAAGAAGAATGTTCCACTGTAGCGGCACCTAATGGCAGTGGTAACTTAGTTAAGTAGTTAAGGTACTGGACTAGTAATGAGAAGATTGCTGGTTCAAGCCCCACCACTACCAAGGTACCACTATTGGGCCCTTAAGCAAGGCACATAACCCACATTTGCTCGAACTGTATTCAGTCATAATTGATCAGTTGTACTGACCGGTATGTTTGCTAGGCAGTGGTAGCTTAGTGGTTTAAGGTACTGGACTAGAAATCAGAAGATTGCTGGTTCAAGCCCCACCACTGCCAAGTTGCCACTGTTAGGCTTTTAAGCAAGGCATGTAACCCAAAGTTGCTCAAATTGTATTTGGTCATAATTGACCAGTTGTACTGACCAGTATGTTTGCTAGGCAGTGGTAGCTTAGTGGTTTAAGGTACTGGACTAGAAATCAGAAGATTGCTGGTTCAAGCCCCACCACTGCCAAAGTAACCCACATTTGCTCGAACTGTATTCAATCATAATTAATTAGTTGTACTGACTGGGATGTTTGATGTGCAGTGGTAGCTTAGTGATTTAAGGTACTGGACTGGAAATCAGAAGATTGCTGGGTCAAGCCCCACCACTGCCAAGGTACCACTATTGGGCCCGTAAGCAAGGCACGTAACCCACAATTGCTCAAATTGTATTTGGTCATAATTGATCAGTTGTACTGACCGGTATGTTTGCTAGGCAGTGGTAGCTTAGTGGTTTAAGGTACTGGACTAGAAATCAGAAGATTGCTGGTTCAAGCCCCACCACTGCCAAGGTACCACTATTGGGCCCGTAAGCAAGGCACGTAACCCACAATTGCTCGAATTGTATTCAGTCATAATTGATTATTTGTACTGACCGGGATGTTTGCTGGGCAGTGGTAGCTCAGCAGGTTAAGATACTGTGCTAGAAATCAAAACATTGCTGGGTCAAGCCCCACCACTGCCAAGTTGCCACTGTTGGGCCTCTGAGCAAGGTCCTTAACCCTCAAATCCTCTAACTGTATTTAGTCATAATTGTAAGTCACTTATATGCATTTAGGGTGTGGAAGCTCATTGGTTATGGACAAATGAGCTACCACACTTTGGTAGTTTGGTAGTGACGACCAAGTTGCTTGAATGAACTACCAGGTTGCCACTGTTGGGCCCCTAAGCAAGACCCCTAACCCTTAATTGCTCACAGTTGTAAGTTGCTTTGAATAAAAGCAACTGTCAAATACCAGAAATGTAAATATAAACAGGAGCAGCCTAGAGGAATCGTTCACAGAAGAACAGATGCCTGACAAACTGACATGTAAAGGTAGTAGCTTCTGATACTGTCATGCAAATGTCTCTGAGCTTTTTATCACAGCACATTCTACAGCTAGTGTTGGTCTATGCTAACTGCACGGCTACATGACTGATTATACGCACCTCTGAGCAACAGGTGCGGCTGGAAAAGCATTAAATCCACAAGTAAACATGACGCAGTAAAGTCTTCACGGTCACGCCAGAGCTATTTAAAAGCAGTTGAGCTCAATTGGGTTCGAATGCATTTTTGTCAAGGCATTCAGAAGAAAAACAATGTGTTTGATCAGCCGAAGAAAACTAATTGTTCAAAGCACCTGCAACAAACGCAAAAACCAAATCCATGATTTCACCTCATTACAATCAGCACAGCCCGACCACATCAAATACCGAGCTCCATCAAAAATGTGCATTTCTAAAAGCGTGAGATCAGTATCAAAAGCAAAAAAATAATAATATGGAAGCAGAATAAAAAGTGTTTGAAGTTGGAGGTCAGGGTGCAAGTGTGTTCATTCTCTCTTCGTATGTTTCTTGTGCTGTAAAAACTCGTGCCAGAGTCGCTAACCAAACAAAATGACTATCGCTCATAAAGCATTTCCGTCACTCGGTTACTGAACGCCGTCCAGAAGTGCATTCTTTTCTTTAAACTCGCTTTTTTTCCTCTCAGTTTTTTGTGGCCAAAATATTAATCTGACTTCTCGAAGAACACTACACATAAATACATCAATGTGGGCGCGGGCGCAATCATAAACCCTCTGTTTTATGACTAATGTGCAACAGATGGACATTTTGTGCAAATTATACACTATGGTCTTCAAGAACAGCATAATAGATGTAATATTTTCATTCATTCATTTATTCATCTTCTGTAACTGCTTTAACCCTCTCAGAGTCACAGAGACCGATTATACAGAACAATACAGTACTGCAGTGCACCACACACTCATTCATTCATTTATTCATCTTCTGTAACTGCTTTAACCCTCTCAGTCACAGAGACCGTTTATACAGAACAATACAGTACTGCAGTGTACCACACACTCATTCATTCATTTATTCTTCTGTAACTGCTTTAACCCTCTCAGTCACAGAGACCGATTATACAGAACAATACAGTACTGCAGTGTACCACACTCTCCTTCATTCATTTATTCATCTTCTGTAACTGCTTTAACCCTCTCAGTCACAGAGACCGATTATACAGAACAATACAGTACTGCAGTGCACCACACACTCATTCATTCATTTATTCATCTTCTGTAACTGCTTTAACCCTCTCAGTCACAGAGACCGTTTATACAGAACAATACAGTACTGCAGTGTACCACACACTCATTCATTCATTTATTCATCTTCTGTAACTGCTTTAACCCTCTCAGTCACAGAGACCGTTTATACAGAACAATACAGTACTGCAGCGTACCACACTCTCATTCATTCATTTATTCTTCTGTAACTGCTTTAACCCTCTCAGTCACAGAGACCGTTTATACAGAACAATACAGTACTGCACTGCACCACACACTCATTCATTCATTTATTCATCTTCTGTAACTGCTTTAACCCTCTCAGTCACAGAGACCGTTTATACAGAACAATACAGTACTGCAGTGTACCACACACTCATTCATTCATTTATTCATCTTCTGTAACTGCTTTAACCCTCTCAGTCACAGAGACCGTTTATACAGAACAATACAGTACTGCAGTGTACCACACTCTCATTCATTCATTTATTCATCTTCTGTAACTGCTTTAACCCTCTCAGTCACAGAGACCGATTATACAGAACAATACAGTACTGCAGTGTACCACACACTCATTCATTCATTTATTCATCTTCTGTAACTGCTTTAACCCTCTCAGTCACAGAGACCGTTTATACAGAACAATACAGTACTGCAGTGCACCACACACTCATTCATTCATTTATTCTTCTGTAACTGCTTTAACCCTCTCAGTCACAGAGACCGTTTATACAGAACAATACAGTACTGCAGTGCACCACACACTCATTCATTCATTTATTCTTCTGTAACTGCTTTAACCCTCTCAGTCACAGAGACCGTTTATACAGAACAATACAGTACTGCAGTGTACCACACTCTCATTCATTCATTTATTCATCTTCTGTAACTGCTTTAACCCTCTCAGTCACAGAGACCGATTATACAGAACAATACAGTACTGCAGTGTACCACACACTCATTCATTCATTTATTCATCTTCTGTAACTGCTTTAACCCTCTCAGTCACAGAGACCGATTATACAGAACAATACAGTACTGCAGTGTACCACACACTCATTCATTCATTTATTCATCTTCTGTAACTGCTTTAACCCTCTCAGTCACAGAGACCGTTTATACAGAACAATACAGTACTGCAGTGCACCACACTCTCATTCATTCATTTATTCATCTTCTGTAACTGCTTTAACCCTCTCAGTTACAGAGACCGTTTATACAGAACAATACAGTACTGCAGTGCACCACACACTCATTCATTCATTTATTCATCTTCTGTAACTGCTTTAACCCTCTCAGTCACAGAGACCGTTTATACAGAACAATACAGTACTGCAGTGTACCACACACTCATTCATTCATTTATTCATCTTCTGTAACTGCTTTAACCCTCTCAGTCACAGAGACCGTTTATACAGAACAATACAGTACTGCAGTGCACCACACTCTCATTCATTCATTTATTCTTCTGTAACTGCTTTAACCCTCTCAGAGTCACAGAGACCGATTATACAGAACAATACAGTACTGCAGTGCACCACACACTCATTCATTCATTTATTCATCTTCTGCAACTGCTTTAACCCTCTCAGTCACAGAGACCGATTATACAGAACAATACAGTACTGCAGTGTACCACACTCTCATTCATTCATTTATTCTTCTGTAACTGCTTTAACCCTCTCAGTCACAGAGACCGATTATACAGAACAATACAGTACTGCAGTGCACCACACTCTCATTCATTCATTTATTCTTCTGTAACTGCTTTAACCCTCTCAGTCACAGAGACCGATTATACAGAACAATACAGTACTGCAGTGCACCACACTCTCATTCATTCATTTATTCTTCTGTAACTGCTTTAACCCTCTCAGAGTCACAGAGACCGATTATACAGAACAATACAGTACTGCAGTGCACCACACACTCATTCATTCATTTATTCATCTTCTGTAACTGCTTTAACCCTCTCAGTCACAGAGACCGTTTACACAGAACAATACAGTACTGCAGTGTACCACACTCTCCTTCATTCATTTATTCTTCTGTAACTGCTTTAACCCTCTCAGTCACAGAGACCGATTATACAGAACAATACAGTACTGCAGTGCACCACACTCTCATTCATTCATTTATTCTTCTGTAACTGCTTTAACCCTCTCAGTCACAGAGACCGTTTATACAGAACAATACAGTACTGCAGTGCACCACACACTCATTCATTCATTTATTCATCTTCTGTAACTGCTTTAACCCTCTCAGTCACAGAGACCGATTATACAGAACAATACAGTACTGCAGTGCACCACACACTCATTCATTCATTTATTCATCTTCTGTAACTGCTTTAACCCTCTCAGTCACAGAGACCGTTTATACAGAACAATACAGTACTGCAGTGTACCACACTCTCCTTCATTCATTTATTCTTCTGTAACTGCTTTAACCCTCTCAGTCACAGAGACCGTTTATACAGAACAGTACAGTACTGCAGTGTACCACACACTCATTCATTCATTTATTCACATCATGCACTCACAACAAGGGGTCATTTAGATTGGACAATCCACCTACAGGCATGGAACGCTATAACCCAAACTGCCAAAAATATATATATATATATAATATTAGCGTCAGCTTCCTTCTGGGATGACGACCATGCAGACCGAGTTGATGCAGTGTGCGGCGTATGGTCTGAGCACTGACAGGCTGACCTCCCACGTCTTCAACCTCTGCAGCAATGCTGGCAGCACTCATGTGTCTATTTTTTAAAGCCAACCTCTGGATATGACGCCGAACACGTGGACTCAACTTCTTTGGTCGACCCTGGCGAAGCCTGTTCCGAGTGGAACCTGTCCTGGAAAACCGCTGTATGACCTTGGCCACCATGCTGTAGCTCAGTTTCAGGGTGTTAGCAATCTTCTTATAGCCCAGGCCATCTTTGTGGAGAGCAACAATTCTATTTCTCACATCCTCAGAGAGTTCTTTGCCATGAGGTGCCATGTTGAATATCCAGTGGCCAGTATGAGAGAATTGTACCCAAAACACCAAATTTAACAGCCCTGCTCCCCATTTACACCTGGGACCTTGACACATGACACCAGGGAGGGACAACGACACATTTGGGCACAATTTGGACATGTTCACTGTGGGGTGTACTCACTTATGTTGCCAGCTATTTAGACATTAATGGCTGTGTGTTGAGTTATTTTCAAAAGACAGTAAATCTACACTGCTATACAAGCTGTACACTGACTACTCTAAGTTATATCCAAGTTTCATGTCTATAGTGTTGTCCCATGAAAAGATATAATGAAATATTTGCAGAAATGTGAGGGGTGTACTCACTTTTGTGCTACACTGTATATATATAATTTTTCTTTTTTCTTTTTTTTAAAACGTGCAACACAGTGGCTCAGTGGGTAGCACTGTCGCCTCACAGCAAGAAGGTTCTGGGTTCAATCCTCAGGTGGGGCGGTCTGGGTCCTTTCTGTGTAAAGTTTGCGGTTTCCTTCCACAGTCCAAAGACATGCAGTTGAGGTGAATTAAAGATACAAAAGTGTCCATGACTGTGTTTGACATTAAAAACTTGAACTGATGAATCTTGTGTAATGAGTAACTACCGTTTTTGTCATGAATGTAACCAAAGTGTGTAAAACATTAACATTAGACGTTAATATGCTAATAAATAAATATATATATATATATATATATATATATATATATACGTCTACATTGATCAGGCTACTGAGGATTAAAGTTTACTACAATTTCTTACATGTAACCCTATAAACATTTTGTATTTCCTTATTTTTACACTTTTATAAATAAATGATCAAAAACCCCAGCAGATTAGTTCATCTCCAGAATGTACTATAACTACCAAAACCTTGTAAATATTTGTCACAAATCCGCCCAGTCTATCAAAATACCACCATAAAAGAAGAATCAGAACACACTGAACTATAAAACACAATAACAGATTGGCTAGAATTACAGTAAACGCACGTTATTGTTTGTAAATTTTTGAGGTAGTAAATATTTTTCTCGTTAGTTTGTTTTGTTTTGGAATAATCGGATGTTGGTTATGTCTTTGGTTGATGGTGTGAGTGGATTTTTCCAACACAAATCAAATGGTACATTGTTACTGAATGGAATGTACCACCCTGTATTCAACAGGAACATACAATTACAAATAAAACATCATACACGCTGGAATAAAACGTTCCAGCCAGCTCCTCCTAAGGGTTCCTCAGAACGTCCTTTAATCCCACAACATAAACGGGTTAGAGCAGAATGCCATTTTTATGTGAACTGAAACATAAAGCCGGTATTTACCTATCTGTTTATGTGTTTGTTTATTAGGATTTTAACTGTATGTTTTACACTTTACATTAATAACAGGACAGGATAGGTTACACATGATTCATTAGTACAAGTTCAGTATCAAACACCATCAAGGGCAGTTTTGTATCTTCAGTTCTCCTAACTTGCATGTCTTTGGACTGTAGGAGACGGAGATCACAGAGGAAACCCACACACACATGGGGAGAACAAGCAAACTTTACACAGAAAGGACCCGAATAGCTTCATCTAAGAATCAAACCCAGGATTCTTGCAATGAGCCACTGTGGTGCTAATATTTATCTAAAGAACCTTTTAAGAACCTTACTGAAAGATAGAAACAAATGTTACTATAGTACATTAACAAAATGTTTGGTAGTAACTTGATTAAATCCATCTTTCACACAGAATGAAAGGCCTGGATTCTACTAGCTTCTAAAGGTTCATACCTTCTCAACATAAAATTTAGGTTTGGCAATGCAGCAGTGCCTGACCTTACAAACGCTCTTTTGACTGGGCACAAATGATCACAGACATACTCCAAAATCTTGTGAAAGAATGGAGTAAAGACTGTCAGAGGAGTAAAGACTGTTATAGTTGCAAATAGGAGGCAACTTCATATTAATGCTCATGAGTTTCACATAGGTGCCCAGATACTTATGGTCATATAATCTATCAAATAATATTAACTAAAATTGAACAGGGAACCTCTGTGCTACTGACTGGAAGGTTGAGGTTACACCCCAAAACTGGCTCTGTAGGACTTTTGAGCAACACTCTAACCCCAGTGCTTGAATATACTTTATTCCAAGGGAAAAAATCATGGGTTGAAAATCTACCACTTAAATAAATCGATATAAATATTTTATCACATATTTTAGTGACAAATGTGGAAGTGATTTGTTGAGTCTGATTTATTTTCACACCACTGTTATTCCAATCGGAGCACAAAAGTTTGGTTAGCTTGTTATTTCTTTGTTCTCCGGGTCGGTTTGTGTCGGCTATATTTCAGATTATTTTGGCTAAGTGAGCGTGATCTCCCTCAGCGTTTGAGGTTTTCAACTTGTAACAGATCCACCTCGGAGAAAAAAGAGCTCAACCCCTCCAGCGCTTTGGTTACATGCTCACAGACCCCAGATCTGGAAGTGGTTCGACCTGCCGGCCTTTCAGATTAAAATTAGCCCGCTTGACCGCCGCAGCTCGTGGGGGGAGGGTTGATAGCACAGCCTGATCAAGTCTGTTGAAAGAATTTCCTGACAGGCGCGTTCTTTTTTCTTCTTTAATTCCTTCTCTCATTTTTCCTTTCTAGCTGATGCAAAATTCAAACTTCACCTTTTGAGTCTCTGCTGGTGGTTCATACATCATTACTAGATACAGAGGGACCAAAAGCATGTGACAGCCAATGAAAATTCTTCTTTTTTTTTTAATTAATAAACACGTTTTTATTACAAAATTTACAATTAATAAAAACTGTTTGAATAAAAAGTTAAATCTTAAAAAAATGTATACGAAGGTGCTCAGGTGGCTACAGGGTTCAAATCAGTCGGTTGGCCATCTACATACAGACGACTGGCTAAGTCTGGAAGAAAGAGTGGGAAGTTTATCTATTTATTTATTTATTTATTTTAACATCATGTTTTACACACTTTGGTCTTTGGACTGTGGGAGAAAACCCATGCAGACACTGGTAGAACATGCAAACTCCACACAGAAAGGACCCGGGCCACCCACCTAGGGATCAAACCTAAGACCCTCTTGCTGTGTGGTGACAGTGCTACCCACTGAGCCACAGTGCCGTCCGAAGAGTGGGGGGGACGAGTCCCAGTGATGTCCGGGGTGTGTTTGTGCATTGCGGCCCACTGCAACCCTGACCAGAATAAAAATTTAAAATTAAATGAAATATACATGAATCTTAAGCCCTCAAGCAAGCATGGATGAACCCCATGTTACCTAGAGTGAGCAAATGTCCCCAATTTTTAGGACAGTCCAAATTCTAGGAACCTGTCCTTGGGTAAATGTCCCCTGTGACATGATTCAGAGCAAGCCGCACCTCAAAGTAAATTTAATTAGTAATCACAACCCATAGTGAAGAAAGTCCTAATTTTTGCACTCTTGTTTTTGAATCTACGTATACACAGATCAGGCATAACATTATGACCACCTTTCTAATACTGTGTTGGTCCCCCTTTTGCTGCCAAAACAGCCCTGACCTGTCTGGAGTCTGACACCTTTCTATCAGAACCAGCATTAACTTCTTCAGCAATTTGGCTGCCCATGACCCTGAAGCCGGTTTACCACTGTTTCTTCCTTGGACCACTTTTGATAGATACTGACCACTGCAGACCGGGAACACCCCACAAGAGTTGCAGTTTTGGAGATGCTTTGACCCAGTCGTCTAGCCATCACAATTTGGCCCTTGTCAAACTCACTCAAATCCTTATGCTTGCCCATTTTCCTGCTTCTAACACATCAACTTTGAGGATAAAATGTTCACTTGCTGCCTAATATATCCCACCTACTAACAAGTGCCGTGATGAAGAGATAATCAGTGTTATTCACTTAACCTGTCAGTGGTCATAATGTTATGCCTGGTCGGTGTATGTGGCGACAGTATGGTGGTGTGTAGTATCATTTCAACCACAGCTTTTGTTTAAACAATGACCCATTGCAGTGGACATAAGAAGAGAATCTCAGACCTTTACTGTACACACAGTGTATTTAACAGTGCACTATGTAGTAAACAGGGAGGGGTGCTGGATGAACACTCAGAGCTTTAAACAAACCCTTCCCGCTGCTCTAATAGCCATTACGAAAGAACCATTTACTCCGAGTGCGGACACTCCAGCCAGGAGCCGACTTAATAGGGTTTATTTATTTAATCGAGATGTTTAGTCTGTTCTCTCCACCACCGCTCACGCTATTAACCTAATCTGCATGTTTACCTCACGCTCTACAGGGTAATTGCTCTTCTGGCAGATAATCAAGGACTACCGTGTACAGGCCACGGTTCTAAAGATTAGACATGATGTACAGTAGAGTTCAAATATCACTCATTAAAAATGCTAATAACAGACATGGACTTCGTAAGCATCACAAGCTTTCATTCATTAAATCCTCTTTATTAATTTTATCTTGATCAGCGAGTCTGAAGTCGACCTTAAAACACTGGCCGCAAGGCAGGAATCACCTGACTGTGGTTTGCTCATTAAGAGCCGCCAGTCTAACTCATGTGGGCTGTGACTGAGGATGGATGGTCTAAGGGGTTCATCATTGCTGCTTTAATAGTGGCCTCTACTGGCTTATCCGGGACCTGCACAAGAGACGGTTGATTCAATGATTGATTCACTTGACTCTCTGTATGCGATACCGCTCTTTGAGACTGGCAGGTGAAATGAAGTGACCGGTGACTGTACATGTCAAAGGGTGCAGGCGGTATTGGTATTGGTTACGACTAGGCTGTTTCCCGGTCGATCGGATCCGGGTGTGGCCAGATTTTTGGTACAATGGTAATCAGTGAAATGTACCACCCTGTATTTAACAGAAACATGCAGTTACAAATTAGACATCCTTAGTTCGTCCCTCTGGTGGACTCAGCACCTTTCTTTGCATCATTGCTTTTTTTACACTCTGGGCAGGGCACCACATACTCACTCACACCTAGAACTAATTTAGAAGAGCAAATCCACCTTTTGCATATTTTGGGAGGTTGGAGGGCATCAGAGCACCTAAAGGGAACCCACTCAGACAGGAAGAAGCATGAAACTCTTACAAACAGTGAAAACTAGACTGTAAAATGAAAGTATTAGTATTGTACCCTTTGCTCACACTTGCTTGCAATGCTGCGAGTGTCACTAAGGGCGTGTTTGTTGTTGTTCCAGTGTCGTAGACTAAGAATTATGAATACAGAGGTACCTTGAAACTCAACGTCAGTTGGTTCTGGGGGTGGCGTTGAGTTTGAAAGACGTTGAGTTTCAAGGTATTTTTTCCTATACGGATGTATGGGAAACCTGTTAATGCGTTCCATGGTCCCGTGGAACTGCATATATTTTAGGCTAATGTAAAATAATGGGGTTGTTTTTGTCACCTTTACACTAAAATTACACAAATATAATATAAAAAATACTGAAATACAATAGTAAAACCTGCACTTTACCTCTTTATTGTTTTCTTATGCTTTTAATTGGAGTGTGGCGGTGCACAAAGCTTAACGTGATTTATTATATTAAAACAACGAGCAAGAAATTTTGTTAGTGGAGAGAACTTATGAGCAGTAATAATTAAGAGAAGTTTAGTGCAACTGGCATTCTTTTAATACATTGTCACTTTAAACTTTCTAACTTTTTAGGCTGATTCTCACCATTTCTCAGCACCTCGAGCTATAACACAAATTTAAAAGTAAAACAGTGAGGAAAATTCAGCTAAACACAGAAACATGTGGAAGCTTTCAGAGTGGATTTGACGGTTATTCCATACAAATGCAAATTCGTGTCGTGGTGCACTTCGATTACATTTTACCACACCGCTCAAGCCAAGCGCTGAACAAAGCGACGGTTCAGTGTTAATGTGAAATAAAAAAATAAAAAAAGCCGAACAAAGCAGCAGTTGCACACACGTCGAGTTTAAGGGAAACGTCGAGTTTAGGGGTACAAGTTCCTCAGAGAAGGACGTCAAGTTTAAAAGATTTCAAGTTTAGGGGACATTGAGTTACAAAGTACCACTGTAATATCAAGCTTATGAATAATACCTGCAAACCTGACATTTAAATAAGAAAAACTGAGCTCTATAGGATCTAAACTCTAGTCTGACCGAAAAACACTGGATCTGTGAGGGGGGAGGGCAATTGTTGCGATGATGACCAAGGTGACCCGTTCAATGGGTAAATTAAAGCTTAAATAATTAACATCTTAAGTCATCTGTCAGTTTGCCCTCACAAATAACTTTAAACATGGAGAGAGACCAGCTTTACCATTAATCACAAAATTAAGTAAAGCCTTCACACTAACAATTTAATTCAGTCTTCATCAGATAGCATTTTATGTTAGGTGCAGCAGATCCAGAATAAAGATTGGCATCGGGGCTGATGTGCAATAAATAAAGAAGTACAAGCACAATTGGGGAGATACAATAAGTGCAATCACAATTTAAAAATGACATTACTTACTTGTAATTTACTTGTAACTTAAATGATTTTCCCCCATTTGTAGATACTTGATGTTTAAATTTGGTCTTAAGTTAATTTGGCCCTAATTTATCCTGATTACACGATGGAGTTGCTCCGAACTCACCAGGTCGACACCAGGTTACGTGTGACGCAAGCACGTAAGTGTGAGCCCTCCCAGAACCCATTAAGATTGTATTGCAGCACCTGCAGTTCGAAAAAAAGAGCCTTAACATGAGAGTCTATGAGAGCAATCCGGGCGATTTTCAGTTAGAGTGAAGACCCTCCAAAAGGGGCGGTACTGTACGGAACACAAGTCGACGCTGATTGGACTACGATATTCCGAGGCAAGACAGACTCCAGAACAGTCACAGCTGTGATAGAAAATTATACAACAGTTAGTTCCGACCTTACAATCTGATTGGTTGAGAAGCGTTCTAACTGTGCTGATATTCGTGATAACAGCACGGTCTTTTCACACCACAACTGTATTACTCCGCTGACGCGTTGCCAGTAACGACAAGCTTCATGCACACAAACGCGCACGCAGGCGACACTGACTTTATTCCCGATCGCGTTTTAAATCCGTTATCTGATATACAATCCAGCGCACTGTGTAGGGAACATCAATCCGCGATCTGATACACAATCTAGTGCACTATGTAGGGAACATTAATGTGTTTGTAACGCGAACAGTTAGCTTAATAGCCCAGTTAGGAGCTCCTAAAAGTTCTGTTATCACCCATAATCCTTTGGTGTGTGTGAGAGGTTTTTTATTTCTTTTTTTCTCTTCGGAGGTTCTTGCCTTTTTCTTCTTCTTGTTCTTACCTCCCTAAAATGAGTTTTTGCAACTTGGGATGTCTGCTTTGTAGTGTTAAACTTTATATTCGTTGTGGAACTACTTTTTGGCGGAAGGTATTGTCAATATTAAAGAATATTTAATACGAAATTCAGGGCTTCCTTGATTTATTTTCTTTCTTTATTTTGTAAAAACTGTTGTATAAAAGCAATAGAACACTTGAGGTCGTGTGTTATCGCGAATAACATCACGGCTGTGATGATCTGCGACCAAATCACAGCCGTGATGTTATTGGCGATAACACACTCCCTCTCGTGTTCTATTGCTTAAATGTCTTCCCTTTCGCCCTTTGGTGGTGCGTCGCCCGATCGCCCTAAGGAACGAGCCAACCCTGTTTGTCACTGAACCAGACCATGCGTAATTTTTAGAACTGAATTAATTGTCCCTCTGTTTCAGTTGTCACTCGCCGGTGTGAACACAGAGTTAGCCATGAGTAGATTTAGGTCTGAGGAAAAGACTTAAAGGGCCTTGAAACTTCTTCTCATCTTAGAGCTTAATATGTCGTTGTGTGTCCCTGCTTTGTAGTGGTATTGTTCGGTAGAAACTCCTGCAACCGTTCAGTCGTCACTTCAGATTTGGGTTGATTTGGACCGACCTGATATGAAGATTAGATCAGTTTGTGTGAGTGTTCGGTGAGCTGGAATCAAACGTTCTGCGTCTGCCAAGAACTAAACGGAGGACATTTGGGCCACTCATCAGGCTGCCATCAGTAATTCACATCCTCTCAGATGTCTGAAATGTTTTGAAACGTCTTCTAAACATCAGTGGAGGATGGAGAGGCTCTCGCGCTCCCTCTCGCATTCCCACTCGGGCTCCCTCTCGCTTGCCCTACTCGGCAAATAAACACGGATAAACAGTCGCAGCGTGTGTGTCCGTTCCCGACCAAAGAGTCGTCGTTTCCACAGTTTGTATTGGGATTCTCATAACACCAAAACAAGGCTATGGAAAAGATATAAAAAGCTGAGCGTAACAGAAACCAGAGCGGGACGCCAGGATACTTTTGTCTCCTTCTGGCCGGTGGGTTTACGAGTCTTTGTAGTCCGTCGCCAGCCGATCAGGCGCTAAGTCGGGCAGAAATGCCAAGCGTAAATGATCCAACCATAACAAAGCGAACGAAAGACGACATCACTTCTCCACTTGGACTTTTCAACACCGCTAATGCGCTCCTGTCCATCACGGCATCTGTACAGAACTAGCCACAGCCGAGAGAGAATGCTAATGGAGCGCGCAGGCCAAAGTGATAGCATGCATAGCTTCCACGGCTCTCCGCGTTGAAAAGAGGCTAAGCCCTCAACCTGCTTGATTGGTTTTTAATTAGCCTCTCATTCACTGTGACATGCCTTCGCTTAATAATTCCCAGTGGCTGAAGCAGTCCATGTATGTCCCATTAACGCTAAGCTCTGATCCGCCGCTCAGATTTCCACTATCCGCTTTAGGGTAAATGCTAGTCTAATGCCAGATCTGTCATGTTTTTAACTTTATATTATTTCTGCTCCCAACATATCATCCGTGTTCTAATTCTACCAGTCAGAGCTTAGATTACATTCACCAGCTAATTTTATAAGTTGGCCTAAACTTAGCTAGCTGCTAATGAATCAGATTACTGGTTTAACATTATAAATGGTAATTGAAGCAACTTTTCTTACTACAGAGTGTTTTTGAAAATGGTTCCAATTCAAATAGAGATAATAAAATAATTTAGCTGATGTTAGACAATTTCATTTTTACTAACATAACACAACAATATATTTAACCTAATATTAGCTAGCTCTTTAGCTAATGCAACACTTACACAGTGATATATTTAAAGTAACACTAGCTTGCTGTTTAGCTAACACAACACTTACACAATAATACATTTACCCTGACATTAGCTAGCTGTTTAGCTAACACAACACTTACACAATAATACATTTACCCTGACATTAGCTAGCTGTTTAGCTAACACAACACGTACACAATAATACATTTAACCAAACATTAGCTTGTTGTTTAGTTAACACAACACTTACACAATAACACATTTACCCTGAAATTAGCTTGTTGTTTAGCTAACAAAACACTTACACAATAACACATTTAACCTAACATTAGCTAGCCGTTTGGCTAATACAACACTTACACAGTGATATATTTAACCTAACATTAGCTAGCCGTTTGGCTAACACAACACTTACACAACAATATATTTAACCTAACATTAGCTACCTGTTAGGCTAATACAACACTTACACATTGATATATTTAACCTAACATTAGCTAGCCATTTGGCTAATACAACACTTACACAGTGATATATTTAACCTAACATTAGCTAGCCGTTTGGCTAATACAACACCTACACAGTGATATATAGCTGTTTGGCTAATACAACACCTACACAGTGATATATTTAACCTAACATTAGCTAGCCGTTTGGCTAATACAACACCTACACAGTGATATATAGCTGTTTGTCTAATACAACACAGAGTTCATGGAACACCTAGGCTAGCTTGGAGGCTCATCTGAAGGTTCAGGTCCGCCCAACCCACTGATCAGATGGTCACGTAGGACTGATAAAGTATCACATCCTTAATGGGTCCTAATGCTAACCTAGGTGCTCTATATACCTTATCTTAGACCACACTTGTGTGCTTATAGACGTTTGATCACTAGTGTCATGGCGGGTACCTTTATCTTTACCTTGCTTATCTTGTTGTCCACTAGATGTGAGGTAAATAAAGTCCAGGTCAGAAATATGGTTCCTCTTGTGTAAGTTACTGGTGCTTAGCAAATGGGGGCTTGTTTGCTAAAACATGGTTGTAGTACCCTGGCAGTCAATGCTAAGTATATTGATTTGGCTAAGTGTTGGTGTTCATCATCTGGATGTTGATTTCAAGATAAATAACCAAGTCACCACCACTGTCCAGCCAAGACTGAAGATCATGAGAAATCTGGACACTCGGTTTTTACCAGTATTTACTAATCTCTTCATCCTGGTCAGGGTTGCTGGGGGTCTGGCATATGGACAGCCCAATCCCCAGGGATTCACCCACACCTAGGAGCACTCAGTGCAGCCAATTCACCTTCTGCATGTTTTAGAAGGTTGGAGGAAACCGGACACCCCTCACAAACATGGACCAGAAGTGGAATCGAACCCAGGATCTCAGGTACCATGTTGCTTTGTGGCACCCACTCTTCCAGCTGCATTCCCGATTGGCTAAACCAGGGGTTTTCAACCTTTTTGGACATGCGCCCCCCTCCGTGTGTCAACCGCGAACCTGCACCCCCGCCCCCCCCCCATCCGCCCACTCGAAGTTGCACCTCGACCCCCCCGTCCGTCAACCATGGCACAGAAATCATTGAGAAAGATCTTGACAAGCTAGAACAACATAATTAACGTTGTGCACATCATACAGACGATGCAATTTTGCTGATTGAAATATTTACTTTGAAAAGATAATACAGCCAGATCCCATCTGAGCCGATTCTATGAGCACGTTATATACATTCGTGGTTCACTTTCGTAAATCGTAAGCGGTTCTTGCTTTTGATGTAGACGAGAGCAGAAAACGTTACTTCACAGAGCCAAGCAGAGGCAAAAGTTCATCAATTACTAAGTTCGTTAGTTCAGGATCATCTGCTCTGACTGACTAAACTTTTAGCTCCACAGGCAGAACGACTCTGACTCGGGTACCGCTCTGTGGTAATACTCAGTTTAATTAAGCCTGAGCTTTTTAACCCTTCTGTCATGTTCACCTCCCGCCCCTTACTTTAGTGTTCCCGGTCAAAATTGACCGGTCTGTTTTAACTGCTCTTAAATTAGCACAAAAACCATTTTTCACCACCAAATTTTTATTCAACATTCTTTAGCTGTGATCAATGTCTCAAAGTAGTGTTTAACATGAATTTATAGAATTAGACATAAAATAACTGCAGTGAAAATACAAAATGAACATGTTTGTCATTTCGCCAGCGGACGGGTCGTGTATCTCTGTTATCAAATCGAATAATTCTTGAAAGGACGTGAAACTGTTGTAAGGACATAGTTGCCCGGAATATAGGCCTGCCAGACTCTGCATCCCACAGACTTTTTGTAGCCTCATTGTTTGAGCGATATACTCCTGCTAAAATCAACAGACCGAAGTAGGCTTGGAGGTCTACCAGGTCGATTTCTCTCCAGGTGTCCCCAAACACACGCTTCCCCTCCAGGTTTGTCATCTCCAGTATAATTCCCTCAATGGACTCTGGTAAAAAGAGTTGGAAGCTGGACTTGATGTCATCCACACGAGATGTCGCATACCGTGTTGGCCCTGGAGTCATCTTTATGATGTTTTCCACTCTCGCTCTACTTCCTCTGTCCTGGGGGGATGAAGACCAGAGCAAGTGTCCACTCTTGGACTGGAATCTCTCCTCAGGTGCCTGTTCTTCAGGTGCCTCTCCCTCTCCATCTGACTGGTCAGTCTCCTCAAAGTTTGGATCTAAATCTGTGTTGTCTTCCACTTCCGAGACATCCTCCTCTATCTCTGGTTCAATTTCAGTGCCCTCTTCATCATGTCCAAAAACCTGGACCAGAACCTCTTCCACAGATAACCGCTTGGTCAGTCGCCTACTCATTGTGCTCAGAGTAAAATGAGTGCAAGGCAAACATCAATCTATATATATGGGGTCTGTGTGAAGATGATACATTGATTAGTCTGGAAGGTGTGGTTAACGTGTGGTTCACGTGGGGGATGGGCACATAAGCGCGGGAAAGAGATGGGTTCACATAACAGACACCTGTTTAGTCTGGTCAAGATATGATACATTGTTTCATCCGGAAGTTGGTTCACGTGGGAGGATCGGCACATAAGCGCGGGAAAGAGATGTGTACACGCAAAAGACATTGTTCAGTCTGAAATGTGTGTGTGAGTGAGTGAGTGAGTGGGTGAGTGGGTGGGTGAGTGGGTGAGTGGGTGGGTGAGTGGGTGGGTGAGTGGGTGGGTGAGTGGGTGGGTGGGTGGGTGAGTGAGTTTGGGTGGTGTGTATGGGGATGTTTTCTGTCTGATGGATAAATATAGTCTGGATACCCATTCATTTCCTATGGCGGTCACTTTTGACCGGGAACACCACAGGTGTCACAAGGCTGACTAAAACACTCAAAATTCAATGAAAGAGGTGATCATCACTTTTATATGTTCAAGTGCATATTGTGGAGGATATCATGAGGCCTTGAGGCAATCAGATGTAAAACACAATATTTATGAGTGTTTTAAGTTGTAAATCGGTCAGATTTGACCCGAACACAACAGAAGGGTTAAGGTAAGAGAGTCACACAGAATGTTCCAGTAGCTGGTTTTTATTTAAAACAGCAACATTCATTAATAACAGTAAAAACGGAGAGATAACTGAGAAAAGAAACAAACCAAATGAATTGACTCCTGACTCACTTATAGCGACACTGTGAACAGAGCATCTCCTACACCTCTCTTAAAGACACACACACGTACTATAACAGCGGTCATTGTTTTTGTCACTTATCTTCACTGTTAGCCCTATTTGTAAGGGTTTTTTCAGATAACATTAAACGTGCGTGCATGCGTGGTCAGCAAGACCGATCAAATCTGTCTCCTGTGGGTAAAAAAATGAATTGCTTTAGTTTTAGAAGTAAAAAAATCTCGTAATGTCACGCCCCCCTGGTCAGGCACTCGCGACCCTCCCGGACAGTGTGGGGCGCACCCCACAGGTTGAAAACCCCTGGGCTAAACTGCTTGGCGTACTTTAATTTCTTTGATCTGCCATGTTTACAAAATTTTATTTTATTGACTTGCAAATGATACTGAATAAAATTCAAGCTTGGAGTTTAGCAGTGGAAGGATAAAGGTCAAGGGTTCAACGAGACCCTTAACCTCTGAGCTATTTCCGACACACAGTAATAAATGGTTAAGCTTGGCTAACTTGGCTACTCAGTGAGCTAGCATTTTGTTGTGTATTAATATTTAATGATATGCTGCTAAAACCACAGAACATGTGGATTCTGCCATGGAACAACAATCAAATGTTGGTTTTATTTGGTCTGTGCAGGTTTATTTGTTCAAAACACAACTAATGCAAGTCAGTGACCTTCAAAAAACACCATGATTAGCATAAGATAGAACAAATGCCATGTAGCTGACCATCAAAACTTACTGAAAACACAACAAATGCTGTTTTTTACTGTTGGGATTTGATCAAGGATATTTGTGGGCACCAGGGAAAGACATTCTTCCGTTTATAGGGTGAAGAATTTAGTCCGGCATGTGTTCATGTTCATCATGGTTCCACATTTAGTAAAACTGCAGGCTGATTTTGACCCGAACTGAACGAAAAGGTCCTGCGATAACGATCACTGGAATTTTTCAGTCTGGTGCGGCTAATACCGAGAGGAATGGTGCATGTTGGGGCCCTGGTTTGGGGTCCTCTTTGTGACCCTCTAGGGAGCCTTGATTGCTTAGTGCTAGGGCAGAGGGCATTGCCAGAGCAAACGCAGGCACCATCCCAATCCACAGTTAAGAGTGCAGTGCTGGATTTCTCCCAAGTGTGGGTTACATTAGTGAGGTGGAGACGAGGGCAAGCCAAAGTTCACACTCTCCTGATTGAGGGCAAAACCTGTCTATGTTCACTAAAATCCTGAGGGTAGCGCCAACCACTGCTTTCTTTCAGAACATCAAACACTAACACAGAACATACCCAGCTGATACAAACACTATAGGGATAAAAGTGTATGGAAACCCCTCCTTATTGTTGAGTCTAGGGGTTTGAGGCACACCCATTGCTCACAGGTGTATGCAATTAATTATAGGATCACGTCATTGTGGCACAAGCTTGGGGAAGGCCCTATTCTGTTTCTGTATGATGCCCCTGGGTACAAAGAGAGATTTATAAAGACATGGGTTAGTGAGTTTTATGTGGAGGAACTCCAGTGGTCTTTAATTGTGAGCCAAATGGGAACAAATTCCCACAGATGCACACAATCGTTAAATCTTCTCATAAGTCTTTCCAGAAAGTGTTTGATATTAATGCCAGTGGTTTATGAATTAATGTTGAACAAACTCATGCTCAGGTGTCCACATACTTTTGACCATTTTATGTATTATTTGAGCGTGCTCGTAATAAATGCATAATTTATTTTCTTATAGGAGGCAATTTAGTGCAGCCAGTCTACCTACTAGAATGTCAGGAGGGAAAAGGAAAGAACTATTAAGCTGAAGGAAACCCATGTCTACATCTGAAGAACATACTAAACTATTTAGCCAAACTCTCTACTGTGTACACAGCAATATACAAATGTGTGAAAAAGTATTTGCCCCCTTGATACATTTACATTTATGGCATTTAGCAGATGCTTTTATCCAAAACGACTTTCAGTACTGTGCCAGTATATTGTCTAAGCAATTGAGGGTTAAGTGCCTTGCTCAAAGGCCCAACAGTGGCAACCTGGCAGTGGTGGGGCTTGAACCAGTGACCTTTAGATTACTAGTCCAGTACCTTAACCACTAGGCTACGCATTTTGTAAACATGATTCCATTTATTCAAGAAATATATTTATACAATCACATTTTATTTTTATGTTACACTATTGATCTGTCCTGCTCTGGGTCACCTTGGGTCAAGTTTCCATGGAAACACTGGGTGCAATGCAGTAACACACCCTGTACAGAACACCAGTCCATTGCAAGGCCTCGGCCATCCTCCCCCACACCCAGACACTGCATGTAGAAGCCTGACCGGCCAGTTTACACCACTGGGGATTTGAACCCTGGATTCTAACAGTAGTAGTCTAGCGTACACCACCCAGGCACCCCGACACACATCCCAACCTTTCAGAACAGAACAGCATCTCTACTGGGTTAAACACTTTGACTAGGCCACTCCAAAACTTTAGAGAACATGAACTTCACACAGAAAGGACCTGGACCGCTTCATCTGGGAATTGAACCCAGGACCCTACATGTTTGAACCTAGGACCTATCATTATTATTATTATTGTGTATTATTTTGGTGTGTGTGTTGGGGTAGATGGTGTTGTGGTGTAACACTGTAAATGTTTTTGTCTCTGAGCTCCTGCAAAGATTTAAGCAGGTTGGTCACTACTGGGTAGTTTCACCATTATTCCATGTTAATTTTATAACATAAAATAATTATTTTTATTGTGGTTCAGTGGAGCCCTAGAATTTGAGAAATGCCCTTCCAGTATTTTCTTAAACTGTGACATAATGTTGCTATAGAAACTTTAAGGTGGCTGATGGTACGTTTCAAGATGAGTGAGCTTCTGAAATCAAGCCTGGCTTACCAGTTCAATTTGGTCAACCAGGATGGAGAGGGGGTTGGGGTGCACTTACTTTTTCACTCCACTGTGAGCATATAAAGTGTATATGAAGTGTGTGTGATGTACGATGTGTCCAGCTTGGTCTTCAGTCTCTTTTTCTTTTTTTTTTGGGTGTTTATTCGCGGCGCTCCTGTCGGTCCGGGTGTCTCACATCTTCAACTCATCCATCAGCGAGAAGTCAAATAAGCAGAATTCGGGTCTAAACATGCGGAAGAAAAGCATGTGGCGCTTCATGCCACCATTTTGGGACGATGGCAGTGAGACCCATGTAGTGTAAACACGAAGCAGGAAGTGAAGCGTGACGGAGCCGCAGAGCGTACATGGAAACGTTTGTGAAGTGGTCCATCCGTCTGGGAAAACTCCGCTCTGTTTTACAAGGCACTTTGGAGGTTCTCGGTGAGGGACGTTCCGCCGCTCTCTGACAGATTCCTCCCCGACACGAAAAAACACACCCACGGATTGACAGTGAACCTTCAGTGAGTCCTAAAGAGAGACATGAGCGTAGCATCTGCCACTGATTAGCGGCGTTTCAGCGTTAGCCTCGCCTGACTGGCATTTAGATAAACCGAACAAGATCAAAGATGATGCAGAGACTAAAAGCAGAGCCAGAACAAACAGATACACAGCGCACAGAAATCGTTTTGTACTTTTCCCCCTTATGTTCGGAAGCCTCGAAATATATATATATATATAACCTAAGCAAATATTTTTGCTAATGCTTCCTTCACATGCTTTAAAATTCCTGGTTTAGGTTTCTGTGACTGAACATTTGGAGTGAAAAACAATTACTTTTACCAGTTTGAGTTCTTGCATTAGTGTATTGTGATGTTTCTGTAAATTAGCTGGGTCAAAAATACACATAAAAGAATTTAGATGTTTGATTTGGTGGTGCGTAAAGTTCCAAATGTCATTTTACATTATGAAAAGGCCTCCAGCGACTTCAAAGTCAATTCCAGTGTCTTCTCTGTGCCCATATCAACCAGGCTTTGTTTAGATGTTTAGATCATGTCTGGTATAATGTCACGGGGAGGCACAGTGGCCTGGTGGGTAGCACTTTTGCCTCAGAGCAAGAAGGTCCTGGGTTCTTTCTGTGTGGAGTTTGCATGTTCACCCTGTGTCCATGTGGTTTTCCTCCTGGAGCTCCGGTTTCCTCCCACAGTGCAAAGACATGCAGTCAGGTACTTCAGAGATACTAAAATTGTTCTTAGATGTGTGTGTGTGTTTGCCCTGCGATGGACCAGTGCCCTGTCTAGGGTGTTCCTTTGTGCAATTAAGAGCTGGGATAGGCTTCAGCACCCCCCATGACCCTAATTAGGATAAGCGGCTTAAAAAGTGAGCCAGTGGAACACGACACACTGTTTACAGTCAAGTAAGCTTTACTCCTCTAGTAATTCAGAGGCTGCGCTGCTTCTGCTTTCTCTTTGTCATCAGTAACAAACTTCAGTGGAGGGTCTGTGCAGAGCTTTGTGAATATGAATGAAGAATCACTTTCAGAACTAGAAGTGAAATGGAAAAACTCCACCACACCACCGCACATCCGTTGAGCAACCGCGGCTCGACTGGTAAAGACACCGAAAACCAAATGGTGAGGACAGAGACAGTGAGTGTTTACAGTAAACAGGACCGAAGCGATCAAGAGATTCACTTTGATCTGAAACGAGAGACGAGACAAGGACGTCATCATGCCCTCTCTCTCTCTCTTCTCCTGGGAGGTCTCGTCTCTATCGTCCCTCTCTCCTCCCCCCCGCTCCTCTCTCAGCAGCTGGATCAGAGGGTCGACCGCGCTCCCTCTACTCATCCCTTTAGAATAAGAGAGACGATTGAGGGAGCAAAGTACACACTTCAGGGTGGAGGCCCTAGAGCACAGAGAGCACTTCCAACATCCACCCATCATCACATGGGGCACATGTACGCCCCAAGTTAAAACACACAGTTAAAAATTCAGAGCGTCTTACAGTATTTATTGTCTAAGCAATTGAGAGTTAAGGGCCTTGCTCAAGGGCCCAACAGTGGCAGCCTGGCAGTAGTGGTGCTTGAACCAGTGACCTTTCGATTACTAGTTCAGTACCTTACCCGGTAGACTACAACTGCTAAAAACACACTGATGGTGTTGTTTTCTATAAAAATGCCACTCCCAGTTGATGCACTGTGATGTAATCATGTGCCAGCCAATCACAAATGTCAATAAATAAAAAAGAAACAAATCATAGCTATCAGGTCTCCTCTAAGCTCCCCAATTTAACCATTTCCACCATTGGTTCCCTTTTTTGCAATCACAGCACCCCAAAAAGGTCTTATAGCATGCCTATCTCTAACTACACTATATGACCAAAAGTAAGAAATTATTAAGTTATTGCAGTTGAGATTGCTTTTATCTCATGGAAGGTGTTCAATCTTTATAATTTATACTTTACAGCTGATACTTTATAATCTGTACCAGCCTTATGATATATACCAAAATAACACTTCCATAGGTACCCACAGGCCCTGTTGTTGTATAATGTACTGTATAATGTAATCTTTATAGTGTGTACTTTTATTTTTTATCTATCTATCTATCTATCTATCTATCTATCTATCTATCTATCTATCTATCTATCTATCTATCTATCTATCTATCTATCTATCTATCTATCTATCTATCTATCTATCTATCTATCTATCTATCTATCTATCTATCTATCTATCTAAGGTCAAGGTCAGGGCTCCATCCAGGCCACTGAAGTTCCCTACCTCCAAACTGGTCAAACCACGTCTTTATGGATCTTGCTTTGTGCACAGGGGCGCAGTCATGCTGGACCAGGACAGCAGATTTACCCAAACTGTTACCACAAACTTGCATATTATTGATTTAATACACTTGTTAGAAATGGGCTAATGCAGCTAATTCCCCTGAACCTGAAAGTCAGGAGGGGTGTCCACATACTTTTAGCCATAGGGTGTACCTCTGTACATTTTGTTATGAAGTAGGGTTGCTTGGTGTTCAGGCTTTGTTAAGGCAGGATTAAATAATTAGATTGAATAAGCAATTTAGTTCAAATCTGGCAACCCGGGTCGGACTTGAATTTGGTTTAGTACGACTGTGCATTGTGTCAATACATTGAAAGTAACATTTTGCACAATTGGTACAGATATTTCACTCCAAAAACACTCAAAAAATGCAAATGTAATTTCAATTCTATTTTATAATGTTGTTGATTGACACACTGTTAATGACAAACATCTAAACTTGTTTTTGAAGTTATGACGTAGGAAGCTGTGATTGTTCTTCAGGAACTTGACAAAAATCCTTCAAATTTGAAGACTTTCTCCTGAGACACATCTGTTCAAAGCTCATTTTCCTCATTTTCGTTTCTGCTTGATGTGTTTCGTTGGTTAGGAATTTTTTGTCGGCTCTCTAAATGTCCAGCTTGTTTCTAGATCCTTGCCTAGAAATTGGTGCAGCCAATTCCCTTGAACCCCAAAGTCACGAGGGGTGTCCGCATACTTTTAGCCGTAGGTTGTTCTATTCATTTTGTTATGAATTAGGGCTGCTTGGTCTTCAGGCTCTGTTAAAGCAGGATTAAAAATTAAATGGCCAACGACGTTAAAATCTGGCAACCCGGGTCAGTTTGTTTGTTTGTTTATTAGGATTTTAACGTCATGTTTTACACTTTTGTTACAGTCATGACAGGAACGGTAGTTACTCATTACACAAGGTTCATCAGTTTACAAGGTTATATCAAACACAGTCATGGACAATTTCGTGTCTCCAATTCACCTCACTTGTCTTTGGACTGTGGGAGGAAACCGGAGCTCCCAGAGTAAACCCACGCAGACCCGGGTTAGACTTGAATTTGGATAAGTATGACTTATCATGACTGACCTTTACAGACACTCAAAAAACCCTAAAAAAAAAAAGCAAATTTAATTTAAATTACATATTATAATGTTGTTGATTGACACACTGTTAATGACAAACATCAAAACTTGTTTTTAAAAAGTTATGACTTAGAAGAAAGCTGTGATTGTTCTTCAGGAACTTGACCAAATCCTGCATATTTGAAGAGTTTCTCCTGAGGTTTTCAAAGCTAATTTTCCTAATTTTTATTTCTGCTTGATGTGTTTTGTTGGTTAGGAATTTTTGTCGGCTCTCTAAATGTCCAGCTTGTTTCTAGATCCTTGCCTGCAATGCACAGGATTTCTAAAATTGGACAGCGTCCGTCTGGCTTTACAGATGTGTTTTCCCTCAAAGCGTGGGAAAGGATGCCCTCAACTGGTGGCTCAAAATGACACTTTTATTCTAAAGCTGCTCTGAAATTCCACAAACATTCCAGTTAAACTGGGCACCATCAAACATAAAAAGAAACAACAACAAAAAAAGTATCTATACATGTATACAGAACTTTAATGATCTTATATAATCTAATCTGCCCTTTTCCTCTCCTGGTGAGGTCATGGTGGCTCTTATCTATTCCTGACCACAGATCTCCTCCTGTGGGATCCCCAGATGTTCCCAAACCAGCTGTGAGATATAATCCCTCCTGGATCTGCCCTGTGGTCTTTATCTCCTGGGACGAGCCTGAAACAGCTCCATCCTTGTAACATGTCCAAACCATTTCAACGGGCTTGTCTTAATTTGAGGAAGCAGCGACTTCTTCTTAAGGTGGATCATTACACAGGAAGCTTTGTTTGCAAACTTACCTTAAGCTTTACCACCACAGAACTCTTAGCAACTGTCATGTTTTCTTCTTCCATTCTTTGTGAACAAGGTCCAGAGGTCCAAGAGATGATTACAGTCTTTTTTTAGGACTTTGGGGGCAAACACCTTGTATTTGTGACTCACCAGCAAGGTAAAGATAGGAGGCAAAGGTGATACCAGATCTATGTGGAGTTCATGACAGTCTTGGTATTTCAGTGATTTCTGCACATCTTTCTGAACTAAACTGAAGAACTGAACATGGCCTGTTAATTCCTCATTAGTGCTTAAGATTGATTACAGCCAGTGACATCTCTGTGCCCACATAAATAGGCCTAGTTTGACTGCACCTATTAGACAAAGCCACAAGCAATACAATGTGAAAGCCTAGAAAGAAAATGAATCATTATTTTTTACTTTTTTTAAGTCACTTGGAGGTATCTTGTCTGTAGGCACTAAATACATGGGACGTGGTCCCTTTACCTAGGTCATTGACCAAATCCCAACTGTAGCCTCGTACTGATAGGAACCACCAAAATACAGGTTTGTCATGGATTACAAGCTGCTGGAACCCAGGTGTCACTGTCTGCAGTCGAGTAAGCTTTATATCCCCAAAGACTTGAAGGTTGACGTGCAAAAAGAAGTTCCTCATCCTAAATCAATCTGCCATATCAACTGCTAACAGGTGTATAAAATGATATAAGGTAAATGGTATGCTTTTAACATTGTGGCAACAGTTTGGGGAATTCCCCTTATTCTTTCAGCATGATTTTACTCCTCACAATCAAGGTCCATTAGGACATACTGTATTTTGGCCTCAGCCCAACTGAACACCTTTGAGATGAATTAAATTTGGATTGTGAGTCAGGCCTTCTGCTCCAACATCAGGGCCTGACCTCACTTACTCTATTTACTAAATGGGCACAAATTCCCACAGTCTTGTAGAAGCACTTCCCAAAAAAGTAGATAATATTAAAACTACAAAATAAAAGGGAGCAGTTCAATATAAATGCCCATGGTTTTGGAATGAGATGTCCAACAGTACTATAGTCCATATAGTGTATGACTGGACTACACATCATTGCTAAAGCTCTACGTCACTTCAGCTTGACAAAATATCTACAGGGGAGTTCACACTTCCAGATTTTTCTCCGCACAAGTAGCTATTGGCACACAGACTTCCTCTATTAATATTTGTGAAGTGGGAATAAGTGAGCGGGTTTTAATTTTTGGTGAAGTGTGCATGGAAATCCCACTCATATTAAATAATACAGCTTTTTGGAAGCCTGGATCAGTGTGCGAGTACGAAACAAGAAGATATTTGAGGAGACTCGTATGTTCACGTCGCTCGGGATCCATTAGGCGCTACATTTAGCCACTCGTTCACACTCCTTAATCCCACTGCTGCGGAGAGCAGGCATTAAAAAGAGATAGTCATTAAAAAGTCGTCACAGAAGCCTGCCTCAGCACGGGACGGGACGGAGAGAGGGAAAGAAGAAAAACTGACTATAATGAGGAAAGAAATAATAAAATAAGGGTCAGCTACAGCTCAGTGATTATGATATAGTGTCCGGAAGGTTGTGAGTTCTAAATCCCCAAACTATCAGATCTAAGCTTGGACTTGATTCTTTTTGTTTTTGTTCTACTCTCACTTCCAGCACTGTAGTTCTTGCTAGCTCCAGTCCTATAGCTTCAGCTCATGAAACATAATAGAACAGAACAACGTGCTTTGAGCACCAAGGTAGATGGACAGCCTTGCTACCTAGGAACTTTGATATCTTTTCCAGAAACATGCAGTAGGTGGATTGGCTATTCTCTAGAATGTGTAAGGGCAGGATGCAACATGATACTGGTGAACTGGTGTATTTCTAAATTAAGCAGTGTTCTCAGGATAGGCTCAGCATCCACCACAACCCTGTCCAGGAGGATGGATTCAATAATTTAGTGGATTTTGAGTTTAGATTCAGTAGATTATGTGACACAGCAGATTATGAGATTTCATAGACTGATAGATTAAGTGGATTGGATGATTCAGTTCATTATGTGATTCAGTAGATTGGATAATTCAATTTACTGGATGTTTCAATAGATTATGTGATTCAGCGTCTTGGATGATTCAGTAGATTTTCTGATACAGTGATTTGATGATTCTGTAGATTGAGTGATTCGGTAGATTGGATGATTCAATCGGTTTTTTTTATACAGTGATTGGATGATTCAGTAGATTGGATGATTTGGTAAAGTGGATGATTCAGTAGATTGAATGATTTAATCGATTTTTTGATACTGTGATTGGATGATTCCGTAAATTTGAGGATTCGGTTGATTGGATGATTCGGTAGATTGGATGATTCAGTAAACTGGATGATTCGGTAGACTAGATGACTCAGTAGATTGGCTGATTCCATGGATTGGATGATTGGATGATTCGGTAGATTGGATAATTCAATAGATTTTTGATACAGCAATTTAATGATTTAGTAGATTGGATGATTTGGTAGACTGGATGATTCAGTAGATTGGCTGATTTCGTGGATTGGATGGTTGGATGATTTAGTAGATTGGATGGTTCAGTAGATTAGATGATTCGGTAGATTGGATGATTTGGTAGAATGGATGATTCAGTAGAATGGATGATTCAGTGGATTGGATGACTGGATGATTCGGTAGATTGGATAATTCAGTAGATTGGATGATATTCAGTAGATTGGATGATTCAGTGGATTGGATGATTGGATGATTCAGTAGATTGGATGATTCAGTAAATTGGATGATATTCAGTGGATTGGATGATTCAGTGGATTGGATGATTGGATGATTCAGTAGATTGGATGATATTCAGTAGATTGGATGATTCAGTGGATTAAATGATTGGATGATTCGGTAGATTGGATGATTCAATAGATTGGATGATATTCAGTGGATTGGATGATTCAGTGGATTGGATGATTCGGTAGATTGGATGATTCAGTAGATTGGATGATTCAGTAGATTGGATGATTCAGTGGATTGGATGATTCAGTGGATTGGATGATTGGATGATTCGATAGATTGGATGATTCAGTAGATTGGATGATTCAGTAGATTGGATGATTCAGTGGATTGGATGATTGCATGATTCGGTAGATTGGATGATTCAGTGGATTGGATGATTCAGTAGATTGGATGATTCAGTAGATTGGATGATATTCAGTAGATTGGATGATTCGGTAGACTGGATGATTCAGTAGATTGGATGGTTCAGTAGACTGGATGATTCGGTAGATTAGATGATTCAATAGATTGGATGATTCAGTAGAACCAGTGAATTAAATGTAACTTTTCTTTCACACAGAATGTCAGTGTTACTGAAGTTCCTCCAGATTCCAGAAGTTACTGTACTGAGTTCAGTTCTGTAATAAATGACCTAAACCTACAAAAACACAGCTGCTGAGGGCGACCAAAACCTGCTGTCACACACACACACACACACACACACACACACACACAACACACACCTCCTCTGGTGAGTAACACTGTCAGCAATGTTTGTCACTGATCATGTGAAGTCCACCTGCAGGCACTTCAGACGCTGTGACCCGCGCTCACGTCTGAACATCTCACCCAGAGCTGCAGCTGCTAGCCACTGTGTTTATTTGCTAAACCTGCCACTTCTGAACCGTCATCACATGCTCGTCAGGACACAGAGGGATGGCATGATGGGATTGATGCTTTGATCTTTCAACTTCTGAAGCTCATAATGACCGTCAGTAACAAGTGTTTTGGGTGAGAGAACTGGAACATGGTGCATAAATAGAATTGATTTTGGTGCATATGCAGATTAGCCGTCATAACACGTACAATAATGGATGATGGACCTGAGTTAGCCAGATGTTCCAGCTGCTCACTGTTTATTTGCTAAATGTTTGTTTTTAGAACATTACCACATAACTCCTAAAAGTCTGACAGAATCGGGGGTTGTGCTTTCTGTTTAGTAACGTTAATCATTTTTATTTTCTGATATCTTTTATTAATATCAGATTGGAATTCAAAGATAACAAAATGTAATGTAAATGTAACTGACTTCTATTATATTTATTAGACCATATTCAGTTCATTACTGCATAATTACTGTAGATTATTTAGATGAATGATTCCTCAGATTATATGACTCCTGAGATTATTATATGATTCAGTAGCAATTTATTTTTATTGAGATGATATGACTTGTCAGATTACTGAATTATGTAAATGATACAGTTTAATAAATTAGATTTTTATGTACATACGAATAGTACATATAATAGTTTAAATAGTTCAGTAGAGTAACTTTTCAGATGGTATGATTCCTCAGATTATTAGACTTCTTATCTAATATGATTCTTCAGATGATATGATTCCTCAGATTATTAGACTTCTTATCTAATATGATTCTTCAGATGATATGATTCCTCAGATTATTAGACTTCTTATCTAATATGATTCCTCAGATGATATGATTCCTCAGATGGTATGATTCCTTAGATTATTAGACTTCTTATCTAATATGATTCCATAGATGATATGATTCCTCAGATTATTAGACTTCTTTTCTAATATGATTCCTCAGATTATTAGACTTCTTATGTAATATGATTACTCAGATGATATGATTCCTCAGATGATATAATTCAGTAGATGAAATAATTTAGTGTCAAGATGTTTTTATATAAATACTATTATATTTATTAGACCATTTCAGTTAATTCAGGTGATATGACTTGTCAGATTACACAACTATGTAACTGATACAGTTTAATAAATTATATTATTATGTACATACGATTCACTACATAATACAAAATAGTTTAAATAGTTCAGTAGAGTAACTGTTCAGATGATATAACTCCTCTGATTATTAAACTTCTTATCTAATATGATTCCTCAGATGATATGATTCCTCAGTTTATATAATTCAGTGGCAACTTCTTTTAGTTCTTATAGTTCAGTAGATTAAATGTTGATGATATAGTTCCTCAGATGATTTAAGGCATCATTTAATATGATTCCTCAGATTTGATTCCACAGATTATTTGACTCCTAAAATGATATGATTCCTAGAATCATATGATTCCTCAGATTATTTGACTCCTCAGGTGATATGATTTCTTAGATTATATAATTCAGTAGCAACTTATTTTAGTTCTTATAGTTCAGTAGATTAAATGTTGATGATATAGTTCCTCATTTAATATGATTCCTCAGATTTGATTCCACAGATTATTTGACTCTCAACATATGATTACTAGATTATTTGATTTATCAGATCATATGATTCTTCATATTATTTGACTCCTCAGATGATATGATTTCTAAGATTATATAATTTAGTAGCAACTTCTTTTAGTTCTTATAGTTCAGTAGATTAAATGTTGATGATATAGTTCATCAGATTATATAACGCCTCATTTAATATGATTCCTCAGATTTGATTCCACAGATTATTTGACTATCAACATATGATTGCTAGATTATTTGATTTATCAGATCATATGATTCCTCAGATTATTTGACTCCTCAGATTATATGATTTCTAAGATTATATAATTTAGTAGCAACTTCTTTTAGTTCTTATAGTTCAGTAGATTAAATGTTGATGATATAGTTAATCAGATTATATAACACCTCATTTAATATGATTCTTCAGATTTGATTCCACAGATTATTTGACTCCTAAAATGATATGATTCCTAGAAAATTTGATTTATCAGATCATATGATTCCTCACATTATTTGACTCCTCAGGTGATATGATTTATTAGATTATATAATTCAGTAGCAACTTCTTTTAGTTCTTATAGTTCAGTAGATTAAATGTTGATGATATAGTTCCTCAGATTATTTAACGCCTCATTTAATATGATTCCTCAGATTTGATTCCTCTGATTATTTAACTTCTAAAATTATATGATTGCTAGATAATTTGATTTATGTGATCATATGATTCATCAGATTATTTGACTCCTTAGATGATATGATTCCTCAGATTATATAATTCAGTAGCAACTTGTTTTAGGTCCTATAGTTCAGCAGGTTAAATGTTCTGATGATATAATTCCTCAGATTATTTAACGCCTCTTTTAACATGATTCCTCAGATTTGACTCATCAGATAATATAAGATAAGCAGTCAAATGATCTGAGAAATCATATGATTCCTTAGGTAATATGATTCAACTGCTTTTAGGGCAGTGATAGCTCAGTGGTTAAGGTACTGGACCAGTAATCAAAAGGTTGCCGGTTCAAGCCTCACCACCACCAAGTTGCCACTGTTGGGCCCCTGAGCAAGGCCCTTAACCCTCAATTGCTCAAAAATTGTGTTCTGTCATAATTGTAAGTCGCTTTGGATAAAAGCGTCTGCTAAATGCCGAAAATGTAAATGTAAATTGATAACTGTATGATTACTTTAGATGATTTACTAGATAATATAATTCAGTTAATTATATGATTCAACAGCAAGATCTTGGTTAAATACTATAACATTTTGATTCATTAGATGATACAGTTATATAGATTATACGATTTATGATATAAGATTATTATAACTGTAGCCAGTCACAAAGACAGACAGGCTGGTTATGACCAAGTTCACGTTCACAAGTAAAGACCAGCTAGACACCCCAGCAGGTAGTGTCCACAAACACACCCTGACCCTGCTGACCTCTCGCACCCTGTGTCACTTCCTTTGGGAACAGGAAGTCATTTTATCCTCCTCCGTTTACTCACCTGCTCCTGTTTCTGCACAGCATGGATCCTTTTATTCATTACTGCTCCATTTACAACTCAAGAAAACTACAGACCTGTTCTTAACATCCTGGAATCCCTATTTTACTGATTTTGCTATTCAGTGACTGAATGATTAGAACACACTTCTATAAAAGATTTCTAATAAAGAAAAAAAAAAAAAAAAAAGTTGGTTAAAAAATCTAAAAACAGCCACCTTATACACTTATCAGCCATAACATTTAAACCACCTCCTTGTTTCTACACACATTGTCCATTTTATCAGCTCCACTTACCATATAGAAGCACTTTGTAGTTCTACAATTACTGACTGTAGTCCATCTGTTTCTCTGCATGCTTTGTTAGCCCCCTTTCATGCTGTTCTTCAATGGTCAGGACCCCCCACAGGACCACTACAGAGCAGGTATTATTTGGGTGGTGGGTCATTCTCAGCACCGCAGTGACACTGACATGGTGGTGGTGTGTTAGTGTGTGTTGTGCTGGTATGAGTGGATAAGACACAGCAGCGCTGATGGAGTTTTTAAACACCTCACTGTCACTGCTGGACTGAGAATAGTCCACCAACCAAAAATATATCCAGCCTATAGCGCCCAGTGGGCAGCGTCCTGTGACCACTGATTAAGGTCTAGAAGATGACCAACTCAAACAGCAGCAATAGATGTGCGATCGTCTCTGACTTTACATCTACAAGGTGGACCAACTAGGTAGGAGTGTCTAATAGAGTGGACAGTGAGTGGACACGGTAATTTAAAAACTCCAGCAGCACTGCTGTGTATGATCCTCTCATACCAGCACAACACACACTAACACACCACCACCATGTCATTGTCACTGCAGTGCTGAGAATGATCCACCACCCAAATAATACCTACTCTGTAGTGGTCCTGTGGGGGTCCTGACCATTGAAGAACAGGGTGAAAGCAGGCTAAAAAGGTATGTAGAGAAATAGATGGACTACAGTCAGTAATTGTAGAACTACAAAGTGCTCCTATTTGGTGAGTGGAGCTGATAAAATGAACAGTGAGTGTAGAAACAAGGCGGTGGTTTTAATGTTATGGCTGATAAGTGTATATGGTTGTATGTCACTCAGCTCTTTTGACCTGGATCAACCAAGTTCGGTAGCCTTCAACAAGCTTCTGGAAGGGTGTTTGATCACATTACTTGGCAGAATTGGTAGAGTTTAAACAACTGATTTTGTCTTTCTGCCACAGACTTGACTTTTCAGTGCAGTCCACATATTTCTGAAATGCACCAGTTTCACCAGCAGAGTAAAACTTGATCATAATACAGAAGGACTCCAACTCCTGGTGACCATGTGGGTTGTGTTTCTCCAGAACATTCAGTCCTCAGTTAATGGCTTGTTTATTGTTCCTCTTGCTGTATTCTTCCATCTTGTTCTCTTCCTCCTTTACCTTAAACTCTTCCAAGCATAATTGTCTTTTTTAATGAATTGCTTTTTCTTGTGATGTGTTTAAAATAAAAGAGCTTCAGTTTGGATTAGGTTTGATTAGGTTTAATTTGGTCAGAGATCTATTTGTTTATCTTCTATGTGGTCCAAGGTCTCTGAAAAGTCTTCGCCAGCACCAAAGTTTCGATTTTATTTGTTGATAAAGTGGCAGAAAATCCTGATATTGGAACAGCTTTAGGGGCTTTTTAGATTTCGTGACACATTTTTTATGTTTGTGAAGAAACCCGAGACCTTTTTGGAAGCAGGCTCAGATTTTGGGATCTAACTGGATATAATTAGGGGTCGTTCAGTAGCCTGAGAGGTTTCAGTTTGAAGTCTCATCTGTGTCTATAACTTGATGTTTTCCTTTAGATCGTTTCTACATTTCACAATATTTTTCCTTCTTTACTTTTAGCTGCCCATTTGGACGACTTCAAAGCCGCTCGGTGTGTGTTTGTTTAATCCCTGCTCCCCTCCGAACCCCCTGTTTTCTCTGCCATTAACGGCGGGAGTTTCGGACTGTGCCACCCTGCTGTAATAACTTCCTGTAAGCCTGCTTCGATTAAAGGAAGCTGTACAAACACCAACACTCCGCCTGTGTGTTATGTCTGTTCAGGGTCAAAATGAACCGTTTTAGATTTTTACAATAATATTAAAATAGATTTGACGTTTTGGACGTGAACGTCATTCGCTTGGTTCGTATTATCTAATGAACCTGCACACCTGAGAGTAATGAGGTGAAATGAAGTGTTAGAAAAATGACGTGTGTTTGTAATTTTTAACCTAAACGGTGATGTTAGTGACTTTACATTCCTTCTGTATGTTATTTCCACCTGTACTCACAAAGGCTACATGGCCAAAAGTATCTAAACACCAATTTCAGCTAGCAGTAATGGCCATTTCAGCCACACGTATTGCAAACTGGTGCATGGAATGAATACAGCGTATAGGGTAGATTACTAAGCCAACAATTACAATGGATTTCACTGGGTGAGCAACTGTACCCAAGCCTAAGATTACCACGCACAGCAACAGGCATTGACTAGAGAGGTGTGATGCACTCTATTGGTCTCCAAGTCTCTGAGTATCTGAGTTTGAAGAACTCTACAGTTCTACCATTGTGCAACCAGCTATTGATGGTTTGGGCCCCAAAGTTCCAGCAAAGCAAAGTCAGCATTCAGAGACATTCTAAAGAGGTTTGTGACTATAATTTATGGAATAGAATACCATTTTCTGGTTCAGCTTTTTAGATTAATGGTTTAATTTGGGGGGTTTGTGAAGAACTGCATGATTGGCATGCCAGACCTCAACCAAAATCACCACCTTTGGGATGAACTGGAACACAGACTGAACACAGGCAAACATTACTGTCTGACCACACTGCTGCTCTGATATAAAGTGATTCCTCACTCAGTGTTTTACAATCTAGTAGAAGTGTAGAAGGACAAACCGTTATCTTATCAGTGCTGCTGGATTTGGATGATGTTCAGGTCTAAGGTGTCTACAAACTTTTGGCACACAGCTTCTCTATCAGTGATGAATGGTTTGTTTTCTCTGTGGTTTCTGGTTTTTTACTTTTCTATATTTGGATTAGATGTTGGAATTCCCTGTTGTGTGCAAAGCGTCATGCAACTGAACGGAAAGTCTTGGGTCGGTCGGTCCCGGTCCAACGTTTGGTCTCGGTTCTCAGGAGCTGGGCTTCCAATGAAAACAGTGGTTGAGTTTTTGGTTTCAGGGTAAATCTGATGTACATGTGGCAGCTGCCATTGTGTTGTGGTGGTTGGCGCTAGGTGGGCATGGCAGGGTGTGTTAATAACACTCAGCTGTGTAATGATGAACAGGTGGAACATAGATGACTTCAACAGCTCCTTTCATTAGAACCTTCAGCAAGAACCTCCCCTATTCGAAAAGATGCAGAAGATGGACTGGATGCTCCTTATTACACTATACTGGAGTGAGTGAGTGGATGAACGAGAGAATGAGTGAACAAGTGAGTGAGTGAGTGAAAGAACGAGTGAATGGGTGAACGAGTAAGTGAGCATGTGAGTGCGTGAGTAAATGAGTTAACAAGTGAGTGAACGAGTAAGCGATTAAGTGAGTGAGTGAACAAGTGAGTGAGAGAACAAGTGAGTGAGTGAGTGAGTGAAGTAATGAGTGAGTGAACGAGTGAGTGAGCAACTGAGTAAGCGAGTGAGTGACTAAGTGAGTGAACGAGTGAACAAGTGAGTGAGTGAGTGAGCATGTGAGTGAGTGAGCATGTGAGTGCGTGAGTGAGTGAACGAGTGAGTGAGTGAGTGAAATAACAAGTGAGTGAGTGAACGAGTGAATGAGCAAGTGAATGAACGAGTGAACAAGTGAGTGAGTGAGTGAGAGAACAAGTGAGTGAGTGAAATAACAAGTGAGTGAATGAGTGAGTGAGTAAACGAGTGAGCAAGTAAGCGAGTGAGTGAGTGAACAAGTGAGTAAGCGAGTGAGTGAGAGTGAACAAGTAAGTGAGTGAGTGAGAGAATGTGTGAGTGAGTGAGTGAACAAGTAAGTGCGTGAATGCGTGAGTGAGCGCAAAAACGAGTGAGTGAGTGAGTGAGTTAGTGAACAAGTGAGTGAACGAGTGAGTGAGGGCAGTTGTAGCCTAGTGGTTAAGGTACTGGACCAGTAATCAGAAGGTTGCTGGTTCAACCCCCACCACTGCCAGGTTGCTTGAGCAAGGCCCTTAACCCTCAACTGCTTAGACCAGGGGTCTCAAACTCGCGGCCCGCGGGCCAGTTGCGGCCCGCAGGCCGATATTTTGTGGCCCCCGACATAACGTCAAAGTTCATTAGTTAGTGCGGCCCGCGCGGTTTTCTCACATGCACCTATTTTGCTGAGTCGTTGCGCAACTCTTTACCCTTCGCATTTTATTATTTTTTTCACTTAGCAACGTATTAGCAACGTCACTTGGCTGAAACGTGATTCAGAGCGACACCAAGTGGAAGGAAAATATATCCTGTCAGTCAGTGCAAGGTACAGAGGACAGAAAGGTGTGATCGCAAAAGAAAACGAATTTACCAAGATCAATTTAATCAAAAAGAGCAAGAATTTAAAATATATTAAACAGACAACGCACTTGATATTAAGAATTAAGAGAGGTGAAGTAACATGGACACCAGAGTTAGCTCAGTGGCGGAGAGATTTGGTAGAGCAGAAGGATGTGTAGGATGTAAACAAAAAGAATAAAATCTAGATCACTTTATTTATGAATGTGAAATGCATAAACACCTGAGAGATAAATTTAATAATGATAAGAAAAAAGAGTTCAAGTGCTCAAAAAAGCTATGAACAATGATAAAATTTTCAAATTCCTCTCAGAATATATAGAAAGGGCTTTCTGAATAATATCCCAAACACTCAGGTATTTGGCAGAGGTGGAAAGAGTACTCAAGTAAAAGTACTACTACTTTAAATAATTTTACTGAAATACGAGTAAAATTACTAGTCTAAAAACCTACTCAAGTAAAAAAGTAACTAATTTAAAACGTACTCAGAGTAAACGTTACTTCGTTACTTGTGTTAATAAAAAAAAATTTTCTTAACAATAGGGCGGGGTCTCTTCTGTGTAATGCAAACAGGACAAGTGGATATATCTCACAATAGTTGTTTTTAATTAAAATATAATAGAAAAAACATGTTGATAGAACATTTAAAACATTTAGGGATGTATAATGTGTCATTTTAGTACAGACCATCCCATAAAACATTTTCAAACTGTATAACCACTGAAGTTGGCATTAATTGTGGATTCTAAAGACCAGCCTTCTTTTCATCACCAACAAATACCAAACAACAGTCATACTGCAAATCTCATAACTCAAAACAAGTCACGGTTACAGGTGTTGTGACTTTCACTAAATGACCCAAAGAAAACCTTCAAGATGTAAGACAATTCTGGGAATAATGGATCTTTGAAGGTTTCCAGCAAAGAGTAGGTAAAAGAAGCCTATGTTCTGAAGAATTGTTCATGTTCTGAACTGTTATTAATAAAGATTGAGAAGTTTGGATCAGTTGTACTTTTGTTTGGAATACCTGAAACCCTTTTTTTGTGGAACACTTGATGGGGCCCAGCCGCTCCTAGACTCTACCTCCAGCGGCCCCCAGGTAAACTGAGTTTGAGACCCCTGCCTTAGACTGTATGCTGTCACACTTGTAAGTCACTTTGGATAAAAGAGTCCACTAAATGCCGTAAATGTGAACGAGTGAGTGAGTGAATTAGTGAGTGGGTAAATGCATGGTTGTGTTGCCCTGCAATGGATTGCTCAGTCCAAGTTGCATTCCTGCCATGTGCCCAGTGTTTCCAGGCGGCGCCATACCCGCTGCTACCCTGACCAGGAGAAAGGTTGAAATGAATGAATGATGAATCAGTGTAATTATAGTTTATATATTTGATTTATTTTTGAGTGGCACGGTTACCACAGATCTTCACGGTTGTGTGTTTTGCATTAGAGGAACTGAAGAACCTTGTGTGTTTTTTTCCATGCACCTCCTCAAAGCTAGCTACGCTTAGCGATGTTTTCTGATAGCGTCCAGCAGCCTGTGAAACGCCTGCCACCTCCAATCACCAATCAGACGTCTCGCTGGAAAATAACAACGGCGGGTCTCGGTCTGAAACGTGACCAACCTGAACACGCATCCACTGGTACGCTGGATTGTGTTTGACATGAGCACTCAACCGCGACGCAGTGACTCATCAGATGCTAATGCTAACGCTAGGAGACTGTACGGACCTCATACATTTATAGTTTTGACCTTAAAGAAAACAAGATGGAGCTTAATTCTGTCCACATGAGTTCAATATCATATTACGAGCCTCGTTGGGCATCAAACAACCATGATGAAAAAGAATTAGTTGCCATTTAACTAGCTTTTAACTAGCTGTTAATGGTTAATTAATATATTTTAAAAAGCTAGCATGTCAGCAGGAAGTAAACAGAAGCATTAGCTAGAACACTAGAGTATTTTGAAGCATTTGACTGGCTGTAAAGTATGGTTTCTTTATTTTTTATATTTGATAACCACTTATTTGAGGCATTATTATCATATAACAGGCATTTATGTAGCTATTAATGCTAATATTATCAATCAAACTAGCTAGCACTATATCTTTATATCAACCTTGTTGTAGCTGTTGCAGGTGACTTCCCATCTAGCTTCAACTTCAATATAGACATCTGTGCAAACTTCTGTCCAGATAAAGACTAATAATGTACAAAACACAATTAAAACAAGCTAGCATTTACAGGAATTAAACATTAGCACTTAGCCAGTGCAGCTATTTCACTAAGGTTTGTTATTAAATGTATTTTAGTAAAACATATACATGACAGTATCCAGTTTTTGTTATGTTAGCCACTAAAACATGAAGGACAACAAATGCTATCCAAGAAAAGGATACACAATTCAAACAAGCTAGCATATTGTAGCGTCGAGAATGGGATAGGAAATTGCTATTTTTGTGAACATGTGGACACACCCGTTCACACACATAGACATTCATACCACATTCACACAGCTGATGATGTATTTCTCACGTAGCCAGCCCATTCCCAGCGCTGAGCAACACGGTCACGGTAGATCTTGATACCACAGCCACAGTCCTTCTGGGTAAAGCAGCGGGTCGCTACAATATAAAACAAACAGAAGCAAGTAGCCAATAAATGTGACTTAGCTAATGTCTGATTAGTATAAAATTCCTTTATTATTTTACCTTTGTACATTTATACTATAGTGTTAGCTTGAAGGTTCATTGTGTAACAAACAATATTGAATTAAATCTGTTGCTGTGTGTGTCATCATTACTGGCTAACAACATGATTCAAACAAGCTAGCAATGAATTATGATTAAACACTCAGAAGTATATCACCGAAAAGTAAGTTAGCCAAGATTTTAATGCATTGTTTAACATTCTTTAACCAATCCAGCATAACAGAAACAGTTTAATTAAGCTAATGCCTTACTGGGACCAAAAGCATGATGGACAACAACTGCTATCTAGGAGATGATTGAAATGATTCAAACAAGCTAGCATATAAAATAAACAGCAGCAGCTAGTCAGGATGCTACTTTGCCAATATCTAGTTCATTTATTAAGTGTTGAATTTCATTTATTTAATTTCATTTAATAAATGTTGGCAAATTTTTGAGCTTCACTGTGTATCAAACAACATGATTCACTAGCTGGCGGTTTTTTATGTTTAAAGGATCAGAAGTACGGCCAGAAAAGTAAGTTAGCCAATGTTTGGTGTATTTTAAACATAATGAAAACAATCCAACATGTTAGAATGAGGCAAACAGAAGCAGTAAGCCAACCGAGCTAATTTAGCCAGTGGTTTGTTTATTATTTAGTGTATCAAGCAGAAAGAATTCACCATACTTTTAATGGTCTCCAGTTTTAGCTGTTTAAGCCTTTGGGTCCTTGGGTATCAAAAACATAATGGAGAAAAATTGCTGTTCAGGTAATAAATAGCATGAACGTATACATGATGGTCTCAAGTTTTTTGTTATGTGAGCCACCAAAATATGATGGACAACAAATGCTATCCAGGAAAAGGCTACACAATTCAAACAAGCTAGCATATGAAACAAAACTAAGCAATTAGCCAATAAATGTGACTTAGCCAGTGTCAGATTCATTACTTAGCATAAAAATTCCTTTATTTTTTTATATTTGTACAGTCATACTCTACTATAAGCTGAAAGGTTCATTGTGAAGCAAACAATATTGAATTAAATCTGTTGCTGTGTGTGTCATCATTACTGGCTAACAACATGATTCAAACAAGCTAGCAATGAATTATGATTAAACACTCAGAAGTACATCACCAGAAAGTAAGTTAGCCAAGGTTTTAATGCATTATTTAAGCATAACAGAAACAGTTTAATTAAGCTAATGCCTTACTGAGACCAAAAACATGATGGACAACAACTGCTTTCCAAGAATGATTGAAATGATTCAAAAAAAGCTAGCATATAAAATAAACAGCAGCAGCTAGTCAGGATGCTACTTTGCCAATATCTAGTTCATTTATTAAGTGTTGATTTTTTGACGTTTTTTGAGCTTCATTGTGTATCAAACAACATGATTCACTAGCTGGCAGTTTTTATGTTTAAAGGATCAGAAGTATGGCCAGAAAAGTAAGTTAGCCAATGTTTGGTGTATTTTTTACATAATGAAAACAATCCAACATGTTAGAATGAGGCAAACAGAAGCAGTAAGCCAACCGAGCTAATTTAGCCAGTGGTTTGTTTATTATTTAGTGTATCAAGCAGAAAGAATTCACCATACTTTTAATGGTCTCCAGTTTTAGCTGTTTAAGCCTTTGGGTCCTTGGGTATCAAAGACATGATGGAGAAAAATTGCTATCCAGGTAATGAATAGCATGATTCAAACAAGCTAGCATGTTAAGTTGGATAAAAATATTCATTTAGCCAGTAAAAGTAACTGAGCCAATGTGTACCTAATAGAGCAGTGTAATTCAATACCACCTTAAAAGCCCAACTGGGTAGCAATATGATTTACATGTTTAAGCTAGCATTGGCTGATACAGGGTACTAAAATCATAATGAACAATATTTAGAAAACCTAGCATGTTGGAAAAAAGGTCAATAGAAAATGTAGCCAATGTTTTCCGTGTGCATTTGTAATTGAATTTTACCTGTAAAGCTTCATCGGGTTTCAAATAAGCATGAATGGAATCTATTGCAATCCATGTGTACCTTACTGGCAAATTAAAGCATTTACACAAACGAGCAGTGGTTCTTATTGGATACAGAAGTACTCAGCCATGCTAGCTAGCCAACGTTCTGCTTTATTGTTTAGAATACTTTATAAATAAAGTTCAGTTCCAGTGTAATTCAGTGGTGGGCTGCATTTCAGCTTTATTTAAACCAGGTATTACAAGCTTTATTTGGTACCAGAGGCTAATGGTGGGCATCCGTTGCTATCCAAGTAATGACTAAAGTTGGCTAATAAAATAAGTCAAATAAGCTAGCATGTTAAAAGCAGGTAAACAAAACTCCTTGCCAGTACAAGTCATTTATCCAATGAGTTACGGCACACTTGAGGGACTTTTGTTTACCTTCTTTCAGTGCTAGCTTCCTTGAATGGTGTTGTCATTATTAGTCATTACTTGGATAGAATGGGTGGCTCGTGATGGATGATTGGTTCTCAGTAAAGCTTTTAATTCCATATTAAATCCATGTGGAGGAAAAAGCCTGGTTTAAATAATATCTACTCTGAAAAACAACTTCAGTACGGCTAGTAACGGCGCGCTAGTTATTTGGACCATGTTGTTAGCGTTAATGGCTAAGCAGACAGCAAATAATACTAATTATGGTAACCAATAGGGCTTGTAATCTAAAATTAAATCCATATGGATGAAAACATTGGTTTAAAGACAGTGTGCAGATGGGAAAGCTGTATGATCATCTGCAAGACCTCAGAAGGAGACTGTGCTCCCAGGACATTACCAGCAGGTCCTTCAACTTCTATATGTTTTGAGTTGTATCGTCCAAAAGTGCATCTTGGTGCGTCTCCTTCTCATGGGCTTCCACTACCAGAAAACAGGGTTCATCAGTCCGATGATTTACAATGTTTGGACATTCCTTTTCAAAACCATGGGCATTAACAGGTATTCCCATTAATTTCACAACCATGGGCACTTATAGGTAATTGGGCATTAATACGAGGGTTCTTCAAAAAGTTCCCACACTTTTTTAACTCTATTTAATAAGAATTTCAAAAACAAATTATATGACTTTTTTACATAGTCACCTTCCAATGCATTTTTTCCAGCATCTTACCAACGTTTTAATGCCATCAGCAAAAAATGTTTTAGTTGAGCGCATAGCCACTGATGCACCACTGCTTTCACATCATCACATGAAACTCTTCTTCCCCCTAAAGCTTCTTTGAGCTCCAAAAAGGTGGAAATCAGATGGCGCTAAATCCAGACTATAAGCTCTCTCAGTCTCTCAGACACGACCAATTACTTCTCCTCCCACCCTCACCATCTCCAACCAAAATATAAAAGTGAGGAAACTTTTTGAAGATCCCTTGTAGATACTCTACCTCCCACATGTTTTCATAGTCCACTTTCCGTTTTGCTTTTTTTTTTTTTTTTTACGTTGTTTAAATGTAATTAAAGGTGATGAGCGTAAATGACTTATGATCTCGAATGAGATGCAATACAGTGGGAGAAAGGTGTAGCTGGGCTTGCAGGTCTGGGCATGCTTGCTGTTGCAGTGCATTGTGGGACTTGTAGTATCAATGGTGTGTTTCCTATATACTGGCAGGCTCTATATAATTGGAAACTTTTTGAAGATTTTTTGTAGGTAATAGGTGGTAGTATGTATTGTTTTAAATAAAATAAATATTAAAAGAGAAAATGCTTATAATATGTAATGGTATTTTTATGGCCCATGTCACTGAATGAGTTCCATTTGCATGTAGTAACTCGATGAAATTAAACCTCATTTTCTATCTTTGTTCAACACTGAACTACTACAATACTAAACTACTCAGAATGTGTTTTGGTTAAACTTAGGCAACTTTGTTTAATTTTCACAAGGTTTCTAAGTGGAAGATGGTTTTATATGAGTAACAGGACTGAAAATAACAGGACTGAGTTTTTAACATAAAATTAGTAAATAGATGAAATGTAGCAGCATGGAGTTCATGCTAAATTTATGAAAATACTGGACACAGTCTAGTGATTTTTTTTTTTTTAAATAAACAAATAACAACTAAGAAAGAATGTAGGTAACAGGAATTTATGTTGAATCAGAGTTACAATATTACAATACAAAGGTAAAAAAAGGAGAACTTACTTTTGTTCTTTCTGTGACCTACAGTAGATTTCTGTTGAAAATGTGACTTTTATATATTTAAATATTTCTACATTTTTCAGAAAATTAATATGTCAAGGTAACAGGACTCAGTGAAACCTGGGGACATGACTAAAACATGTATTTTAACCACATTATTAAACATGTATCATGGATTTCTGAAAGAAGAGAGAGAGAGAGAGGGAGGAGAACTTTGTAGTTCCACAATTACTGACTGTAGTCCATCTGTTTCTCTGCATGCTTTGTTAGCCCCCCTTTACACTGTTCTTCAATGGTCAGGACTCTCCCAGGACCACTACAGAGCAGGTATTATTTGGGTGGTGGATCATTCTCAGCACTGCAGTGACACTGACATGGTGGTGTGTTAGTGTGTGTTGTGCTGGTATGAGTGGATCAGACACAGCAATGCTGATGGAGTTTTTAAACACCTCACTGTCACTGCTGGTCTGAGAATAGTCAACAGCGCCCCGTGGGCAGTGTTTTGTGACCACTGATGAGGGTCTTGAAGATTACCAACTTAAACAGCAGCAATAGATGAGCGAACATTATAACCACCTTCCTAATATTGTGTTGGTCCCCCTCTTGCTGCCAAAACAGCCCTGACCCGCCAAGGCATAAACTTCACTAGACCCCTGAAGGTGTGCTGTGATATCTGGCACCAAGATGTTAGGAGCAGATACTTTAACTCCTGTAAGTTGCGAGGCGGGGTAAGTTCCATGGATCGGACTTGTTTGTCCAGCACATCCCACAGATGCTTAACTGGGTTGAGATCTGGGGAATTTGGAGGCCAAGTCAACACCTCAAACTCATTGTTGTGCTCCTCAAATCATTCCTGAACCATTTTTGCTTTGTGGCAGGGCGCATTATCCTGCTGAAAGAGAATCAGGGAATACCGTTTCCATGAAAGGGCGTACATGATCTTAGGTAAGTGGTATGTGTCAAAGTAACATCCACGTGGATGGCAGGACCCAAGGTTTCCCAGCAGAACATTGCCCAAAGCATCACACTGCCTCCGCACCGTGTGATGCAGAATGGCCCGCATATAATAGCTTCCGATGAGCACCAAATGCAGAGTAAGTCAGTAGGAACCTCCGTTAGTGGTTTATTCGAGCCAGTTTCTCACCACATGGATTTAATAACAAATTTTAAGCCTCACTGGGTACCAAACAATGACAACAAGCATCCATCACTATCTATTAGCAGCTTACTGGAATACTTTACCAGTATAAGTCAACATTTGATTTGTTATCAAATGTAGGCTGTTTAACAGGAACTATTTTTCCAGTAAAGGGTTCCATTACAGGTTACATTAAAGAGGGCTTCCATCCACATGGCTTCAATATCCTCCCGCGTAGCCACTGCAGTCTATTAGCGCTGCCTGCTACGAGAGATACAGTTACTCTGAAGCGGCAGCGGCTCCCTGATTGCACTTTTACAGTTTTATGAGCTCTCAGATGCGCTAAATGCGCTTCAGATGTGAGCCGGGCTGGATCTGTGTCTGCCCGCGTCAGGCCCTACACGTCGGGCTCACCGTATCGGATTTGTTTCTTGGCAGGCAGCGCGACGGCGGATGTCAGATCAGCCTTAAGGTTGATCGACAATCCACGGTTGGCTTTCTATCTTCAGAAACTACACAGAAATCTCTGTTCAGTCTCAGGGAAAAGCAGAGGGGTTTTTCTGCACATGGTTCGACCCCCACCAATTTTTTATTCGATTAGGCAAAGTGAGATTTGTTGGAGTGACTGGAAATGCCAAACTAGTCACGTACATCCTGGAGCTGGCATTAAAACGTGAAGGCTTCGATATAGGTCAAAGTCATACAGTCTTTGGCAAACCGTGATGACTGGAATTAATAACGGCAATAAAATAAATCTACAGTCACGCTAGCTGTAGTCAGGGAAATTTCGCAAGGAAATGTACTCTCATTTCAATGGAGTTCAAACGTTTTAGGTCAACGTTTTAGGTCAAAGTGCCAACTTTAAATAAAAAACAAATGCACAGTTGGGTGGCACACTGTGACACGAGTCCTAAAGACCTGGGTTTGATCCTCACCAGTAGTCACTGTCTGTAGAACACTTGACGTGTCCTCATGTATTTATGCACCTTGCTAGAATACAGAGATATAAACAAACAAGCTGCTCTGCTCTATGGTAGAAGAAATCAACAAACAAACTTGCAGTCAGGTGGTGCAACTGGAAGAGCATTGCGACATGGGGTTTTTAAAACCTTCAGTGACAGCATGTACTTTTTTATGTTCTCCCACCTTTTAAGAACAACTGTAAAAGAGTGGAGAAATATAAACAAACAAGCTGCTCTAGCCTTCAAAGCACATACAGATTCTACATGGTAATATAAGCTCAACTAAACCAATCTGCAGTTGGGTGGTGCAGATGGTAGAGCACTTAGACATGGGTCTTCAGAACCTAGGTTTGATCCTTACCTTTACTCACTGTCTGTATCTTTAAGTACTTCAGTTTCACTCCATTCTCCCCAAGAATATTAAAAAAGTGGGAAAATATAAACAAACAAGCTGCTCTAGCCTTTAAAGCACATAACGATTCTGCATGGCAATATAAGCTCAACTAAACCTGTTGAGCAATGCAGATGGTAGCACACTGCGGAATGGGCCCTAAAGATCGAAGATCCTTACCATCGATCACTGTCTGTTTCTTCAGGTACTTCAGTTTTCTTTCTCACTTTAAAATATTGAAAAAAAAGTGGAGAAATATAAACAAACAATATAAACAAACACTTTGAAAACGATTTTACATGATAATATAAGCTCAACTAAACCAATCTGCAGTTGGGCGATGCAGAAAGTAGAGCACTTAGACATGGGTCCTAAGGATCCAGGTTTAATCCTTACCTTCGGTCACTGTCTTTCTTCAGGTACTTAAAGAAGTGGAGAAATATAAACAAACAAGCTGCTCAGGTGGTTATAGGGATGTATTTGCATGATCGTACGCAGATATGGTAAAATAAACTACACACATCTACAACTTCTCTGTAACCTTCCTTTATTAAAGTGCTTCTACTTTAGCTACCTCCCATTCTCTACGTTTTAGGAGAGCATCTGTGGCGATATAAACCCCATTTATAGCTTGACTTAGTGAAAGTTCCAATTCGTCTCAAAAAGTTTTGGGTTAAACCAAACTTACTAAAGTGTGTCTTTATGGTACTCACTTTGTGCACAATCTTGCCACAAATAGGACCGGAAAGGACCTTCCCCAAACTGTTGCTACAAAGTTGGACACACATCATTTATCATTCATAATAGATTAGCAATGGTTGTGGCTGAAACACTTAAAATCGACAATAAAACATGCAAGAAGTTAAAAATAAAAAAGCCCAATGTTAAACAAGTCCAAGCTCTCTGTGAGGGGGTAGAAGTTTGGGGGAAGACCGCGGTTTTCAATGACACTCTGAACGTTTACATGAACTCAGAGGAGGCGCTGAAAAATGTGACAGCTCCCCTCCTGAGTGGCGAGCGCTAAATGAGCGAGAACGTCCTGGCTGATGTAAACACGGTGAGAAAGAGCGGGCCGGCCGGCAGCGGTAGCACCTCTCTTGTTTTCAATATCGCTGACGCGTGTTATTACATGTCCAAGCTGCTCGGTGAATTTCTTCTGAACAGTAGCCAGCCAATGCAACCAACCGATATGTCTGTTTTTCTACATTTCTAAGATCTGCAAGACCTTGAAAAAATATTCAACCCCTCCCTTGCTTTCCAAACGTTCATATACGTACATAATGATTATCACTACCTGTATCAGGTCTTACATTTTTGAACCAGAAAATAATTTTCAACTATGTGATGGAGCAGTTTTTGGCCAGCACTTGGGTGATTTTTTTTTTTAAGCGACCCACATTTTGTCCATGATTTTTACTGCAACCCAGGCAACACAAACAATGCATCAAAATGAAACACAAAAGGAAAAATAATTAATAAAAAAGGTGACAATCTGGTCCCACCGTGGTTTACAAGATAAAACATAAAGCCTCCACAAGGGGGCGTTTGTGTACAAGTTTTTTTTGTGCTTACATGCCTGCAAAAATTAATTTACTGTATTTAGTTATTATTGTTTTTCTCGGCGACACATTTTTTTGGTTCTCGACCCACCCAAGGGTTGTGACCCAGGGTTTGAAAAAAGTCTTTCTGGGTTTGTCTTCCATTTGTCTACCTGGGTTTGAAAAAAGCATTTTTAAGGGTCAGGATGAAGACTTGGTTGGCACGGTGGGTAGCACTGTCGCCTCACAGCAAGAAGGTCCTGGGTTCAATCCCCAGGTGGGGAGGTCCGGGTCCTTTCTGTGTGGAGTTTGCATTTATAGGAGTTTGCATGTTCTCCCCATGTGTACGTGGGTTTCCTCCAAGATTAACATGCTGTCAGGTTAATTGGAGACACTGAATTGCCCTATAGGTGAATGGGTGTGTTTGTGTGTATATGTGTGTCAGCTCTGCGATGGACTGGCGCCACATCCAGGGTGTTACTGTGTGCCTTGCGCCCATTGAAAAGCTGGGATAGGCTCCAGCACCCCCCCTGTGACCTAATTGGATAAGCGGTTAAGAAAGTGAGTGAGTGAGGATGAAGACTTTGACTAGGCCTTTTAGGGACATTGCTTGCTTTCCAGTTTAGTCTTTCTGGTAGAGCTGATCAAGTTTTATAAATAAGAGTTTCTCTGTAGTGTGATTTATTAATTTTACACCATCAATCCTGATCAGACTGTCAGCCCCTGCTACATCAAAGCATTCCTATAACACAGACATGTCAAACTCAAGGCCAGAGGTACAATTACATCAGGCTCGCCAGTAAATATGACACATACACCGTTGATACTACAAGTCCCAGAATGCACTGCAACAGCGAGCATGCCCAGACCTGCAAGCCCAGCTGCACCATTTCCTAATTTATTGCACATTCATTTGAGATTAAAAGTCAGTTAGGCTCATCACTTTTAATTGCATTTGTTAGATATTTTAAGTGTCCATATACTTTTGGTGCTGGACTTTTTAACTGTTAAGCTGAGCGTACCATTTAACAACCTGTCTGTTCCTGCAGATAATGCTAACCACAGAGCCGTTATGATCTGGTTCTGCCTATTCTAGAGATATATGCATATATGTAAGCTCTTGTAGTACTCAGAATGGGTCATGAAAACAGGGGCTTTCAAGACAGGTGGGAGGCAAAATATCTATTTAGTGAGTGGATACGGTATTTAAAAACATCATACCAGCACAACACACACTAACACACCACCACCATGTCAGTGTCACTGCAGTGCGGAGAATGATCCAACACCTAAATAATACCTGCTCTGTGGGGGTCCTGATCATTAAAGAACAGGGTGAACGCAGGTTTAAAAAAGCATGCAGAGAAACAGATGGACTACAGTCAGTAATTGTAGAACTACAAAGTGCTTCTAGAAACAAGAAGGTGGTCATAATGTTTTGTTGAAAGTTAACATCAGCCATAAACCAGTTTGCCTTGTTTGTGGAGCTGGCGTGGCCATAATTGAAGAACATATTTTACTTTTGCACTTTATCCTGTTTTAATAAAAGTTGACGCTGTTTGGCCCTCTGTGATTGAGTTTGACACTTTTGCTATAACATGATGCTACCTCCACCATATTTCCCAGTGGGATGGTGTCATCTGACTTAGATTTCCACCACACCTTAAACTTCAAGCCAAACAGTCTTGTTATCCCCCTCTAAGGTCTCATCAGATCTTAGATATGGTTGGATACAGTTAATCCATGAACATCAACTTCAGTCACACACACTGACATCTGCAACTGATCTAGATCTAGGAAGAGTTGCTGTATTCATCCTCCCTCCCTGCAGCCATAACAAACTTTCATCCTATATAAAGGATTTTTAGAAGATTTTGGACTGTGTCTGTGGGAATTTGTGCCTGTTTTGTTGTAAGAGCATTTGTGCTAGAAATCCTGGACATTCCAGTTCATCCCAAAGGTATTGAGTAGGGTTGGGGTAAGAGCTCTGTTCGGGGCTCTGTATCCCTCTCCACACGGTTAGAACCCTGACCTGTGTAAATGCTGTCTAAATTCTTTACCAACTTGATAGACCTCACAAAGAAATAGGTAATTAAACCTTTTGAATAAAGGAATCGAAGAGCTGCTGATCCGCACAGTTCTGACAGATGTGTTAAAGCTGGGCAAAGTGCAATCTGATAGTGTGTAATACAGAAGTGATTTTAGGGGCTGAATATTTTTAAGGCTGAAAAAGTGTATATTAAATGTTCTGCTTGTCCCTTGTTTTTATTGGGGTTAAGGGTCAGTAGAAGCAGATCCTCGAACAGCTAATGAATTTTCCCGCAGGCTTGATTATCCCCGACAAGAGCTGCTGGAACGTTTCAGACCTCCATGGTAGAATCAGATATAGCGTTATTGCAAATTTTGTGGGCGCAATTCTGCGATGCATGGTTGCTTCTGGAGTAAACTAGAAGCAGGCCAGGCGTCTTGATTGCTACGTCTCATTCCCGTCTAAGAGATCCGACTCGAGTGACTTGCGATTAGAAAACAAGCGTGCGAGATATCGTTCCATCTCCACCAAGCCTGTAAGCGATTAAAAAATCGCTCGTTTTTAATTTTGCAATTATGCTGATTGTATTTTTCTACGGCCGCAAATTTGCAATTACCTCCAAAAATTCTCGGACGTTTTTTTCTCGCGCTCTCTTTCTCTCTCTCGCTTTTCTTTTTTCTCTATGGATCTCCGAGGCGGCCGAGCTACACTGTTTCCTTCCTGGCTGCCAAGTAAATGAGGAACATTTGTGGCCTGAGTGAAGTGGAGAGCCTCGTAATGGGATGGAAGCTGGAACGGTAAGCCGAGCCGAATATCCATCTTAGCAGATTGATTTTCACGCATGTGTTCCCCGCTCCTAGCTAACACTTTATAGAAATGAAAACAGCAACCAATGATCCCCCCACCCATCCCCAAAAACCCCTGTTTGCAGGCCAGATGAGGAACAGCATCACAATTTCAATTATTTATACGCTGTGTACGTAAACAGCATCACTCTCGTTAATGGACTTTCCACTCACAGCTTGGAAAATGACGTGGTACAGAGACCAAATTTAGACCTCCATGGATCATGTCCGGGCACAGTGATGCTGGTACAGACAGGATCAATTCTCTGAATACAAGAAGCTGCCCCCCCTGTGCACAAAGCGATGTTCATAATGACAGGGTTTGATGGTTTGACAAGATTGGTGTGAAAGAACTTCAGTGACCTTCACTAAACCCTAACTTAAACCATGCTGAACTCATTTGGGATGAATTAGAACTTTGATTGTGAGCCAGGCCTTAACATTTACATTTGACATTTTTGGCATTTAGCAGATGCTTTTATCCAAAGTGACTTACAGTTGTGGCAGTTTACAATCTAAGCAACTGAGGGTTGAGCAAGGTTAAGGGCATTGTTCAAGGGCCCAGTGATGGTAAGCTGGCAATGGTGAGGCTTGAACCAGCAACCTTCTGATTACTGGACCTTCTGATTACATCCTCAGCACTGAGGATGAATTTATAACGTCACTTTACACTATTTGATTAAATTGATGTTATTGTATCTGGATTGGCATCACTGTATCTGCTCATTACTTAAACCTCAGAGCTATTCAGAGCAGCCAATCCACCTTCTGCACATCTTTCATACAGATAGTAATGAAGGCCAGGGATTAAACATGTGATGCTGGAGCTGTGCAGCACTAACACGTCATGCTAAGGCACAATGTCATATTTAAATATAGGCTAATCAAATAAAATACCAGCAGGGCAGCACAGTGGTGGAGCTGACAGAGTGGGTGTCACACAGTAATGTGGGTCCTGGTTACCTGGGTTCAGTTCTCACCTCCGGTTAGCCCTGACCAGGATGAAGTGGTTATAGGCTAGCGGTTAAGGTACTGGTCCAGTAATAAGAAGGTTGCCGGTTCAAGCCCTACTACTGCCAGGTTGTCACTGTTGGGCCCTTGAGCAAGGCCCTTAACCCTCAATTGCTTAGATTGTATACTGTCACAACTGTAAGTCGCTTAAGGCAGTTGTAGCCTAGCGGTTTAGTTACTGGATTAGTAACCGAAAGGTTGCCAGATTGCCACTGTTGGGCCCTTGAACAAGGCCCTTAACCAGCAATTGCTTAGACAGTGTATACTATCACAATACTGTAAGTCGCTTTGGATATAAGCGTCTGCTAAATGTAGAACATGTAAATGGTTAGTAAAACTAAATAAAGGAGGGAACACTTGCCAAGCTATGAAGTGTTTGAAATGGTTCCTGGAACTGGACTCGTACTGTCCCAGTGTTCCAGTAGGTGTGGGGGAACTGAGAACAGGCCCGGTGTTTACAGACCCGCTTCACACAGGCTCGTGTCTGTAGTTTAAACACTGACGTGGTTATTGCTGGATGAGTAGCATTAGCGATGAGCCATATGGCTTCTGTCTGTCCTACACCTCTTTATAAATCACACGTCTATATACTTTCGAGCCGTTTCACTTTTAGACACCCGGGTGTTAATGGCTAGTGGTGGTCACTGATGGATGCATTTAGCGCTGATGTGCTTTTTTGGACTCCCACGCTCTCGTGGTTTACACACTAACCTCATATTCTATTCTCCTTTTTACAACTAGGATATTTTTCCCATTCATTCATTCATTCATTCATTCATTCATTCATTCATTCATTCATTTATTTATTTATTTATTTATTTATTTATTTATTTATTTTATTTTTTTATTTTTTTATTTTTTTATTTTTTTTATTTTTATTTTATTTTTTTATTTAGTTCCAGTTTGTGTTTTTACATCATTTTAAAATGTCCACAATAATCTTTGTGTTTGTTTAATGTTTTTTTTTTTATTCTAATTAATAATGAAATATTTTGTATAGTTTTTAATCCATTTTGTTGTTTTTTTATTTTGCATTTTTATTATTCTTACACATTTATGTCTCATTAAAAGCTTTTCTAATTAGTGGGTTATTTATTCATTTATTTATTTTGCTAAATATTTGTATTATTTTCTGTCCTTTTTTTATTTTTTATTTTTTTTAAATCAAATCCTTTTAATAGCTTTTAGAATTTTTGATCCACAGTGGTTTTTCTTCTCTTTTAAATATAAATTCCATTCTATATCATTTTCAAAAGAAACTTTCAATTTTGTGGGGTGTTTTATTTATTTGTTTAGTTTTTCCAAGTTCCCCAATTCTCTCCCAATCTAGTTTTTATTTCTCAGATTGTTCATTTCTCAAATACTTCACCTCACGCTGACCGAGGAGAGCTGCAGTCACACGATGACTTCAGTTCTATCCAACACTTGTGCAAGTACCTCGACCAGCCAGCAGAGGTCACAGTTGCAGTAGCAACAAGGAACCCCATTCACCATCCCTCTCTTAGACATAGCCAATCATCTTCAAGCTGAAGAAAACTTAAAGACATGAAATAAATACACAAAAAGCTACTTATATTTATAAATATATATATATTTCAGTATTAAAGTACCTACACACTTGAGGGTGCAAAAGTTTGGACACCCCTCTGATCTGAATATTCTACATGCCACAATATTTTTTTGCACTACACTACAATGTCATGTCAGTAAATTAACAGTAATTGTTGTGTGTTTAGAAATTTGTTCCATGTACAGCAGCGTCTCTTAACCATTTTTCTCCTAGACCCCCTGTGTTCAATTTAAAAAAATTATAGGACCCCCCTAGAAACAGGTTATAATATTGTACTTTTAGCAATAATAACAAAATTATTGTGTTCTTGCTCATGGGAAATTTGATGAATCCATGATGAAGGTATAAATCTTGGTATTTTCTGATTTTGGTTGATGTAGTGGGTTACTTCTGGTGAACTGGTGGTCCTCACCTGGGACTATTTTAGCAGGATATGAACCTACAACTGAGTCCTTTGTCGTTGCTGTTCATTGACCTTTGCACTTTTGTAAATGTGTCCATTCTCAGGCTATAAGCAGTTCAAAATATATTATGACATCATAAAAGATCTCCCATATGCCAATAGCTTATTGATTTTCCCATCCCATCATGAGTGATTATTTTTTACTCTTTTTAATCATATGCAATGGGCCCCTTCTCTAGAATCACTGAGGTCCCCTAGTTAAGAACCACTGATGTACAGGACATCTTCACTTATTTTTTCTACCAGTGAGCACAACCTTGTTTATATGGCTTCAGATGCTTGTGGCGTTCTGTCATGATTTGTACACAAAGCACAATGAGCATCATGCTAATCCTGCGTTTCTGCTGTATGATCCCTTCCAAATATTTGAGTTCCTGTAAGAGGAATGATGATGATGCTGAAGGTCAGGCTGGATCAGGGTTAGAATGACTCACATACTGATGGAAAGGCTGGGTCGTCACTGAGCCGAGATGGAAAAGTGAAGTGAAATATTCCTCCAGCTCTGAGCTCCGGACTGTCAGATCCATCTCCACATCTACTCTGATGGGTTCACGTAACGAACCACAGGGGATCGCAGGCCTCCTCAAAGCAGCGGCCAAAATCAACCGAGAAACAATGTGGCAGGTATGAGAGTTCCAGCAGAGTGCTGCTCTGACCCACCTCTCATCCAGATTTATCACTTTTATCTCTGATCCCCATGATGCACTGCGCAGTGACTTGGCAAAACAAACGTTGAGGATGGAGACTCCTGCCATGATTCTTTTTTCATACGTGCTTCAGATATGATCATGGAAATTCCTCAAGTGTTGCGCAAATGTGATCAATATCAAGAAGTTTCGACAAAATTGGGAAAGTGGACGAGGAGGCACGTTTCTGTAGAGCTGATGTACGCTGAGATACTGTGTGTGTATAAGGTCCATTGTGTAAACAAATGGGATGCTTGTAGCTTTGTGGAAACAGTTTGGGGAAGGCCCTTTCCTGTTCCAGCATGACCTTGCCTCAGTGTACAAAACAAGTTTCATAAAGACATCTTTCAAGTTGAGATGAATTGGAATGTCTATTGAGAACCAGGCCTATCCATCCAGCATAAATTCCCACAATCCATCCATTCATTCATTCATTTTCTTATCCGCTTATCCAATTAGGGTTGCAGGTGTGCTGAAGCCTATCCCAGCTTTTCAATGGGCGCACAGCACACAGTAACACCCTGGATGGGACGCCAGTCGATCGCAGGGCAGACACACATACACACACACACACACATACACACACCCATTCACTTATAGGGCAATTCAGTGTCTCCAAATTGACTGCATGTTTTTGGACTGTGGAAGGAAACCAGAGCTCCTGGAGGAAACCCATCGCCCCGCCTGGGAATCAAACCCAGGACCTTCTTGCTGTGAGGCGACAGTGCTATCCACTAAGCCACCCACAATCTCCCACAATCTCCCACAATCCAAATTCTCACAGTAGCCCTAAACATCTTATGTGTAAGGGGAATGGGGCAACTTAATCATAATGTCCATTGTTTTGGAATTGAATGTCCAGCAAGCTCATGGTTCAGGGTGTCCCAATACCTTTGGCTATGTAGTAAATCAATAAGGATTTGGATGATTAAAAAGTGCTAAAAATTATTAATTAGAAAGCCATTTATATTTAGCAGACTTGCAATCATGGATGATTATAAATTGGAGCAATTCAGGGTTGAGTGCCCTGCTCAGGAGTCCAACAGTGGCAACCTGGTTGTGCTGAGGCTTGAGCCAGCAACCTTCTGATTACTAGGTGAGTACCTTAACTGCTGAGCTACCACTGCTTACCATCATCCTTGAGATCTTTGAGGCTGTACGGCACCCACACTGCTTTACCACCCCAAGGGAATTAAAATGAATCTACTTTTATTTATTTATTTATTTGCACTTACCACTTTATCTTGGTCAGGGTTGTGGTGGATCCAGGGCCGCCTGAAATTCTGGCCCACTTATACTTGAGAGCAATTTAGATTAGCCATTCCACCTTCTGCTTGGTTTGGGAGGTGGTCGTTGACCCACATGAAGATGAAAAGAAGATGCCAAAACTACAGGTCCACAGAACCCTTGTTGCTGTGCAGCACTCTCACTAGGGAATGTGCATAGATTTTCATTAATTCATTTCCACTAAGCACGTCATCCTGACCAGGGTCATGGTGGATCCATTGCAGAAATACACCCTGGAAGAAGCAAGAGTCCATCTTATTTTAATAGCCATACAATTTACTTTAGCAAATCCACCTTCTGCATGGTTTTTTTTTTCAGAGGTGGAGGAAACCAGAGTGTAGTTTAAGCATTCCAAAACATCACAGAGTGACTGGAGACAAGGTTGGAACCCCATGCTGCAATGGGGCACCCCACACCGCCGAGAAAACCACTGCTAACCCCTGCAAGGTCAGTATTCCAGAGATTTATCTTCTGATGATCATCTAAGAAGAACAAGCAAGCACTAGCACATCGTTCATCTAACAACAGCTGGAGAAAAACATGGCAGAACTTCCCACCTTCACAGATCTAGCCAAAAGATAAAAGTGATAAATGTTTCAAATTCTGAACCTGAAGCTTTTAATTGGCCGCCTGAGCATTTCTTTATATTTCTGAAGAATTAAAGTATCATCAGATGATCCATGTTCTGTGATTCACCAGATTCTCTTCTGCCAGTCCGCTGGAGATGATCAGATTTGATGTGAAGCTGTTGTTAGAGATGATAAAGCTCTAAAGAGTTGTGCAAATATAATCAATATCAAACTAAAAACGTTTCCAAACAAGAAAGACGTCCTTAAAAGGAGCCAGATTTACACGCTATAGCTTATACACAATGTGGCCAGAAGTATGTGGACAACACTTTATTTATTTATGAATAAATGAATTGAGGTGTTTGAGGAAGACCCATTTCTACCAGGTGTATCAAATCGGTTCTTAATTAATTTTATGCCTTTAATTTTAATGACAATAATTTGGGGAAGGTTTTTTTCTACTCCAGCATGGCTGTGCCAGTGTACACAAAGCGAGAACAAGTTTGGTTTGGAGGAATTCAGGTGGCCTGCCCAAATCTAATCAAACACCAACAACAGTGGAGTCTCCAGTCATGTTTGAGGAGGGTAATTTAGCCTGCTCACCCTCCCTCCGACAATCCCTTCTTATTTGCCCACACCTTCGGTGAATTCGCACGCAGAGGGCCACACCCTCATCTCCGGGCTCTTACACTTTCTGTACAGGCACCTTGGGCTACTAACCCGAGTCCTTGCACAGCGTTGAAGACCCCACACACTTTTCGGTCCGGCCTTTTCCCATCTGGCAGACCTTTTTTTTTTTTTGCATTTCCTCCCAAACTAGTCATATCCAGTTACCTGATTGCATTACGCTTCCTCTCTACTGATGTTGATCTCCACCCTGACTGAGGAGAGCCGTGACTACCACACGCCCCCTCCAACACGTGCTGCATCTTTTAACCTGCACAAGGCGAGTTCATATGCAAATCTGCTTTGTGTACGGAGAGACACACCCTGATCACATTATCCCTCATCTCTGTGCAGGAGCCATTAATCAGCCAGCAGAGGTCGTAATTGCATCAGTTATGAGGAACCCCCATTGTTCCGACACCTCCTTAAACAGGCAATCATTGTTCGTGTAGGTGCTCAGCCTGATGGCAGAGCTGAGTTTCAAACTGACAAGTTTGAGATGTCAGCTCTGGTGTCCTAGTGCGTTTTATCACTGTGCCACCTGAGCGTCCCACCCACCTGGCAGACTTAATGACCAATTTTGTCTGCTGCAGGCATTGCCAATTATGCCCGCTAAGGGGCGCCCAGCCAACATTTTTGTTTTTCTGAATAACCCAATTAGACATCAGCTTCAACTCATGGACACATGACCTTACATTTCTTACATTTTTTACATTTCATTTGAGCACTGATGTGTTACTTTGTGAGCAGTTGTTTCCTCCATGCTACTCTCCCATCAGTCCATTATTTACCCTGTATCTAATATGCTGTAAAGTCCTAGATCCTAGAGTCCTAGAGCTCTTGGAGAAATTTCAGCAGACTGCTGGGTAAATTCATCTTGGATTGTTTTTTTTTCTTTCTTATTTTAGGCTTTTCACTGTATTTCAGTGGAGTCCTAAAGCTTTAAAAATGCTGATATATGTTTAGTCATTCACTTCTCTGGAATTTCCTATGATCATGATATAGTGTTCCTGTAGATACTTTACAGTTCTGCTTGACCCTGATGGTAAGGTTTCAGATCAGTGAGATCGAGCCTGGCTGTGTTTAATTAGCATGTATTGATGTCATTTTGGATTCCAAGTGGTAAAATGATGTGTGGATTTGTAACTAATCCTGATTGATTCATTGTGAAATGCCATGCATGTACTGGCATCCCATCCAGGGTGAAATCCCGATCCCAAGTGATCCAACCAGCATAAAATGTTCACTGAGGATGAAGTCATGAATGAATCTCAGATTTTCATGCTATATTTTACAGCGTTTTGGCAAAGTGAAGACTAAAATAAGTTCTGCAATGAGTGATGATCAGATTTCTGGGTGTCTTTGGGAGGTGATCGATTTGAAAGTAAACCCATTGTATCAGAAGATAAACTTCTTAAATTGCGCAAAACCAAGATCAGTGTTGGACACGGAACATGTCTTGTCTGATCAATCAAATCTGAGGTTAAATATTGGCTTTTTATTTTTGACTAGATTTAAATAGCATTCCAAAAATGTAAATAAAAAACAGACAGAGGTGATTTGCAAATCCTGTTCAACCTGTATTTAATTAAAATATTAAAATCTTTGACTATGACACCATGCTGTTGTGCAGAAGGTGGCTTGGCATTATCTTGTTAAAAGAGTGGAAGCATGAAAGTCATGCATGCCATTGGCATCATCACACCACCATACCATGTGGGTAGTGGTAGCTCAGTGGTTTAAGTACTGGACTAGTATAGTAATCAGAAGGTTTCGGTTCAAACCCTACTTCTCCCAAGTTGCCACTGTTGGGCCCCTGAGGTGGATTCGCAGCTAGAAAAGTATTTGGACACCTGACCATAAGCTTCATTCAGTCTATTTTAAAACAAATGGTATTCAAATGTGATTTTTTTTCAAAAGCTTCTCACAAGACTTGGAAGTATGTCTGTGGGAATTTGTGTCCAGTTAGTGTTTGTATGGCTGTGCACTGATGTTCAATTCCAGAACTGTTCAGTAGGGCTGAGGTCAGGTTTCTGTGCAGGCCAGTGGAGTTTCTTTAAACCAAGCATTTCTTCATGTCTTTATAGACCTTGCTTTGTGTTCAGAGGCACAGTTATGCTGAAATAGGAAAGGGCCTTCCCTAAACTGTTGCTGCAAAGTTGGAAGTTTATAATTACCTTTTTAGAATTTAATTCTTTCACCTGTTAGTAACTGTTGTGGCTGAAACACATTTACATTTTCAGCATTTAGCAGAAGCTTTTATCCAAAGCGACTTACATTATACAGTCTAAGCAATTAAGGTTTAAGGGCCTTGCTCAAGGGCCCAACAGTGGCAACCTGGCAGTGGTGGGGTTTGAATCAGCAACCTTCTGCTTACTAGTCCAGTACCTTAACCACTAGGCTACAACTGCCAACATGAAACACATAAACTCAACTACAAGAAGCACAGCAGTATGTTGTAAATGAATGAGTAAAGGTTTGACTTTGTGGTTCCCTGTATTAGATTTCTGCCATGCCTAATGCTTTAAGGTGGTGCCAGACCCACTGTGGCCCTGACCAGTATGAAACAATAAGTAAAAATGACCAAATGAAGGCTTTTGACATGTATCGCACATGCAAGTTCATTTTATTTTTGCAGTCATACTTTTTTGTAGATCATATGTACTATACAGGATGTCATGATAGTAGTATTGGCTCACAGCTTTAGGGTTCTAGGTTCAATTCTCAGCACCAGTAATGCCTGTAAGGAGTTTTGTTTGTCAGATGTGTTTTCGTTTTACTTACCAGACAGATGCAAAAGGTGGATTCACTGCCTTAAAATTCACCTTTTCATGCACTGTGGCCCTGACCAGGATAAAGTACTAAGAAATTAATCACTATTAGTAGTATGTGTGACATGGTGACTGCTAGTCTTCATGTCTTACAGCTTAAGTGGTCTGGGTTTGATCCTTCTTTGATCATTCTTTGTGGAGTTGGTATGTTTCTTCTGCATTCACATGACGTTCTAATTGGTAGCCTGGTTCTATTCCACCATCCAAACACATGCCAGTATATGGATTTTTAGGTCCTAATTGCTCCTAAAACACCATGTAATGGTTTGTTGTATTCCGCCACTTGAAATTAATAAATTGTTAGCTGTTTTTGATATTTTGTCCACCACCTGTGTATCATTTAACAGACAATCACTAGATGGCTGGTGTGTGTGTTAATAATGCAGCTGTGTGCAGCTGGACGGTGTGTTGTGTTCATTTCCTGTTCATCCTGAACACCAGCCGTGTGAAGGTCAGCAGCTGCATCGAACATCAAGCAGACCTCGTACTTTTTCAATTAGGAAATCAAACAAATAGCACTTCAGCATGAAGCACCCAGCTGCAAAAATCAGCTCCGTCACTCGTGTGATCTGAGAGAAAGTAACTGCAACTGGGAACATGATGAACTAATATATACCCAAAAGTATACGGGTTACTTGCACAATATTGCACCTTACTCTTTAATATCTTTGCTGCTTTTTGATTAATTAGGATTTTAAGGTCATGTTTTACACACTTTGGTTACATTCATCAGTTCAAGGTTTTAATGTCAAACACAGTCATGGACAATTTTGTATCTCCTGGCACCCAGTTGGTGCAGCGGGATTTTCCACTACCACATCAGCGTTGAGGTTCTTTAGCGGGCACAATTGGCAGACAAAAACAAAACTGGCCACTGTGTCTGCTGTGTGTGAAAAGATCGGACCAGACCATGATTAGCAGACTGAGGCACATGTGCAGAAGTGGATGAGCCTCATGTGTGAATCCACCGAGGAGCTACCGGAGGAAACCCATGCATTGGGGAGAACATGCAAACTCCACACAGAAAGGACTTGGCCCATCTACCTGGGAATCAAACCCAGGACCTTCTTGCTGTAACCTTAATAAACCTTACAATGCTAATTGAATATCAGAATATATCAGATGACCACGTCCTGGCCATCACAACACTTGTCTTTGGTCCCGCCCCCCTCATTTTCTTTAGACTAGACAATATTAGACAATATTTCTTGTATTCATTGTAAGTACTTTACTGTTTTTATCTGTGTTTTCTTAAACTTTTGGGCACCCCTCTTAATACCCTCATAATTATCCAGCTCAGGTGTCTCAGCCACACCCGTTGCTAACAGGGGTGTGGAATGAATGATGTGCTTGCTTTGTGGCAACTGTTTGGTCCTTTTTCCAGGTCCATTGGTGTGGAGGAGGAACTCCAGTAGACTGCATGAAACCCTGACCTCAAACACATCCAACATTACTGCTTGAGCTGACAACTTCTCACTGACACCATGTTCATGTGACTCCAAGTACATACACTTCATCTAAAGGTCAGGTACTTTAAGGTAGTCTGTTGGGTTCTTTTGATTTCTGAGAATGAAAAAAAGGGGGTGCGGGGTAAATGCTTATGTTTTTGGAATAAGATGCAAGGTCAGCTAGCGAGGTCAGGTGTCTACATACTTTTAGTCATTTACTGCAGGGTCTTTCAAACCCTGAGTCGTGACCCTTGGGTGGGTCGCGAGTCACAAAAAAAATTAATAAATAAACAAATTTTAACAGTCATAAACACGAAATGAACTTGTACATGAACGCCCCCTTGTGGAGGCTTTACATTACATCTTGTAAACCACAGTGGGACCAGATTGCCACTAATTCATTAATTAAGTACATTTTGTTTTGTGTTTTGTTTTGATGCATTGTTTGTGTTGCCTGGGTCGTGGTAAAATCATGGACATATTGTGGGTTGCTTGAAAAAAATTTTCCTTACAAATGTATGTCCACTTTCTATATGAACTGTAAACACACTAACACTGTAAATGTGGAAGCTTCTGAGCATGAGAACATTCACTGAGCAAAAAATGGTCAAAATGAGCAAGAGTTTTACCCAAAAAACCTTCAATCTAAGCGCTGATTGCTAACTCCTCCTCGTATTTACCTTTTCCCACAACCCTTAGCATGGGTAAATGATATTCCTCCTAATCATATAGCTCTGTTCTTAGAAAATCTGAGAACTTTCCAGTCAGCCTTCCAAAGACCATCCCAGATGATCTTCACGCTCCTTAAAAACATGCTCATAACTTCAGCTAGCTGATCACTACCACACCGCAAACGCTTGCCCTCCATCTGAACCGAGCTCCATCGCTCAGTCCGACACTATCGACCCTGGCGTGACTCCTCCACTTTTAATCAGCGCGGCGAGGAAAATCATTACCCTCTCCTTTCGAACCGTTGTAAACCAGGCCTCTGGAATGAAGAGTGGAATGAAAGTTGCTGCAATTTTGTTGTTTGCATCGCTCGCCAATTTCTTCAAGCTTAAACGCTTTGAAGTTGCTTCGTTCTGAGGCTGTTTACACCAGATTTGCGTCTGGTGGCAATACATCATCCAGCCAGGCTAGTGCTGTTCCATATTTGGCAGTAATTCCCAGTGTGTTGTGGTGTTTAGGACGCCTGCAGGAACACAGACTCACGAAAATACTGTAAAAAAGAGCAACGGCTTTGATTTTCCCCTAAGCGTTTTCCAAAACCGCTCAAGTCGTTTAACATATGCAAACATTCATTTATTGTCTGTTTTATCACTGCTTTGTCCTGGTCAGGTTTGAAGCGGGTCTGATTAATTGGGCGAAAGGTAGAAAACAAGTCGCCAGTCCATCACAGGGCAGACACACACACAGCTCCAGTTGCCATGACTGCATGTCTTTGGACTATTGGGGGGAAACCAGAGCACCATGCAAGCTCCACACAGAAAGGACCCTGGCTTCCTGATTGGGGAATCAAACCCAGGCCCTTCTTGCTGTGAGGTGACAGAACTACCCACTGCTGCCCCTTTAAAAATACAGTTATACTCAAACCCTACACACACTTGGAATATTACATTTTTCAGGGTTTCCTTGACAGCACACTTATTATATACGTCTCTCAGCTCTTTTCACCTCGATCAGCTGCTTTTGAAAGCCACCATCGTACTGGGGTGGAGCAGAAATCTTACTCGCTAACACACCATCTGAGTTCAAATCTCAGATCTTTTATTACAAACGCTTGGGAAGATCGAATAAAACTCTCCATGCTCTGTAAATCTCTGTTTGAGGCTTCATCACTGACTGAGGCAGTGCACACCTCCGAGGGGGCGTATGAGAGCACTTGGCCGTCTTGTGGCCAGTGTGGGATGGTGCAAGTGGCGGGGGATTGGAGACAACTAGCCGGGGGAGATAAGGGGATGAAAAAACACCAACAATATTCTGGAACGACCCTGGTTGAATCTTTGATCACTCTGCTTAGAAAATTTGTTATACAAACCGGATTCCAAAAAAGTTGGGACACTAAACAAATTGTGAATAAAAACTGAATGCAATGATGTTGAGGTGCCAACATCTAATATTTTATTCAGAATAGAACACAAATCACAGATCAAAAGTTTAAACTGAGAGAATGTATCATTTTAAGGGAAAAATATGTTGTTTCAAAATTTCATGGCATCAACAAATCCCAAAAAAGTTGGGACAAGGCCATTTTTACCACTGTGTGGCATCCCCCCTTCTTCTTACAACACTCAACAGACGTCTGGGGACAGAGGAGACCAGTTTCTCAAGTTTAGAAATAGGAATGCTCTCCCATTCATGTCTAATACAGGCCTCTAACTGTTCAATCGTCTTGGGCCTTCTTTGTCGCACCTTCCTCTTTATGATGCGCCAAATGTTCTCTATAGGTGAAAGATCTGGACTGCAGGCTGGCCATTTCAGTACCCGGATCCTTCTCCTACGTAGCCATGATGTTGTGATTGCTGCAGAATGTGGTCTGGCATTATCTTGTTGAAAAATGCAGGGTCTTCCCTGAAAGAGATGACGTCTAGATGGGAGCATATGTTGTTCTAGAACCTGAACATAGTTCTCTGCATTAATGGTGCCTTTCCAGACATGCAAGCTGCCCATGCCACAAGCACTCATGCAACCCCATACCATCAGTGATGCAGGCTTCTGAACGGAGCGTTGATAACAACTTGGGTTATCCTTGTCCTCTCTGGTCCGGATGACATGGCGTCTTCCATTTTGCCACACTCCATTTTAAATAACCCCTGGCCCAGTGCAAACGTCTGAGCTTGTGGAGCTTGCTTAGAAATGGCTTCCTCTTTGCACTGTAGAGTTTCAGCTGGCAACGGCGGATGGCACGGTGGATTGTGTTCACTGACAATGCTTTCTGGAAGTATTCCTGAGCCCATTCTGTTATTTCCTTGACAGTGGCATTCCTGTTTGAGGTGCAGTGACGTTTAAGGGCCCGGAGATCACAAGCATCCAGTAGAGTTTTACGGCCTTGACCCTTACGCACAGCGATTGTTCCAGATTCTCTGAATCTTTTGATGATGTTATGCACGGTTGATGATGATAACTTAAAAGTCTTTGCTATTTTACGCTGGGTAACACCATTCTGGTATTGCTGCACTATCTTTTTGCGCAACAATGGTGGAATTGGTGATCCTCTTACCATCTTGGCTTCTGAGAGACACTGACACTCTGAGAAGCTCTTTTTATACCCAATCATGTTGTCAATTGACCTAATTAGTGTTAATTGGTCTTCCAGCTGTTCGTTATATGCTCAATTTCCTTTTTCCAGCCACTTATTGCTACTTGTCCCAACTGTTTTGGGATTTGTTGACACTGTGAAATTTTGAATCAACATATTTTTCCTTTAAAATGTTACATTTACTCAGATTAAACTTTTGATCTGTCATCTATGTTCTATTACGAATAAAATATTGACATTTGCCATCTCCTCATCATTGCATTCAGTTTTTATTCACAATTTGTTTAGTGTCCCAACTTTTTTGGAATCCGCTTTGTATGAGTTATCATAGAGTTTTGCTCTAGTTCCAGTAGTTCCCAGCCTATAGTACAAACCAAACCATGCCTGACAGTAGGTACAATGTTGTCGGGATTAAAAGCCTCAGCTTTCTCCTTCCTTTTTATACGACCACAAACTCTCCTCCAAAACAATGTTTATTTGTCCATGTAAAGAGCAACAAACTTTTCTTTCTGATTTTGGACCAGTGGCTTCTTTCTTGGAGTCCTAGTGTTAAGAAAAAGCTTGCTTTTACTCTGAACAGTGACACCTGTGTTTCAGTAATTTTTAATTAATATCACATCTGATTACACTTGACCTCTATCTGAGATCCTTATACCACCAACACTGGTAATGATTGCGCCTTATGCTTAGTTCACACTACACAATTTTTGCTCGGCAACAGATTGTGACAGATGTGCCAGCTCAGAGGTAAATCGGCGTTCGCTCAGGGTTCGAAAATCGGATCTTAATCGCTGTGTTGTAACTGTTTAGCGAGTCGACCCTAGCGGTTCGCCAAACGCTCTCACACTAGAGATGTAACGATGCACCACAAGACAATTAAAAATCGATTTACATGTTTAACGATTCAAATCGGTTTGTATAATGAATCAAAATTCACTTTAAACAGCAGAGGGCACTGGCGCTATTCACCTCGCCTGGTTGACAGCACTACAAGGTTGCCAGTTTCTACATTTTCCAGGCAAATTTATTTATGTGAGGATACTTTCTTTATTTGTATTACTCATTTATTTATTTAAGGTGGGATTTGTTTTAAAATTTCATTTCAGTTTTTATTTACACAAAAAGGGAAATGTGCAGCACTGTTTTGCATAGTTTGTACCTACATCAGAAATTAAAAAAAACATTCATTATTTAGATAAATAAAAGATAATCACAAATACAGCATTTTATTAAATTTTTTAAAAAGAAATAATAAAAGGAAACTTTGTCATAATTTGTCTTCAAATTAATTTTGTTAAAAAAATCGGGAAAAAATCATATCGTGAACCCAGTATCGTAAATCACATCGCATCGTGGGTAGAGTGTATTGTTACATGCCTTTAAAGAACTAGCACGACAAAAACCTGGACCTGTCAGCAACTCAAAATCCTGTAGCGTGAAAAGTGTTGCGATCAGGTTGTGACTGGCAGTGAGTAAAGTGCTAAATTACAGCCAATGAGAACACAAGATACGGAGTGATGGAAAACCCAGGGGAGGAGCTGTAAATGTCAACAAGCATGGCTACAACATAATATAGTTCCCATCAGAATACATCAGCACACACACAAGCTTTACAGTATTTGTAATCGCCACGCTAAAATCGCCCACGCTAAACCATAACGTCTACGCTTTCATCACTAAAATATTTATTTACACCCAACTCTCTGTGCAGAACAGAACAGATCTCTGCTGGCCATGATTCACTCAGAATCTTTTCTTTTTCCACCTTGTTTCAGCACACAAACAACTTTGATCACTCGGTTCATGCTGATGTCCATTTTTGGAGGGATAAAACTCGTCTCTCATACATGGTATCATTTAAATGCCTTGTCACTTCTTTCATGTGTTTTTGTGACAGACGTTTGTGTGCAACGTTTTCCCTTAGGTGGGTCGTGAGCCAAAAAAAAATGGGTCACAGAGAAAAATAACAATAATTAAGTAAACACATTTTAACAGCACAGAAACACAAAACAAACTTCTACGTAACCGCCCCCTTGTGGAGGCTTTATGTTACATCGTAAACCAAAGTGGGACTACATTGTACAGAGCAAAACAGAGAGAGTAAGATGCATTATTTGTGTAGCATGGGTCGTGTAAAAAATTATGGACATAATGTGGGTTGCTTGAAATAAAGTTTGAAACACCCTGGTGTAGTGTGTGATCCTCTATCGCTGGTCAATCGTGTAGCGTTAAAACTAAAATGACTTAAAAGACTCCCGATTACAAAAGATAAAGTCATCTAGTGTGAACTTAAGTCTTAAGCATAAGTCTACCGGGTGCACTCAAACCAGCTTTATTTATATGGGCATAGAGAATTCATCAATCAGTAAGAGGGAATTCTCAGGCCAGGTCAGAGACTTGCCTAACTGTGTTTATGGATCTCGCTTATGCCAGAACAAGAGAAGCACCTTCCCCAAACTGTTGGCGCAAAGTTAAAATCATATCATATATTTTGCATAACTGATTTTACGCACCTGTTAGAAATGGGTTTGGCTGAAACACCTGAACTCAGTAATTAGTATGGGTGTCCACAAACTTTTGGGCTGAGATGAAGGCCAATGAGTTCTCAGAACAAATTTCTTTTTTACAGTGGCAGGTTTCCAGACTTATTTAGCCAGAGTTGGAATCAAAACACCACAGCGCTGTTCATCGTGGCTTCTCATGTTTGTCAGATACCATTTCTGTTAGTCGTTCTGGTTTTTCCCTGAGAAATTCTGAGTGTTTGGTAGAACTTTCCAAAAACTCTTCGTCATTCTCCCAGAAACCTAAAAACATTCCAAACTGATGCTTAAAAGAACAACAATGTATCAACTAGAAATGTTTCCAGTAGATTCGCTAGCGATGACAGACTGGTTCCTCAGGAACGGGTTTGTGATCATCAATTACGTTTGCCACCCAGGAAGAAAGAAGCAACTGGTTTGAAAGACAGGAACTCGCCTCGGGTGTGTGTGTGTGTGTGTGTGTTTGTGTGTGTGTGTGTGTGTAAGCAGAGCAGTTCTGGGCAGTAAAAAAAAAGCTTTTCTCCAAGTCAGAGCAACATCTGCCTCAGATCAAAGCTCTTGGTTAGTTGGGGCATCGTCGTCATCAGATCCAGCGAGACTCTTCTGCTCTGCTGTGTTCTGCTGTGTTTGCGACAGGAAGGCTGAACCCACGGTAAACGTTTTTAAACTGGGCTGCGTTCGTGCCGTGCGGTTCGATAACACAGATCAGCGTTTGCGTTTAGACAGGAAGGGAGGAACGGAAAACAGAGACGGAAACAAAGATGTTTCAGGCCTTTGTAGAGCAGGTGTGGGAACTTCAGAACGGATGGTCTTCATTTAGATAGTTTATATGAGAGATGCACAAGCGAAACCGAAGCTGATTAGCGTCGAATTTGCTTCTCCCGATCGGCCTTGAGGTGTCCGGCCTCATGGCTTCCCGAAAATTCTCCAGGTTTTTATATTTATGCATCTTTCATAAGTCACGGGTTTGAGGTAAAGTCGGTCCAACGAGTTTAAAGTGGAGGAAGTTTAAATGCAGCGGCCTGCACAGAGCCTTGATCACAACCTCACTGAACACCTTTGAGATGAATTGAAATGTTTGCAATCCAGGCATTCTTATCTATTATTATTAATGTTATTATTATTAATGTTATTGTCATTATTATTAATGTTATCATTTTTGTTATTATTATTATTATTATTGTTATTATTAGTATTATTGTTTTTATTATTGTATTGTATTTTTATTGTATTTTGTTTATATTGTTATTATTTATTATTAATAATGTTATTACTATTATTATTGTTATTATTATTATCGTTATTTTTATTATTCTTATTGCTAATGTTATTATTATTATGATTGTTATTGTTTTTATTATTATGTTATTATTATTATTATTATTATTATTATTAATATTGATATTATTATTATAGTTATTTTTTATTGTTATTATTATTGTTATTATTAATATTAATATTATTATTATAGCTATTTTAATTTTTATTATAATTGGTATTATTAATATTATTATTATAGTTATTTGTATTGTTATTATTATTATTTTGTTACTATTATAGTTTATATTGTTATTTTTATTGTTATTATTATTATCATTATTATTAGTTTTATTATTGGTATTATTATTATTATTTATTTATTATTATTATTATTATAGTTTTTTATTGTAATTATTATTATTGGTATTAATATTATTATCATTATTATTGGTATTATTATTATTATTGGTATTATTATTATTATTATTATTATTTAATATTATTTTTATTATAGTTTTTTATTGTTATTATTATTATTGGCATTATTCTTATCATTTTTATTGGTTTTATTATTGGTATTATTATTATTATTATTTATTTATTATTATTATTATAGTTTTTTATTGTTATTATTATTATTATTGCTAGAGGAACATTATATGCAACGGCCTGCATGCACCCTTGACCACAACCACACAGAACACCTTTGGGATGAATTGGAATGTTTGCAATCCAGGCCTTCTTATCTATCCACCATCAGCTCAATGGGCACAATTCCAACAGACACTCTTAAAATCTTGTAAAGGCTGTTATTGCAGCAAAGTGGGATAAATCACTGCGCCAACTGAATGCCACACAGAGAACACAGAGACTTATTTTTTTTCACCTCATGGCGGAGGGAAAATGTAGAAATTGCACTCAGTGCTGATAATTTAGGGTGGTAATGGGAAAAGTGGTGCTGATAGGAATCATGGCGTGAAAACGTGCTGCCGTGTGCAACGTCCTCTCATTGAGAACAAATGGGCGCACAAGCGTGACTAATGGTGAAATTTCTCAAAAATCCGCCAGTGTGGCAGACTGGGAGCCATTCATGGTACATTTTCATCCAGTTAAGATTAGAGATAGGGGTCAGGAGAGACTCCACACCGAGAGCGTTTTGAAATGTGGAGAAGGTTCTGGGAGGCCATAGACCACACATACAGAATGCTTTCATTAAACTACCTGTGTGCCCATTTGAACCATTTTTTAATCTATGGAATCGTCGGTTAATAAAAACGTTTACACACACCTGTATGAAACATTTATGTCATGGCAGTTTTGGCATTTAAATGTGTTTTTTTATTTTCTGTGACTGAAAGAATGCAGCACATACACACTTGAAAAGTGTTTATGGGAATTTGTGTTCATTTAGACAAAGGAGAAACTGTAATGTCAAGCAATGATTCTGGCTCCAATTCATCCCAAAGGAGTTCACTGGGTTGAGATCAGAACTCAAGTCACATCTCAAAGTCTTTATCAAGCTCTATCCATGAACAGGACCGTCCACAAACTGCTGCCACAAAGTTAGAAGCATCTAATTTATTCTACAACCCTAAATCATAATAAATTGGGACAGTATGGAAAATGCAAACGCAGTCCCACCTTTTTTGAAATGTGAAACATCTGGGGGTTCATACTGTCTGTAATTAAATAAAAGCCAAAGGAAATGTAAGAAACAGTGTTTAATTATTATTATTATTATTATTATTATTATTATTATAATTGGGATTGTTTTTGTTATATCAATATTGCTATTTTTATTACCATGATCATTATTATTATTATTATTATTTTTATTATTATTATTGTTATGATTATTTTTATGATTATTATTTATCATTATCATTGGGAATGTTATATCAATATTGCTATTTTTATTACCATGATTATTATTACTATGATTATTATTATTATTATTATTATTATTATTATTATTATTATTTGAATTATTATTGTTATGATTATTTTTATGATTATTATTTATTATTATTATTGGGATTGTTATATCAGTATTGCTATTTTTATTACAATGATGATGATGATGATTATTATTATTATTATTATTATTATTAGTATCATTATTATTATTATTATTATTATATTACTAATTTTATTATTGTTGTTGTTGTTGTTACTATTATTATTGTTATTCGTTCTGTTTTACCACAGCTTTATCCTGTCAGGGTCACAGTGGGTGCAATTCACTGGGCTAACACCCCAGACAGGTCGGCAGTCCATCACAGGGCAAACACACACACATTTGTAGCAGATTTGTATCTCCTTGCATGTCTTTAGACTGTAAGAGGAAACCGGAGCTCCCGAAGAAAACCCATCCACCATGATCCACCATGCCATCCTATTATTATTATTATTATTATTATTATTATTTGCATTTTCCCTACAGTTCCAACTTTTTTCTCATTTGGAGTTGTATATTGATAACTTGACTTCTCTAAGCCCATATAAATAGGACTAGTTCTACTGCACCCATTACAAGTACATGGAAGATTGGTTCACTGGAACATGTCAAGAAATATACCCAAAACTGTCGCCTTATTCTGAGAGGAAAACTGTCAAACCAAAAATAAGTCTGTGATAAATGTATGAATTAGAAACTGTTGGAACAATGAGTGTCATGGCCAAAGTCAAGCAAGCTTTATATCATAAATGTCTTAGAAGCTGCTGTGCAAGAAAGAAGCTCCAACTTTAAAATAGGCGTCTTAAAGTTTGACTGAAGTTCATTTCTGGTCCGACAGACAGAGAAAAAGCAGAAACAGGAGCATTCTTGGCTTTAATGGTCATTCTATTGTCCTAGAAGTCTCGTGAACAGTGATTATCCTGAAAAGGTTCACAAATGTGCTTCTGCTCCCCTTGACATCTATAACTCAGCATTAATGAGCTGAAACTGAGAGCCATTAGCCAAACAAACAGAATTAATCTGCACCGCTGGGCTCAGAGAGAAAAACAATGGCCACTGTACTTTAATTAATCGCTCTCTCTCTCTCTCTCTCTCTCTCTCTCTCTCTCTCTCTCTCTCTCTGCAATAAAGTGCTACCAAATTATTTGGAATTCCTCTGATCAGCTCCAGACGTGGATGGAATATGCTGGCATTTGCATATTTGGAGATGATTAATGATGAGGCAGGTTTGTTACAGGGATGTTTGAAGTTGGGAACATGCAGCACATTTTTAGTTTGTGTTTTCTTTAGAGAGAGATTGTGCATTCATTTTATATATTCAAATGCACCGTGTGTTTCAAGCATCAGGAAAAACAAACCAGTTAACCAGCAGTACAAAAAGACTGTAGCTAGGCCGCTCAGGTGGTAAAATATGCTAGTGGTAAAATACGCTAGCACACCAGAGCTGGGATTTCGAATACACCGTATAGTATCTCAGCTCTGACATCCGGCTGGGCTGGGCGGCTATATAACAACGTTTGGCTGTTGTTCATCCAGGGAGAGAGCCGGATAGGGTCTCCTCATAACTGATGCAATTACGACCTCTGCTGGCTGTTTGATGGCGTCAGAGTAGAGAAATAATGCTGATCAGGGTGTGGTTTTCCGTGCACAAGGCTGGTTCGCATATAAACTCGCAGTCGGCTACTGCACACGTGTTGGAGGGGATGTGTGTCAGTTCGCTCTCCTCAATCAGGGGCGGGGGTCAGCACCAGTAGAGAGGAAGCATAACGTAATTGGGTAAAAAATTGGATGCTCTAAAAATTGGGAGAAAAATTTGGTTTGCCTATTTTATGCATCTTGATTAAGGATAAGATTTGAACTGCTGTCAAATGGTGCAAATATGCATGTACAAAGCTATCAGACAGTTGAAAGAACATCTACAGTAGTCACCCTTAACCGTGGGTTTGTTTCTGTGGTTTCAGCTAGAAAATATTCAACAAAAATTCCAGAAATAAACAATTCAGAGATGCTCAGTTGCCGTTCTAAAGAGTGTCTTGACATGCTCTACATACTAATCACAGTTAGTCCTGTAGTGGCGTCTCAGAGTTCATATAAACTGTTGTGGTATGGCAGTGCTGTAGTCCTCAAATAACTTACTTTATACTATGTCTATAAGTGGAAAAGTCAGGAAGATCGAACCAATTAACCAGCGGAACAAAAAAGTCAAAGCCACCAAACAACTGAAAGAACATTTACATTTTCAGCATTTAGCAGACGCTTTTATCCAAAGCGACTTACACAATGAGCAATTGAGGGTTAAGGGCCTTGCTCAGGGACCCAACAGTGGAAACTTAGTGGTGGCGGGGCTTGAACCGGCAACCTTCTGTTTACTAGTCCAGTACCTTAACCACTGAGCTATCGCTGGCCCCTGTAGAACATCTACAGTAGTCACTTACTGTATATCTGTGGGTTTGATTCTGTGGTTTCAGCTAGAAAGTATTCAATAAAAATTCTAAAGTGCTCAATTGCCGTTCTGAATAGCACATTGACATGCTGTATATGCTAATAACTTTAGCTTAGGGTTAGGGTTGGAAAAAGTGTAGTGGCGTCTCAGGGTTCATATAAACTGTCTCAGTATTGCACTTATTTTATACTGTGGCCCCAACTAAATTTTGTAACAGTGTAAAATCAGGGGTTTGGTACTGTGGTACTATGTAGGTTATGGAATCTGAATACAGTAATCCCTCGCTATATCGCGCTTCGACTTTCGCGGCTTCACTCTATCGCGGATTTTATATGCAAGCAGATTTTTCGCTGGTTTGCGGATTTCTGCGGACAAGTAGTCTTTTTATTTCTGATACATGCTTCCTCAGTTGGTTTGCCCAGTTGATTTCATACACGGGACGCTATTGGCGGATGGCTGAGAAGCTACCCAATCAGAGCACGCGGTTAAGTATCCTGGGTGCTGATTGGCTCAGCGAAGGAGAGAAGCATTAGATTCCGCTTTATGCTGTATAACTGTGTGGGAAATGTTTATAAGAGTGTGGGAGGGTTTATAAGGGATTAAAATATATAAAAAATAACCATATAAACACATGGTTTTTACTTCGCGAATTTTCACCTTTCGCGGGGGGTTCTGGAACGCAACCCCCGCGATCGAGTTGGGATTACTGTAGAAGCTTAATTATATGGCGCTACTAAAAGCTTTACATAGAGTTTTGGTTTTGTGGTGTGTCTTCATTCTATAAAAAAAATCATTTTTTAAATATTTAATTTATGCATTTTCTCACTTTCTCACTTTCCCAATTTAGAGTAGCCAATTACTCTTCCACTGCTGGAGACCCTAATTACATCAGAGAAGGGTACATTTGCCTGACACATGCTCCCTCTGTTACGTACGCTGTCCACCGACCCCTTTTTATTCTCTCATTCTTTGGTGGATTCATGCGTGAGGCCAGTCTTGCGCACGGAGAGAGTATTTTAGTCTGGTCTTTTCCCACCCAGCAAACTAGTGGCCAATTTTTTCCGCTGCAGGCACTGCCAACTTTGCCCTTTGCCCCTGTACCCTAACCCCACCAAGCATCTTTGGGATGAATTAGGACATTGATTGCAAGCTAAGCTGTGAGATATGGCCTTACAAATGCTCTTTTTAATGAATTGCCCCAAAATCGTGTGGTAAACCTTTCCAGAAATAGGGCAACTGCATATTATAACGAGACGTCCAACAATGTCCATATACTTTAGGCCACATAGGGTATGTTTGGAGTGAGGTGTTCTTTTGTTAAAAAAAATAAAATAATGGAAGCTTTTGGGTTCCAGCGAAGCATCATAATAGCTCAATCCTGAAGCTGACAGTCCAGTCCACATGGTGCTGAAGTGGTAGCTGGTAGCTCTGGTGCAAGAACAAAGAAGCACTTGAGACACTGAATATGTTTTGGCTCATGGATTAGACTTGGATTTTCATCAGTATTTGAAGCCACAATGAAAATATTTTCCTCAATTTGGTTCTACATGAATGCTTTTCCAGGCTACTGATGACATCCTGTTTTAATCCTAATAAAACCTCCTCCAGTAAATTTTCCAAACAGCCAGAACCGGTAATTGATTGTTTTTGAAGAACATCTTTAAAACCAGCGGCCAATAAGAAAATCCCACTGATACACACAGTTCCTCAGAAGGAAAATCCTGCAGTTGCTCTGTTCCACCACAGAAACCACCGACCGTTGCTCAGCTCCTTCATTCACAGCTTAACTAATGGTGTTTTCCTTAAATACGATCATAAAAACCAGTGGCTCGGTCACGTCTAATCAGCCAGGTCTAATAAAACGAGTTCGAGGGGTGAGAGACCCACAGGAAAACCCCAGAACTGCCGGCTCTGCCAGGTTTGGAAGCCGATTACTAGAGGATTGTGGGTGGATCGGTTACTACTTGGCAACGTTTCTTCTCTTCATCAAGAAAAGCTGCAGATTCCCGAACGTCCACATGTTCTCCCACTGTGTGCTCCAGTTTCCATTTGCTAATCCGACAGTGCGTGTGGATCTGCATCTGGATGTGCATCTGGATGTGCATCTGGAGATCCCCTGGCCTTGCCACTGCAGATTCCAGTTCGGGGCGTTTTTCACACCGCACGCCATCATGATCCCACTATGATGAGGCACACTCTGCTACAAGAAGTCAGTCCTGACACCTACTATCAGGTTCTGGACTTGAACGTGTCTATGAGGTGTTAATGGCATGCGCTGCTACATCCAGCGACATTAGCTGTACAGTGACTTGATAAAGGATTCATCTGAGGAACTTATAATCATGCCAAAGATGATGCCAACTCTAGTGAGAGTTATGCCTAGTTCACACTACACGATTTTTTATCCCTGATTTTCGCTTGCTGACAGGACACCACTAGATTTGCCAGGTTGAAGGCAAATCGGCATTTGCTCTGGGCTTGAAAATAGGCTCTTGATCAGTATGTGTGAACTGTTCAATGACTCAATCTGAGCGGTTCGCCGAGCACTCGCAGACTCAAGAAAAATATCCATCATGCTAAATATCTGGACCTGTCGGCGACTCTAAATCCTGTAGTGTTGCGATCTGGTTGTGATAGGCAGTGAGTGCAGTGTTTAACCACAGCCAATGAGAACGCAAGATATAGAATAAGGGGAAATCCAGGGGAGGAATTGTACATGTGTGGGGTTTCAGAATACATCGGCACACACACACGCTTTAGTGTATTTGTAAAGCTTATGTGTACATTGTTTTTAATGCACTGATGTGCATTATGATTAAAACTCATTCTAAATTAAAAAGCTGAAGCTTTTCTGGATGTTGTTGATTATTGACTTCCACTTTATGTAGTAAAATCTTCACTTGCATTTCAAGATGCAGCTATGAACTGTGTTCACTGACGAGTTTCCTGAAGTATTCCCGACCCCATGTGGTTCTATTTAGTACAGAAGCATGTTGTTTTTAATGCACTGCTGTCTGACAGATCAAATAATAGACTTACAAATAGCTTTTTGTCCTTGCTCTTTACGCACATATATTTCTCTGGTTTATTTGAATCTTTTACTAATGTTATGAACTGTAGATGGTCAGACACCTAAATTTCATGCAAATGTGTGTAGAAAACGTTGTCCATAAACTGCTGGATTTTTGCTTATGCTGTTTTTTTTACAAAGTGTTGAACCTCGACCCATCCTTGGTTTTGAGCTATTGAGCAGATTGATAATGAACTAACAAGAGTTTACTGAAGTAGAGTTTTCCCGAGCCCATGTGGTTCTATTCAGTACAGAAGCATGTTGTTTTTAATGCACTGATGACGTTGGTATGCAGTCCACCGACCGCTTTTTATTCGTTCATTCTTTGGTGGATTTGTGCGTGAGGCCAGTCTTTTAAGAGTATTTTAGTCCGGTCTTTTCCCACACAGCAAACTAGTAGCAGAGCTGAGATTCAAATTCAGCTCGGAGAGTTCAGGATCCCAGTGCTGGTGTGCTAACAAAATATCCTGATGAGCCACCTGGTCATGCTCTATAAAAATTGAGCTACACTTGCTCCATGGGAACACTTTTAGAAAAGGCCCTTTCCTGACAGATCAAATAATAGACTTATATTAAAGCTTTTTGGCCTTGCCTTTTACGCACATAGATTTATCTGGTTTATTTGAATCTTTTACAAATGTTATGGACTGTAGATGGTTAAACACCTAAAATCCTTGCAAATGTGTGTAGAAAAATATTGTCCTTAAACTGCTGGACTTTTTGCTCCTGCTGAGTGTTGAACCTTGACTCATCCTTGGTTTTGAGTTACTGAGCCTATTGATAATGCTTCTTCATACTCAATCATGAAAGCATCACCTGTTTCAGATAGGTTTTAAATATTATATAGCATTACTGGTCCTAATCTGCCCTGTTTCAGCTTTTTTGGGGATGTGTTACAAAAATGAAAGTTGTAATTAGTGATTTATTAGTGAATAAAATTTTTATTTACATATTACCTACGGTTCCAACATTTTGATAATGGATTTGTATGTTTTCGAGCCAGAAAAGCATTTTTTGGACAAAGATGAAAGTTTTGTAATTATTCGTTTACAGATGAAGAACAGTTGGGAAAATTATTAAAATATGTGTTCCTAAAATAAAAAAAACTAAATGAATTCCTGAACGTTATTTGTAATATTTTAGGTGTGTGTGTGTGTGTGTGTGTGTTTAAACAGGAAGCCCTGGTTCAGATACACACCGGTGCACTGGACGCAATTACCTCTGCACCCCCTCGCATCCAGTGTTCCTTGTTTATCAATTGTTTTGAAGGATCGTCCAAACAGTTGTACATTTGTAAAGTTTTATCTCATCTATAGTAAGAATGTGTGTGTGTGTGTGTGTGTGTGTGTGTGTGTGAGAGAGAGAGAGAGAGAGAGAGGTGAGGTGAGGTAGGTTTGTGTAGGTTCATGGTTGTGCAGCAGTAGGTCTCGTGAACATGGCTTCCATGTGTGTGTGAGTGTGTATAATCCGATGTTTAGGTCGGTACAAACACTTTTGAGAAACATCCACTCTCTACTGCTTCCTGTCTCTGATTTGAGCCAGGTGTTCCACCACATTCACCACACTCAAAAGTGGACCACCATCCTGCACTGCTTCCTCACACATACACACTTTTTTCTTCCATCCCTTCAATTTGTTTCCTCTCTCTTCACAGAAGGGACCTTGAAAGCCAGATTTTGTCCACTTCATGTATAAAAATGTGCAGGTTGTTACTAAACAGTTCTCCAGGTGGCATCCAGAACCGTGTACGCCTAATTCCCAAACTGGGGCGAACGTAGTCTCGGGGCTACGTCTGGGATATTCTGTACATTTTCACTGAATTCAAGGCCCTCTAATGTATTCATTCTAGATTTTGGACAATGTTGCACATCCCCTCTATTCTACAATGAAGGCACAGAAAAGTGTGTTCAGCACCCAACTAAAACAGCGACACTGTGCCAAAGAGCGGCAAGTGAGGTCATTTTTATCCATCGCCATCAGACTCTACAGTCGAGGCAGCCCAGACTTCTTGTTGCTAGACTGATTAGAATTGTTTTTCCTAGAACTTACACCACCTATCCACTAACTAATGTCACTTTATTTTCTAAACTTCTCATTTTTCTGTTACTTATATTTATTATTAATAATAATACTATTCTAACTACATTTATGTGATGTATATGTATGTGTATAGGTATATATGTAGATGGGTAGAGCTTTGGGCTATCAATCAAAAGGTTGAGAGTTCGAATCATGGCTCTGCCATACTGTCACTGTTGTGCCCTTGAGCAAGGCCCTTAACCCTGTCTGCTCCAGGGGTGCCATACAATGGCTGACCCTGCTTTTTACCCTTCCAAAAAATTAGCTGGGGTATGCTTAAAAAGAATTTCGTTGTACTGTATACCTGTATATGTATATATGACAAATAAAGGCATTCTATGTATGTATGTGTATATGTATGCATATACTATTATATACTATCTATAAATGATCTATCATCTATCTATTATCTATCTGTCTATCTATCCATCCATCTATCTACTTATTCATTCATCCACCATCCATCCATCTATCTATCTATCTATCCATCCATCTATCTTGCTCTCGTTCCATCCATCCATCCATCTATCTATTCATTTATCCATCCACCCATCTATCTATCTATCTATCTATCTATCTATCTATCTATCTATCTATCTATCTATCTATCTATCTATCTATCTATCTGTCTGTCTATCTGTCTGTCTGTCTGTCTGTCTGTCTGTCCGTCCATCTATCTACCCATTCATCCATCCATCCATCCATCCATCCATCCATCCATACATCCATTATTCTATCTATCTATCTATCTATCTATCTATCTATCTATCTATCTATCTATCTATCTATCTATCTATCTATCTATCTATCCATCCATCCATCCATCCATCCATCCATCCATCCATCCATCCATCCATCCATCTATCCATCCATTCATCCATCCATTCATCAATTCATCCATCCATCCATCTATTCCTCCATCCATCCATTTATCCATCCATCCATCCATCCATCCATCCATCAATTTATCCATCCATCTATATGTAAGGTAAGCCAGAAATGACTGGGCAATCAGAAACAGGACATCTGGCAAAAAAAACTGCATTATTTACCACTTTGTCTTGTAAAAACCAATAATAAATAAATAAACGAATTGTTACCCTAAAACTTCTCGCTCCGAACTTGCTTTGCTGCCTCAGCTCCAAACAAGTCAGGAATTACTGCCACCAGTTAATGAAGTGTCTTCCATCTATCTATCTATACATGCATGGAGTTTAGATGCCCAGAAGAAACCTTTGTTAGCACCTGGATACAAAACAACTGGCCCACAGAGGGCCAAGAACTTCTACCACTGGACCATGAATAACTGGAAAACCATGATATAACCCAATGAACTGGTGAGTGTGTGGTAGCCAGCAATGGACTAAAGCCCTTTTTTAGGTTGCAATCTGGCCTTGCAGCAGGAGTTCCTGGGTTTAGCTCTGGACCTACAGAGATCGTGACCGTTAGTAGTAGTAGGATTCTTAGAATACAACATTGTCTTATTTTTACAATCCCAACCTCTCATTACACGGTTCAAACCACCAGCCATTTAACGCCCAGTGTTTGTCTATAGACATGACAAGGCTGCATGTTTGGTTTTATGTATCTGTCTGTAATGTATGCCTGGATGATCATTGCCTGTTTGGTCCATGAAAGCCAGGAGCACCAGAAGGGTACAGCAGAATTTAGGAGGTCATTTGGGCTTGGTGGAAACTCCTTGTAGGTATGCAGACTCCTGACCTTGTTGGAGGTCCGTTTTCCTAAACCAGTGCCAAAAATAGACTTACACCACTACTGTCTATTATCTTGTGTTCTGAAATTTTGATTTTAAAGTGTTTTAAAGGGAATTTGTGCCCACGCTGTTCAAAACAAATATGTAAGGTCAGGCACTGATGTTGAAAAACTGAAAAAGATGCTAATGGATCCACTAAATCCAAAAAGTCTTCTTGAATGAAAAATTTTAACCAGTTTATACCATTCCCACTATAAAATATGACGGTTGTTGTTTAGTGTAATTTGTTTACATTTTAAGAGGCAAAGACTGGATGTCCGGCCAGTATTGATGGAAAACTGCTTCTATTTGTCAGAAAATTTAAACTAGGAGGGGAGCTTGTCTTAAAATCACTAAATAAAGCAACAAATTAAGCGACAATGAAGGAGTTTGAAATAAATCAAACACCTTTCTACATCTTCAGTGAGAGGAATGAGGGCTAAACCATGCTCCACCATGTGGCGAGTCATCCGAAAAGACTATTATCTGTAAACACTGACTTAACATAGTATTAAGCAGGCCGCTCAGGTGGCACAGCGGTAAAAACACAGGCTGGAACCAGAGCTGGGATCTCGAATATATCGTATCAAATCTCAGCTCTGCCTGCCGGCTAATCTGAGCGGCCACATAAACAACGATTGGCCTGTTGTTCAGATATGGGTGGGGTTAAGCCGGATAGGGTCTCTCTCTCATAACAAATGCAATTACGACCTCTGCTGGCTGATTGATGGTGCCTGCACAGAGGGTGTGTCTCTCCGTACACAGTGCTGAGCTGCACTACACTCGTCAAAGTGTAGGTGATAGGATGCATACGGCATGCTGCCCACATGTCGGAGGGGGCGTGGGTTAGCTTCGTTCTCCTCAATCAGAGCAGGGATCGGCATTGCTGGAGAGGAAGCATGACGCAATCGGGCAATTGGACGCACTAAAAAGGGAGAAACGGGAGAAAATGCATAAATAAAATAAAAAATAAACATAGTATTGAGCATGTGGTGGTGAATACTTATGAACTGCTGCTATTTCAGTACAAATGGTCTTTAATGAGTTCCAGTCAAGCCAATGTGGCAATCATTCTGTGAAGGGGGAGTAAATACTTTTTCAAGGCACCGTAACAGAACAGTAGTAGCATAGAAAAGGATTTGTCATTTTTCTTAAGGACTGTTCCGTAAATCCCCTTAGAATTAGCAAAACATTTGAATGGAAAGTGTTAATACAGGGCCGTAGCGTTGGTATGCGTGCTCGCCGTGGCTAGGTTTATTTTTTATTCCAGTATGAGCCTAACATCGTGAATATGTTTTACACCACACATAAACTCCGAGATTAGTCAGTTTACAGTGTGTATTAGCAATCCGACGGATTGCTGGCGTCAATTAGCGCAAAATGGCTTGGTAACACTTTGCAGCTGTGAAATGCAAAACAAAGTGGGATTAAAACAGCTAACCTTGCTTTTCAGCTCAGAACAAATGAATCATAACAGACTTTTTTCGGGTTCAGGATTTGTTTCTCATGTCATTCTTTTCTATAAAAGCAAACAGCCAGATGCGAGTGTTTTGGTGTAGTTAGCCATACTGTAATCAGGAAGTAATTAAGGTAGCGCTAATTGCTAACCACGTAGCTGTTTTCTATATAAAATTCAAGAGAAATCAAAATCAGGGCCGCTAGAACCTGAGAAGCAAGGACGTCCAAACACACCCCAAATTTTGTTCCCTGGTGGTTCGGGCCAGAGGCTAACAAGTAAAATGAGCTGTCAGTGCTAATCCACTTCATGGGGGGGTCAAAGTTGAGAAGTAGCATGACCTCTGATCTTTTAGAACTACCGATGCTACACGTGCTAGCTAAGATGAAAACAGTGATATATCATCTTACTTTGGGGCTTTTTCTTTTTAGCTTAGGCAAAGAGGGCAGTTCTGACGTAATGTGGTATCCTCCCTGAAGTTGCCAGGTGTTGCTTTTTGTGGCACTTTATGTTATTGTGTCCATACATTTGGTTTTAGGACGGACGGACGGACCGTTTGTTCATCTGCCTGTCCGCAGTCCAGCACAATCCAATCCATGTGGCTCCTAAAAAATAGTTTGTGCACCGTTGATGCTTTCATAGACAGTGCTACATTCAATTCTCTGATCTTCTTGGTGGGGTGGCAGGTTTTCATACCATTCATGTAGGAGCTTCACGTGATCAGATGTTTAAACATCAATACCAACTGAATACCAATAAAATCAGGCTTGGTTTAAATAATCCATTCAATAGATAGCATGTCCAAATATTTATGACAACCCCCGCTGGCTCAGCACTCTTGTGATGAAGTCTTGTAATGTAAAATGTACTTATTGCAGAACCATAGTGGATTCTTTGACTGTAACATGGTCTGTTTTTGTTCGGGAACTGTAGCACATCAGAACGGTGAAGTGACAAGTCCACATGAAGAAGAATAATGTCTAAATCCACATGCTTAGGCTCCACACCATCGTGGGAATAAAGTCATTTCCTCCTAATGGGGTTCTGTGACTTTGAGATCACCATTTCAGGCCATGTTTCCTCTGCGTAGAAGCTAACGCTCTCGCCGTACGCTCAGGAGGAACGATATTTGTTCCAGATGCATCTCACAGGGGTTTGTAGAAAGGAAATAAGAGTTTAGGGAAGAATTAAAACAAGGCTTCTCTTTAAACAGCCGCACCCGCTACTCCAACACATGGTCTGATAGTTCAGAGCGAGTTCCTCCGCTCTCCAGAGTCACTACCAACCACGTTACAGCTAAAGTACGCTAGAACATCCTGTAAACCTGCTTTCATTTAGAGAAATATAGTCAGTCTTCTGTAAAACACCCCTCAGAATCTCATTCCTGTGGTGCTGTGTGATTCCCCTCCTAAAAACTGCCCACTGAAGACTCATAAAATAAATAAACCCTGAAATGTATTCTTAAAAACAGCTACATTCAGATGAACACATCCGTGTGGAACTCAGATTTTCCAATTAGCAGGGTTGCTGTCACAGGAACTGGAGTTATAATACTGGAACCAACTGATACATGATGGTCCACTGGATCAGGACAAGAAAACGAGCCAAAAGTAAAACATCAACAATATGTAGAACTGAGATAACAAGTCAATTTGCTATTAAGGACCTGGCTTACGGAACTAAGAGCGGCAGCTTGGTAGCTTCAACTTTTTTTACCAAAAGTCCAGGAACATAATTGCTAAGCCACCAGTGCCAATCCGTAAAAGGAAACACTTACTTACAAGTCAAGTCAGTCAATTCAAATGTATTCAAATTCAAATTGACATTGTCTTGAAGCAACTTTACAGCGTCCAGGACCAACAGACCAAAATCCCTGTTGAGCAAGCCAAGGAAGTCAGTGGCAAGAAACAACTCCCTTAATATTACAGGAAGAAACCTTGAGAGGAACCATACCCAGCTAGGACCCATCATTCTTCAAATTTAGTCAGTTACTCACTTACACCTGGGGTAGCTGAAAGCAGCCAGTCCATCTACTGCATGGTTTTGGAAGGTAGGAGGACGCACTCACAGACTAGTAAGCAGAAGTGAGAATCAAACCTCTATCCCCAGGATTTATGTTCCTATGCAGTGTGTATTTTACCAGTGGTGGCTTGGTGGGTAGCCTCATCGCAAGATAAAGGTAAAGTGGTCCGGGTCCTTTCTGTGTGGAGTGGTCCATGTTATCCCAGGTTAACTAGAGCTGCTAATATCCATCTAAATATGAGTGTGTGTGTCGACCTGTCCAGGGTGTTCCCTGCCTGTCCAGTGACCCAGCGTGACTCTAAATAGGATAAAGCAGTGGTAATACAGACAATAAACAGATGAATGAATGAAAACCAGAAGATAAAGGTTAAGCAGAACCAGCTATGCAAATAGGAACACGAACCAGAAACAGAACCATAACCAAACACAGGACAAGATGAAACAGAACTCTCATCAGGACCGCAAAAACCAAAATCAGATCCAAAATCTAGTCTGAGCTCCAACATCAGCATCACAACCAAACCCAGATAAAGAAAATGTTTCTGCTATAAACCAGGCAGCTGTAGCCTAGTGGTTAGGAATCAACAGGTCACTGGTTCAAGCCCCACCACTGCCAGGTTGCTGCTGTTGGGCCCTTAAGCAAGGCCCCTAATCCTCAATGGCTCAGAATGTGTACTGTCAAAGGCGTCTGCCAAGTGCTGAAAATTTAAATGTTAATATAAAATACATCAGGAACCATGAAGATCATGGAAGTTCATCTTGCTGTACTGACCACTAATCAAAGGGGGGCACATACTTCTTCACACTGTCAGTAGGTGTAGTATAGTTGGGGAAATGTTCTGCATTTAAATACTTTTTAATAATGGCACTTGTAACTGAATCCATGCAAAGGTAGAAGGAATAAAACACATATTTTCCTCTCTTTCTATTCCAGATTTGACAGACCTCCCTGCCTTTAGGAATAAAACCAGGGTTCTGCAAGGTAAACTGTTCTTTTAGCATGAATGCACACACACACACACACACACACACACACATGCATGCAAAGAACTGGCCTGACCTCCACCTCAACTCTATGATTAAAGGAAGGCAATCTGGCATTCTCCACCTGGTTTCTACTACTCTCTCATACACAAACACACACACACACACACACACACACATGTATGTTCCTGCTATGACCTTTAGGGCAACAGAAGCTGATCTGCTACTGCGACACCGTAGAAAGGAGTGGAAAATTTGAGGCACCAAAATCAATGAGCAACACATATAAACATCACACACATAAAACAAACATCTGCATGTTTTATTTGTAGGTAGCGGTGGTAGGGGGTCACCTAAAGATACCAGAGTACCTGAAGGAAACCAGTGCAGACATGAAGAAAAGATGCCAGAATCCTCAGACAATGACCAGAATTGAGGATCGAACCCAGATCCCAAAGAACCATGGTGCTACCAGCTGCACCAGTGTGCCAGTCAGAACTGAGCCTGTCACCACATGAAAACACCGGGCACAAGGCGGGAATACACCCTGAACTGAGCTCCAATCAATCACAGGGCATCACACAACCTTTTATCCTGTCACAGCTAGGGACAATTTAAAACAGCAAATCCACCTTCTGCATGGTAGATAGGGTATGGTAGATAGAATTCAAAAGGCCGGTCACTTCTGTGCAGAGTCACTTCTGTTACAGTTTTTTCACATTGGAGCCACCACATGGCTCTCACTGTGGTTCAGTGGAGTTCTAAAGACATAAACTGCAGATAGATACTTAACCCGCATGTCAGAATTCAGAAAGCCAGTCACTTCTGTGCAGATTTACTTCTGTTCCCAGTTTCTTTTTCTCTTTGAAGAGCATGGCTCTCACTGTGGTTCAGTGGAGTTCTAGAGACATAAAACTGCTGATACTTAACCCGCATGTCTAAATTCAGAAAGCCCATCACTTCTGTGTAGATTCACTTCTGTTACCAGTTTTTTTACATTTGAAGAGCATGGCTCTCGCTGTGGTTCAGTGGAGTTCTAGAGACTTAAAATTGCTGATACTTAACATGCATGTCAGAATTCAAAAGGCCGGTCACTTCTGTGCAGAGTCACTTCTGTTACAGTTTTTTCACATTGGAGCCACCACATGGCTCTCACTGTGGTTCAGTAAAGTTCTAAAGACATAAACTGCAGATACTTAACCCACATGTCTGAATTCAGAAAACCAGTCACTTCTGTGTAGATCCACTTTTTCGGGTTTTTACATTTGAGCCACCACATGGCTCTCACTGTGGTTCAGTGGAGTTCTAAAGACACAAACTGCAGATACTTAACCCACATGTCTGAATTCAGAAAACCAGTCACTTCTGTGTAGATTCACTTCTGTTCACAGTTTTTTTCTGTTTGAAGAGCATGGCTCTCATTGTGGTTCAGTGGAGTTCTAGAGACATAAAATTGCTGAAATGTAACCCGCATGTCAGAATTCAGAAAGCCAGTCACTTCTGTGCAGATTTACTTCTGTTCCCAGTTTCTTTTTCTCTTTGAAGAGCATGGCTCTCACTGTGGTTCAGTGGAGTTCTAGAGACATAAAACTGCTGATACTTAACCCGCATGTCTAAATTTAGAAAGCCCATCACTTCTGTGTAGATTCACTTCTGTTACCAGTTTCTTTTTCTCTTTGAAGAGCATGGCTCTCACTGTGGTTCAGTGGAGTTCTAGAGACATAAAACTGCTGATACTTAACATGCATGTCAGAATTCAAAAGGCCGGTCACTTCTGTGCAGAGTCACTTCTGTTACAGTTTTTTCACATTTGAGCCACCACATGGCTCTCACTGTGGTTCAGTGGAGTTCTAAAGACATAAACTGAAGACATAAACTGCAGATACTTAACCCACATGTCTAAATTAAGAAAATCAGTCACTTCTGTGTAGTCACTTCCATTACAGTTATTTACACTTAAAGAGCATGGCTCTCACTGTGATTCAGTGGAGTTCTAGGGACATAAAACTGCTGATACTTAACCCACATGTCAGAATTCAGAAAGCCCATCACTTCTGTGTAGATTCACTTCTGTTCCAGTTTTTCACATTTGAGCCACCACATGGCTATACGGCTTTAGGATATTGAGTTCTAGAGATATTAAAACTGCTAATACTTAACCCATATGTCAGAATTCAGAAAGCAATTCACTTCTGTTCCAGTTTTTCACATTTGAGCCACCACATGGCTCTCACTGTAGTTCAGTGGAGTTCTAAAGACATAAACTGCAGATACTTAACCCGCATGTCTGAATTTAGAAAACCAGTCACTTCTGTGTAGAGTCACTTCCGTTACAGTTTTTTACACTTTAAGAGCATGGCTCTCACTGTGGTTCAGTGGAGTTCTAGAGACATAAAACTGCTGATACTTAACATGCATGTCAGAATTCAGAAGGCCGGTCACTTCTGTGCAGATTCACTGCTGTTCCCAGTTTTTTTCTATTTGAAGAGCATGGCTCTCTCTGTGGTTCAGTGGAGTTCTGGAGACATAAAACTGCTCAAACTTAACCCGCGTGTCAGAATTCAGAAAACTTCCGTTCCAGTTTTTTTCCAGTTAAAGAGCATGACTCTCCCTGTGGTTCAGTGGAGTTCTACAGACATAAAATTATTTATGTGTTTTAAAGTTTTCTCTTAGATCTTGGGGAATGTCCTTGCACAGACACTGCTTGATTTTGATTGGTTTAAGATGAGTGAGTGTTCTGTTTTTAGCTACATTAGCATAGCTTCACGATTACTGATTAATTGTGTGACCAATTACATTTACAGAAGGGTGATATACTGTAGGTGTTGGACAGCTTTTGTTTCTTTAAGAAATTTCGTATTATTTTCACAGAATGTGCTTTACTTAATCAACCACATTTTCCTTTATGAGTTTTTACTGTGGTGAAAGTTACATTAGAGAAAATATACTGAACGGTGACCAGCCCCTGTTTCCATGTAATATCATGACAGCTAGCACTGCTACAGCACGAACAACCACCAGTGTAACACAATCTTTATTGAATCTGAAGTCTGATGGCAGACAGGACCCACGACTCTACCCAAAAAAATCCCATAATGCCAGTCTTTTTCAAGCAACAGAGAAATAAGACACACATTGCTAGCATTGTTGCTAGCAGCCTTCATCCCTCAGTCATGACTAGCCATTAATCATAGCCAGGGCCAGCGACACTCTGCAACCGCTTCTGTTAACCACACCATCCATTAGCTCAGCTGAACGTCACTGATATTTGCCACATGATGGATCGACTTAGCTCAGTAAAACTATTTCGTCGTCTCGTCGGGCGGATCACAGGAATGCGGGAACGCGCGGCTCGGTTAACGGGCGCTGTACGGACGCCAGAATTAGTGTGGAGTGAAAATGACAACAAAGTGTCAGAGAACAGCGTTAAATGTTGATGAGATCTTGAAAGGCGAGTTGAGCTTTATTCCAGTGGCATCTGGTCAAGCGTGGGAGAAAAATCGTTCTAGATTTATCGTAAGAGTTTTGCACATCTTTCGTCAGTGAGATGGTCGTTTCTGTGGTAACTAATAACAACTCATCTAATAAAGTGTTTTTTCAGGTGTTAGACTTTAGCCTTTTAAACATAGACTTTTTCTGATGAGGTCAGAGCAAAATGCGTTAATAATCTACCAGTTATTGGTCCAAATTTCCTATGCAAGGCCACCTAGAAGCTCTTGACAGCGTAAAGCTTGCTGGACAGTCATCCTTGTTGAAGCAGCTAACAGCAGCTTGGATCACATGACCATCTACATTTACATTTTCAGCATTTAGCAGACACTTTTATCCAAAGCAACTTACAGTATACAGTACACAGTCTAAGCAATTAATTATACAGTCTAACTTGCTTGAGGGCCCAACAGTGACAACCTGGCAGTGGTGGGGTTTGAACCAGCAATCTTCTGATTACTAGTCCAGTACCTTAACCACTAGGCTACAACTGCCTACATCTAGACAAGTTGCCCAGTCAGCATGTTTCGTTTGCTCTCAACCCGGGAAAAGACACCACTGTTGCATGTATTTTTAATAGATTCAGACAAGCAAGCACTGTTTATATGGGCACAGAGAGGTCACCTACTATGATCATAAGGGCCACAATGAAACATACACCATGACCCCTCCCAAAACCATTGGCATTAATAGCCTTTGTTCTTCTAGGATGGCTTAAAACAATATTTTGGAGTGTGTCTTTGGGAATTCATGCCCTTCCTGTTAAAAGAGCAGTGGTCCGATTCATCCCGAAGGTGTTCAGTGGGGTTGAAGTCAGGAATCTGTACAGGTCACTAGAGTTCCACAACAAATTACTCAAACCACGTCTTTATGGACCACGCAGTCATGCTGAAACAGTAAAGGGCCTTCCCCAAACCACTGACACGAAGTTAAAAGAACATCAGGGGCGGCACAGTGGCACAATGGGTAGCACTGCCGCCTTACAGCAAGAAGGTCCTGGGTTTGATTTCCAGGTGAAGTGGTCCAGGTCCTTTATGTGTGGAGTTTGCATGTTCTCCCCATATCTGCATAGGTTTCCTTTAACAGTCCAAAGACAAGCAAGTGAGATGAATTGCCAAATACAAAATTGTCCATGACTGTGTTTGACATTAAAGACTTGAGATGATGAATCTTGAGTAACCAGTAATTATGGGTCCTGTCATGAATGTAACTGAAGTGTGTAAAACATGACATTAAAATCCTAATAAATAAAAGCACTTTGTTATTTTATATAATTAACTTTCATCCATATGGTGTACATGACCTTCAACTGATCATGAATCTCCAGTTCGTCACTACAGCGAGGTTCTAGTCCAGATTTAAACGTTTGGTCAGGTGCACAGGACTTTTAGAAAATCATTAAAAGTGTACACGACTTTCTTTCAGCAACGGTTTCCTGACTGTGACGAGGGCTGGAATTTGGTTCAGGGCTGAATCATAATTAAAAAAACAAATATACGCAATGGCTCTGGACACTCTACCGCAAGCTAATGGCTAGGAAAGAAAATGAGCTGTCAGTGCTAATCCACTTAATGGAGAGTCTTACTGAGAACTAGCATGATCTCTGACCTTTTTAACACTGCTATAGATTTATTACTCAGACATCACTGATGGTGTATAGGATATTCGTTTCTGCTAAATGAAAAATTACATTACAAGATTGTGGATGTTCAACAGGCTGAAATCACCAAGTGTGAAATTACATTTACATTTATTTATTTAATTAGTTTTGCATTTTTCCTTTTGTTTTTTCCAATCTAATTATTTCCAGTTCCCAGTTCCAACACGGAGAATTGGGCTGTGTACTATATGACTCTCCAACTACTTGATTTGGCACCTCAGCACATCGTCAGCTTTGTGTACATGTAGGACCTAAATTGGTCTGACTTGTATCAGGAGCTTAAATCACCTCAGTGGAACATTTAAACCAGAATAAATTTAGAAAACTTCAAGTTAGACATACACTGATCAGCCATAACATTAAAACCACCTCATTGTTCCTACATTCACTGTCCATGTTATCAGCTCCACTTACCATATAGAAGCACTTTGTAGTTCTACAATTACTGACTGTAGTCCATCTGTTTCTCTGCATGCTTTGTTAGCCCCCTTTCATGCTGTTCTTCAATGGTCAGGACCACTACAGAGCAGGTATTATTTGGGTGGTGGGTCATTCTCAGCACTGCAGTGACACTGACATGGTGGTGTGTTAGTGTGTGTTGTGCTGGTATGAGTGGATAAGACACAGCAGCACTGATGGAGTTTCTAAACACCTCACTGTCACTGCTGGACTGAGAATAGTCCACCATCCAAAAAATCCAGCCAACAGCGCCCGTGGGCAGCATCCTGTGACCACTGATAAAGGTCTAGAAGATGAGCGATCGTCTCTGACTTTACATCTACAAGGTGGAGCAACTAGGTAGGGGTGTCTAATAGAGTGGACAGTAAGTGGACACAGTATTTAAAAACTCCAGCAGCACTGCTGTGTCTGATCAACTCATACCAGCACAACACACACTAACACACCACCACCATGTCAGTGTTACTGCAGTGCTGAGAATGATCCACCACCTAAATAATACCTGCTCTGTGGTGGTCCTGTGGGGGTCCTGACCATTGAAGAACAGGGTGAAAGCAGGCTAAAAAAGTATGTAGAGAATCAGATGGACTACAGTCAGTAATTGTAGAACTACAAAGTGCTTCTATATGGTAAGTTGAGCTGATAAAATGGACAATGAGTGTAGAAACAAGGAGGTGGTTTTAATGTTATGGCTGATAGGTGTAGCTAATCAGCTAAGCCATGAGATTAATTATTAATTATTTACTACATTGGTAAAATCACACATCACTCTCAGCCATCTCATTATTTTGACCTGTTATGTTTCACCTCTTTAGCGTCTGTCTGTGTTATTTTGCTAATTAGCTTCTCATAGCTTTATTTTTGAATAGTTTATTTGCTTGTAACAGCTAGCCTACTCCAGCTATCTATCAAGTATTAACACTGTATGATTTTAATTCTTTATCATGTTTTACCATGTCCAGCTAGTCAGAGTGTTTCTGATTCTAGTAAACATGTACAGTCTTCAGAATGAACCTCACAGTTGGGTTCTAACAATAACCGTATAAGAGACTAGCACGTTTGTACAGGTGTGAGGGCGAATCGTTAAGAGAATTTATTTTACGAGATCATGAAAACGACAGTACGTAAGCTACTTTCTTTTAGTGAGGTCACAAGCAGGTGTGCTAGCAATCAAACAGCGACAATTTCCTGAATTTGAAGTGGGCTGGAATTCGGTTCCTGATTGTATTATAAATAAAAAAACAAATACACTCACAGGATCTGGACGCTCTCCCGCAAGCTAATGGCTAACTGGGAAAATGAGTTGTCAGTGCTAGCTAATTCGCTAGCAAGATTACTGACCTCAGCATAATGTATAAAGAAGTGAATGCACACTTCTACAGTTTTTACTGCTGGTTTATATGATATTTAATGTTAGCTTTTGATAAGCTTCTGAGGACATTTAACAGTAAGCACAAAGAAGATCAACAGGAGATAAAGTCTCTTAGCATTTAAGTGCTAAGTAGAAACACACTGACTCTGAAATTCCTGTTCACTCTTAGCTCACGTCTTAAAAAACAAACATCACTTCCCGCCACGGTAAGTCCAGCATAGGCCGTCATGTTTCATCGCTCTTCAGTCCGCAGGTTGAAGAAATTAGGGTGGAACTGCGAGAATCAGTAATGATGACAGAATTCAGAGCCCATTCTCATAGAAGACGCCCCCGGATCGCTCAGGTCAGAGTGCGTCAGGAATAATGGACATTAATCTACCTTCATGATCATTTATGCCACGTGCATTGTTCACACATCTGACTGATGATTCTTCAACCACACATTAATAATTAAGTAACTTTATCTTTGAACCTTCCCTTTACGAGGACATTATAAAGATGGTGGTATCCCTCTGGCATTTTAAGGTCATTCCCATTATAGAAACACTTCACAATTCATTCCTGTATTACTGTACATGTGAGGACCAAGCATTTTTAGTGTTAACTGTGGACCGGAGAGTCTCAGTGCTACACTGGGCCCTAATATCATTAATCAAGTTAATAAAATTTGCTGCTGTCAGACTTTCAGTGAATAAACAAACTAAGGGACAGTGGTAACCTAGTAAGTAGAACTTTGGGCTATCAATCAAAAGGTTAAGAGTTTGATTCCTGGGCCCTGCCATTCAGCCACTGTAGGGTCCTTGAGCAAGGCACTTAACCCTGTCTGCTCCAGGGGCGCTGTACATTGGCTGACCCTGTGCTCTGACCCCAGCTTCCAAACGAACTAGGATCTGCGAAGAAAGTATTTAATTGTACTGTACACCTGTATATGTATATATGACAAATAAAGGTGTTCTATTCTTCTATTCTACTTGTGAATATAAGATGTAAATTCACCTGGATGATATATGTGTTGGATAAAAGTTCACGGGTTGCAGTGAATCTGGCACCAGTTGTAGCACAGTGTGCAACACAGGAATGAGCCCTAGATATGCCATCAATGCACTTGCTTACTGACTAAAAGACAGGAGAGGGAGCTGGGGGTGGCAGGGATTCTCATTTGGAGTGTTGAGGATGGACTGATAAGGTCAGAACAAAGGAAAGGGTTTATTAAAGAGACAGTGTAGGTAAAATGGTTGTAGACAAAATAAGGAAGGCCAGATTGAGATGGTTTGGGCATGTAATGAATGAAGGCGTAGGACCCAAAGATGCGGAGCAAAAAATGATATTTATTAACAATAAATATATATATACAGATGAACAAAGGAAAGGAGTTAAACAAAAACAATTCGGGAAATCCCGAACGACGCCTTTCTCGTCACTGGCAACTGAAAAGGAAACACAAAAACAGAAAATAGAAAAGCAGCCAACGCGAGGCGCGAACCCGGGTCGCTCACTCGCGGCAATTATAATCACCCCGCTACGCTACGGCGTTGCTGAGGTTACACACTCGCCTTCTGAATATGAGGCTGAAATGAGAGAACGGATCTCAGTAAATAATCCGTAAAAAGGGGCAAAACTTGTAAAGATAATTGTGAGGGGAATAATGGATCGGTTGTGTCACCAGTTTAAAAGACTGGGAAGAAACCGATGACTGAGTTTGGAAAAAGGGTTCAGGCGAGTGGATTCGAACCGGGGATTCACGCATGGAGGAGCGGCGACTTACCGCTCAACCAAACAGCAGTGAATAACCCTGACAAAAGTTCACGCCTTTAAAGGACTGCGGAAGGTGGCAATTAGCCTGATGCTAACCCGCTGCTAGCTTTGCAAGCGGGGACCATATGTGGCAACGCCAAAACAACCACAGCTCGAGGGCTGTAAGGAATCGCACCAGCTCTCCCTATTAAATGAAACAAAGACCCTAAGTTACCTCAGTCTTACGACTTACACACCCAACCGCGCTACCAGGCGCCTGGGGATACCAAACTAGCCCTGCAAAAGGAATGGCTGCAGCAGTGCAGCCAGTCGAAAACAAAGAACAAAGGTGCGACGCCTGCAGACTGGCGACGCCCCCTTAAGTAGGAAGCTGACAGCTGCAGGTCGTTGCCCTAATCAGCTGGCCTCCTATTTGAGGCCACGCTGCTCTTTGTTCTGTAACGCCTGCAACGCTGTGAATTGGTGGTACGTTCGCCAGACGTTGCAGGCACCCTAACAGGGCATGTGCTGAGTAGGGATGAGAGGGTTTTTTTTGGGAGAAGGAGGCAGTCAAGGACATTTATGGATGAGGTGGTTGAGGTGACAGAGGATGCTGAGGATAGCGCTAGATTAAGACGAATGATCTGCTGTGACAACCCCTAACAGGAGCAGCCAAAAGAAGTGGGAGAGTGTGCAGTGTGAGAACATGCAAAACGTCTTACAGACAGTAACCTTCTGAAGTATTGTTTTTTTAGTGCTAATTACTGAAGCTCTGCAAATTCAGACAAAGATCCACTGAAATAAACATGACACTTCTCATACCTGTCGACTTAATTGACTCTACTTAATTGACTTAATTGTCTCCCAACATCTTTGTCCTCCTGGGGTTGCCATGGGCACAGAATAAGCTCCCCATCAAGCAATGAATGAAGCCACACTTAAAAACACACTGGGTGGTACCCGTCATTAATACAGCTCCAGCTGAAGTGCCAACTCAAGCCAGAAACTTCTGGAGTAGCAGAAACACTTTAGAAATGTTTTCTTTGGCTGACGAAGGTTCCCTTTATTTTCACTACAAGGTGTGTAACCAAAGCGAAGGGAAAAAAGAAGTTGGAAATGGTTTAATAAACACTGAGAGAGAAAGAGAATGAACATCAGTACAGCTGTGGTCTGTATAAGGTGACACCATGTGGATAAAACAAATAATTGAAACGCTGAGCTTGGGAGATCACTGAGATCGTTAATACACACTGATTTTCCACATTCAGTGTTTCTGTAGCTCATTAATGGGGAGGGGGGTTGATTTGGTGTTCAGTATGTTCAGGTGGCCAGTTGGCGCAGAGTTCCCCAATCAGTACAGTCCAGTAGGAGAAACTTTATAAGATAAAGTTTAAAAAGTGTTTAAAAAAAAGTTTTTTTAGCTAATCTAACAGTTCTGAAATATGCTCTGTATTTTTAAAAGTATGTGGACACCTGAATATGAGCTTGTTAGACATCCTGACCCATGGACATTACATAGAGTTGCTTTGCACCAGTTTTTCCTTTTGGTTTCAGAGCCTAAAAAAACACAGACACCAGTTTATTTCTAGACATTAATGTTATTGTCAGTTCTTTTGCAAATGTTTATGCCCTCCTCAATAACTCAGCCTTTATCATGATTACAATCATTTCCATTATTTAGTTGTTTTTTTTACCTCATTACTAGCGCTAAATTGCCCCGTCCCAACTTTTTTGGAATGTGTTGCAGGCCTGAAATGCAGGAATGGATGTATATTAACAAATGAAATTAAGTTGACCATAAAAAAACAGTTTGGGTTCATTTAGTCTGCAATGAAATACTAGTCAAAATAAATGAAAAAAATGTACAGTATTTGCATTTTCCATACTGTCCCAACTTTTTCTGATTTGAGGTTGAATTAATAATAATACTTTAGAAAATCTTTACTGACATTTACCTAATTAAAGATCTAAAGAAATAAACAGAATGTTGATGTTCACATTGTTTAAGAGTTCTCAGGACCTTGGACTGGGTTAAAGAAATGAATTAAATGTTGGGGTTTTAAAAGGGTAATACCCTAACATATTTCCTGCCTCTAACCTCTGACATCAACAACTCCATGGTTTTAATTATGGAATAAAATTTGTTCTTCAGCAGATGTTGCTTCTTCTCCAGGTATTCAACACCTGATCTGATGTTGCTGATCACATTGTTCTCTGTGGGAAATAATAAAAAGCTATTAATATTTTTACAATTTGAGGCAAACATTAAATGTAAAGAGTAAATATCTAAATGCTCTAAAGAACCTTAATGCAACACCAATGTTTCCTTTGCATACCTCAAGACTTAAAACAAAAGTACACATTACAGGATGATAGTATATTACAGTATACCCTTACCTTGTTTTTCATCAGGATCCAGCACCATGTGCTATTGTCATAGCTAGTTTGCCGCAACATAAGCGTATGCATATTATATACACTACAGTACAATCTTAGTAGGTTTTGTTGCTATAGCTACCTAACTACACACCATATGCACAGTAAAGAGAAATAAGAAGTAAGACCAAACTATTTGCTAATATAACTGCTGTGGTGCTCCACATTCCTGTATAATGACAAGGCAATTTGGACTGTGCACACACCAAATACGCCTCATATTAATAACTTTTACAATGTATTGTCAAGAAATTGCATGTAATGCGTGTAATGTAGTATTAAAATGTCACTGTCTAAAGAATAACAATTGTAAGTAATATAGTTATAGTTATATAGATCACTGCCCTGCTTTGAGCTATCAACTGAAAGGTTGAGAGTTTGAATCCCAGCTCTGCCATGCAGCCACTGTTGGGCCCTTGAGCAAGGCCCTTAACCATCTCTGCTCCAGGGGCACTGTACAATGGCTGACCCTGTGCTCTGACCCCAAATTTCAAACAAGCTGGGATATGCGAAGAAAGAATTTCATCGTACTGTACACGTGTATATGTATATATGACAAATAAAGGCATTCTACAGTATATAAAAAAAAACCATTTACACCCATAATGATTAAAACTTGGTGTTGCTTTCTAATAGAGCCGGCTCTATTTTCTTAGACGGTTAAGGTCCTTTAATGTATGCAACAAACTCCTGCATATGTTCTACCAATCTGTTGTGGCCAGTGTTCTCTTTTATGCGGTGCTGTGCTGGGGTGGCAGCATTAAAAAGAAAGACGAAGCACGACTGGACAAACTGATTAGGCGAGCTGGTGCAGTGGTTGGCATTGAACTGGAACCACTGGTAACAGGTAAACTCTATTATATCATGGACAATGTCAGTCACCCACTGCATACAGTGATTATTAAACAGAGGAGCATGTTCAGTGACAGGCTGCTGTCTCAGAGCTGCTCCACAGACAGGCTTCGAAGGTCTTTCATACCCAGAGCCATTAGGCTCTACAACTCCACCAGGCGTCCCTGCTGGCCGGCTGACTGTAGCTAAAGACCGAGGGTCCTAATGTAGCCATGTGTGTATGTACTTGTATGCACATGCATGTGCAAACGTATATATATGTGTAAGTATTTGCATATGTGTACATGAGTATATATGTGTATGTATTTGCATGTGTGTATATGTATGTATATGGGTATATATGTGTATGTATATACAGTATATGGCTATATTGGCCTCATTGTGCAATATTGTCACATGTCCCTTTACTATTTAATAATTTAATTACTATTCAATCTTTACACTGAAACTAAACCTCATGCATCATTACAGTTACGAGTTATACATTTTATGTAAATTACAAGAAATACTTAGTTCTAGTTTTTCTGTTAGCTTTTGTTTTGTACTGTTAATTATTTGTTGTATTATGCTACTGGGGCTTTAATTTCCTTCGGGATCAATAAAGTATCTATCTATCTATCTATCTATCTATCTATCTATCTATCTATCTATCTATCTATCTATCTATCTATCTATCTATCTATCTATCTATCTATCTATCTATCTATCTATCTATCTATCTATCTATCTATCTATCTAATAGAAATTGGATTAATGGTCACAATTAGAGACCACTAAAACTAACTGGAATCAGAGAACAACTGTTAAACCATCAGAATCCTTTACATTGTGATGCCAACCAATAAAGACACTAAATGCTACAGCGCGTGCGCTGACTGCATATGGCCATAACCAGAGCGGTAGAGAGAACAGAGTGGCGACACTCCCATAGGGAACCGTTGTAACGTTGTCGGGACATTTTTTTGCGCATCTTCCGGGTTGTGGAGCTCTGAATAGTTCCAAACATCCCATAGAGCCCCATTCATTTCCACTACTTATCAAGCATTTTTAGCTGTATGTTGCTTTGTTTTAACAAAATAATGAATTTAATGTCATTAATATACTTAATACTGTTATTGTTTAGCATTTGCTCAGCACTAAATGTTACATGTTCATCTTAATTAATAGGTATAACCCAATTTAGCTTAGTCAGTTAAGCTTAATTAATGACACTAGAGTCTTTTCACCTAAAATGAGTTGATTAATCAAGAGTCTTGTTACAGAAATGATCATAAAACATTAGAGCCATAATAAATCATGCTACTTTTACTTTCATACTTAAGTACATTTGAAGGTAAATACTTTAGTACTTTTACTCAAGTGGAGGTAAAAAGTATTTTTACTTTTACTACTACTTTACTGGAGTAATATTTTACCTTGGATATCTCTACTTTAACTCAACTACATGGTTTCTGTACCTTGTCCACCACTTACATTAGACAAAATGAACTTGTGCATATTCATAATGAATTCATTCATGTATTACATGTAGGAATCAATTATTAATCACTCATGAAATAAGACATGAATTCATGCTATTTCATGTACCTGCACTATAATGTTAAAGGTACGGTAGTGTGTTTATGAATCTGTTCATTCAGTCCAGGTAAACCTTATGAATCCAGCCACATGGCTTAGTGTTTAACCAAAATTATTATTATTATTATTATTATTATGAATCCTCAGGAAAGTGAAGGGAGATTAGTTTATGCAAAAAAAAAAAAATCTTTAATCTCTGTACTGTATATTGTCTCTACTACTTAATAATATCGCATGATGTAATGTATGCTAATATAATGTACTGTGTGTTAACAAGAACGACCTATTAACAAGTTATTATAAACATCAATCTTCCACTTCATATACCAAACTGACATTAAAGCAGATGCAGTAAATGTAAACGCAGTTGAAAATACCCAGAAATTGTACAAATGTTTATTATTTAGCGTTTAATATTTCATTTACTGCTGCCTGTCCCATATGAGAACATGACAGCGCCGGGTTTGTTTGGAACTATTGAGGGTTACATGAACCACGTGACCGCGTGGCGGCGAGATCAAGGAGTGTCGCAACTCTCTCCATCTACGGCTCTGGCCATAACTTTCTGTAATGAAACTGCAGGCGTAAAACCGTAACTCGGAGAACCCGGATGAGAGGACGGAATCTGATTTGTCCGGACGAGCTGCTTAAATGTATATTTCGATATAAATCGACTACATACGTTTAATAAACAGTAAACAAATGTAAACAATATGTACAATTTGCCAAAATGTTAAATTTAGTTTTTACGCTTTTAACATAATTCAGAGGAATTAATTCGATTAGCCGGAGATAACGTCCGAAGCCTGTCACGTGTTGTGAATTTACTTCCGGCAACATGATGACGGTGTGGTTGTGTTTACCTGAGGGAGTGAGTGAGTGAGTGAGTGAGGCGCAGTAGAATAGATACACGCTTCTCTAGAGCGCTGAGGAATGCCCGGTTATTAAAGGAGGTTGTGTAATATTAAAGATGATGCGGGGTAAGACCGTGATCATTACCGGAGCGAACAGCGGGATCGGTAAAGCCGCCGCTACTGAGTTGCTGAGGCGGGAAGCGCGCGTGATCATGGCCTGCAGGAGCCGCGAGCGAGCGGAGCGCGCGGCGCAGGAGATGAGGAGCGAGGCGGGAACAGAGCGTGGAGAGCTGCTGATCAGAGTTCTGGATCTGTCATGTTTAACCTCAATACGATCCTTCTGTTCTCTCATTAATCAGGTCATTGTTGTATTCTTTTATTTACGGTTGAAGTATAAGGTGACATTTAACGTTGTACCAGGAGCCCCTAATTCCTTCTCAGTGGTTATGACTGACTTCTTGGTATGGCTGACTTATTGGTGTCCATATAAATATGGCTAGTTTGACTTCAGCCGTCAGCCGAGCCACACACACACACACTACACACTTTAGAAAAGTCTATTCAAGTCATAAATGTCACTTCTGTCCTACTTTAGACACCAAGTGTATCTGTACAAACAGTTCTCTGTAAAAGTACAAGGTACATGACTGAAACAGTGGCATCTTTGCCAAGGCTGAGAAGAAAACTCAATCTGCTACCTTAAACAGAAGAAATTTGTCAAGATTTTTAGGCATTATCCAAAATCCACCTTAAAAAAACAATATGATGCCAATTACAAGCTGCCTTACCACAGACAGCCCTGGCTAAAGTCAAGCGGGCTTGGAATGAGAATCAAAATCACTTTATTGTTCAGCAGTAGGGCTCACAGGAACTTTTTTTGTTGTAGTGCTCAACACAAGACAGTACAAATGTAGACAACAGGTCAGAACAATAAATAACCAATGCAAAAACAAGATGGGAAGCCTGTTGGTCAAGAGAGAAGCCCATGCTCCAACGAAAATGGCTTATGAAGGAGGATTTTGTGGTCGAATTGACTAATTTGGCCACAGTGACTAATTTTTTTATGGAGAATAGGTGAGGTAATACCCAACAACACTGTACCTACTGTTAGGCAGGTAGTATTGTGCATCAGAGCTATTTATAGAGCTATATATAACACAGTCGTGGACAATCTCCAATTCACCTCACGGCGGCACGGTGGCTCGGTGGGTAGCATTGTTGCCTCACAGCAAGATGGTCCTGGGTTCGATCCCCAGGCGGGGTGATCCGGGTCCTTTCTTAGCGGAGTTTGCATGTTCTCCTTGTGTCTGCGTGGGTTTCCTCCCACAGTCCAAAAACATTCAGTCGGGTTAATTGGAGACACTGAATTGGTGTGTGTCCCGAATGTGTGTGTACGTGTGTCTGCCCTGCGATGGACTGGCGCCCTGTCCAGGGTGTTACTGTGTGCCTTGCACCCATTGAAAAGCTGGGATAGGCTCCAGCATCCCTACCCCCGCCCCCCAACCCTAATTGGATAAGTGGTTAAGAAAGTGAGTGAGTGAGAGAATTCACCTCACTTGCACGTCTTTGGACTGTGGGAGGAAACTGGAGCTCTCGTGGGAAACCCACGCAGACACTGGGAGAACATGCAAACTCCACACAAAAAGGACCCGGAATCGAACCCAGGACCTTCTTGCTTTGAGGAGACGGTGCTACCCACCACATAATATTTAGTGAAGTTGTATGTTGTTTGGGATGCAGCCAAACTGGTGCATGTTGTCATTTAAAGCGTTTTGTCTGCCTGTTGTTTTTGATTGGCAGGATGACTTAAAGGATCTAAACTAGTAAATATTCTACACAAATTAAATTGAAATGTTTAAAATGACCAGTTTGTAGACACCTCAGGTAATAAATACTATGTTTTTACTATATTATTGCAAATTGTACAGAATCTGAACTGGTTTTAATTTCAGGTTGTATTTTGCTGTGGTTTCTAATCTAGGAGGAGCCGAAACTGGACGTTCTGATCAACAACGCCGGGATCTACCAGTGCCCGTACACCAAAACTGAGGACGGCTTTGAAATGCAGTTCGGCGTGAACCACCTTGGCCACTTCCTGCTCACCCACCTGCTGCTGGACCTGCTAAAACGCTCAGCGCCCAGCCGCGTGGTCGTGGTCTCCTCCAAGCTCTACAAATACGGCGAGATTAACTTTGACGACCTTAACAGCGAGCGCAGTTATAATAAAGCCTTCGCCTACAGCCGCAGCAAGCTAGCTAACCTGCTTTTCACTCTGGAGCTCAGTCAGAGGCTGGAGGGTACAGGCATAACGGTAAATGCTCTCACGCCTGGCATCGTCAGGACCAACCTGGGCCGGCACGTTCACATCCCACTGCTGGCGAAGCCTCTTTTTAACTTAGCCTCATGGGCGCTGTTTAAAACTCCCGAGGAGGGAGCGAGGACTTCGGTTTATCTGGCGTGTTCACCAGATGTGGAGGGGGTTCAGGGGAAATGTTTTGCCGACTGTCAAGAAGAGAAGCTGCTACCTAAAGCCACGGATGAAGAGGTGGCTAAGAAACTGTGGGACATCAGCGAGGTCATGGTGGGGATCACTATTTAATGTGATGTCCTCTTTCTTTTTTTGTTGTGCAGCATTTGAATTACTAGGCATCGCTTTACCTTGGCAACACCGCGTGTTATCGTAGGTCGTATCAATTGTCTCACTGCATTTGCTTGCTAGATTATCAGCTTAATGAAGGATAACTGAACTAACAACAGCTATTCAGATATATCATAGCTATCATACATATTGGTTAATAACACCAATAAGAGCACTTTCTGTCAATTCTTACTGTGTCTGTTTAGCTGTGTCTGAGGGTGGGATGGGCGAACGAATGCCTTCACATTGGTCGAGGTGCCTTCATGAGAGACATTGACTAACGGATGGTAGTATACAACTCTCCATACGTGATGCTGCTCTCTGTGAGACTCTGTCTCTAGCAGGTGAAAAGAAGCAGTAGGCGACTGCTCATGTATCAGAGTGGGTGCATGATGGTCCCAAAGTGGGGTTCTGCAGCATTTGAGGAAGTTAAGGATTTGGATATGACTAGATATGAGTAGAGCTTGGTTTTTGAATACATCGTATCGAAACTTAGCTCTGCCATCCGGCTGGGCTGGATGGCTGCATGAACAACGATAGGCTGTTGTTCATAGCATTAGGGGCAAGCCGGATCATGGGTCCTCATAACTGGTGCAATTACGACCCCTGCTGGCTGATTGATGGCGCCTGCACAGGGCTGAGGAATAATGCTGATCAGGGTGTGACTCTCTGTGGTCAGTGCTGATCGGTATACATGAACTCGACCCGTGCAGGTGAAAAATGACGTCTGTACTGAGCACGTGTTGGAGGGGGCGTGTGTCAGTTGAGAAGCGCCCTCAGTCAGCGGTGGAGGGTTGAATCAGTGGAGGATGCAATCAGGGTAACTGTACATGACTAGATTAGGGGAGAAAATTGGGGGGAAAGGTTGGAGAAAAATAGAAAATTAAAAAAAAATAATAATAATACTCCTTGGATCTCAGGTGGCACTGCTTTAAACTACACTACCACTAAGATCCAGGCTTTTAATCCCCAGCAGTGCTATCATCTATCTGGCACTATCAGGCTGATTCCAGGTTATTATTTATTGTTTTATATTTCAGTACCAGAACAAAAAATGTGCCAGTAGACATTTGATAGACAATTGATAAAAAATAATGCAAACTGGATCTCGCTTTCTGGTTTTCTGACTCGATCTAGATGTGTAATAATATAAGATTCATTAAAACAATAAATACTGTAGATTGCTTTCTCTGCTTCCTTTCATCTTTAAAAAGTATTTCCAAACGGTCCTGTTTTCTTCTTTTTTTATATACAGAGGCGAAGGGCGACACGGTGGCTTGGTGTGTAGCACTGTCACCTTACAGCAAGAAGAGTTTGATTTGCAGACGGAGCGGTCCAGGTTTTTTCCATGTGGAGCATGTTCTCCCCGTGTCTGTGTGAGTTACTTCCAGGAGCTCCATTTTCCTCCCACATACCCCTTTTTCACCGATGCGGCACGGAGCCCGTTCCGGTTCCCGAACTCGATTATGAACCGGTTCCGCGTGTTTCCATCGGAAAAAAGAGGTTCCAGACAGCGAACTAGCGGGCCAATCTGGCACCACAGAATACTTGATTTTTCAGCACGAACCGTGACGTCCGTCTGTGGGCGCGTCATGTTGTACAGCATAGCGCGTTAGCAACAATGCCGTCAGCTGGGGTCTCGTATGGAGCTTAATGCTGCATTTTTATCTTTTAAAGTTCACCTGATTACATTTTGAGCCAGTTTGCCGGTGATATTTTCAAAGCGCCTTTAAAAAGGTGAAACGTGGTAAAAGTGACCCGGACAGAACGAACACCGCTTAACGTGAAAAATAAAGCGTGAAGCTTTTTCAACTCCCCGAGCTGTTTGATGTTTATTTCACACAGATTAATGTTCGTGTTGTGGAACTTTAATGATGTTTCACCGCTTAAGTCGAGCGCTGAGCAAATCGGCTATTTGTGCCGAGGGTCGCGGTGAAACCGAAGCGCAAAACTCCTCTCACGTCAATGAACTAAAGAAAACAACAACTGCGACAAACACGTCTATGTCTTCTTATCACCGATTGTTAGATCGATGCTTTTTACATAAAAACAAACATGTGTAACAGCAGCACAAATGCTCACACATAATCCACACACTCCACCATGATATTACTGCTCTTAACTTTCGTTAAGTAACGCCCACCGATGATGACGCTGCTTGGTTCTCAAAAACTGGTGGAAATGCGCGTCGGTTCTCTACAGAACACCAAGGTTCAGAGAAACCCGAACAGAACCGGTTCAAGAACCACGGTTTTTTTGGTGGAAAAGGGGTAACAGTCCAAAGACATGCAAATGAGCTGGATTAGAGATACAAAATTGTCCATAACTGTGTTTGGCATTAAACTTGAACTGATGAATCTTGTGTAACCAGTAACTACATGTCCTGTCATGAATGTAACCAGTGTGTAAAACATGATGTTAAAATCCTAATATACTGTATATATATACAGAGGGGGGCACTTCAACAAATAAATCAAGAAATACACATGAGACACCTTTAAACATACTACACATTGCTATCAGAATTCAAAACAGTCCATAGATAACATCTATTAAGGTATGTATGCACTTTTTGGCCTGCTCCGGGGGGCGCTCGGTGGGTGCAGCGATTTAGACCATGCTAGCTCACCACTGCTGGAATCCGTGTTCAGATCTTAGCAGTTCTATTAGCCGACTAGGCTTCTACACAGACATGATTAGCCATGTCTAGCATTGTGGGTGGGTTCTTGCCTTGCATTTTATTTTCTTTCACATTTACTTTCACTTCCTTTTTCTTTTAGGAACCACTTTCTTACTTGCTTTCTTCTCACATACGTGTCTTGCTTCAGTAATATATATTATTTATGATATTTACAAATTCACTCACTCACTCACTGTCTTAACCGCTTATCCAATTTGGGTCACCAGGGGGTTATCCCAGCTTTTCAGTAGGCACAAGGCACACAGTAACACCCTGGATGGGGCGCCAGTCCATCGCAGGGTGGACACACATACACACACACACACCTATTCTCCTATAGGGCAATTCAGTGTGTCCAATTAACCTGACTGCATGTTTTTGGACTGTGGGAGGAAACCAGAGCTCCCGGAGGAAACCCACGCAGCCACGGGGAGAACATGCAAACTCTACACAGAAAGGACCCAGACCGCCCTGCTTGGGGATCAAACCCAGGACCTTCTTGCTGTGAGGCGACAGTGCTACCCACCGAGCCACCGTGCCGCCCTGTATTACAAATTAAAATTTCTATTTTCCAGCCTTAAAAACTCATGACTTTCCTTTTTATTAAAGAAGAAAAATGTCCTCTGTAATAATTCTTCCCCTTTAAGACCCCTCACCAGCACTCCAAACAAACCCAGTCGTGTATCCAACCCAGTCTGATTACAGTGGAACGTTTTAATGACGGATTGTGTTTTTTTCTCTAGCGTTTCTCCATAATGCATCACTTATGTTTTTCTCCACCTGCTTACAGCCTCATTTCAGACCCGCCGACTAAATGAAATAAATAACGACCTCCTGGTTGCCAAAACCGTCTGTGTTAAAACGGCTCTGAAATAGAGGGAGGTCTTGAACGCATGCTCACGGCTGTTTGTTTTTCTAATGAAGTAAATTGTAGAGATTGTGAACGTTCCAACGGCTTTAATGGTGCATTCACAAAGTTCTCTGCTACACAGAGTCAAAGATGTAGTGATTACACACGACTGAGGGCTTTTGAGTTTTTTTTTGGGGGGGGGTTCATCTTTTCTCCCACTTTTATGAAAGTAAAGAAACACAGTGTGGCCAAAAGTATGTGGACAACCTTTTTTTAAGAGTACTCGAGGCAGTGGTAGCTCAGTGGTTAAGATAGAGGGCTAGTAATCGGAAGGTTGCTGGTTCAAGCCTCACATCTGCCAGGTTGCCACTGTTGGGCCCTTAGCAAGGTTTGCTCAAAATGACTTACAAAATGTCACAAATGTAAGTCACTTTGGATAAAAGTGTTAAGTTCAGTTTTTTTTAAGCCAAACCCATTTTTAAGCCATACAATCAATTATATATACCGATCAGCCATAACATTAAAACCACCTCCTTGTTTCTACACTCACTGTCCATTTTATCAGCTCCACTTACCACACAATTACTGACTGAACCATCTGTTTCTCTGCATGCTTTTTTAGCCTGCTTTCACCCCGTTCTTTAATAGTCAGGACCACCACAGAGCAGGTATTATTTAGGTGGTGGATGATTCTGATTGCTGGAGTTTTTAAATACCGTGTCCACTCACTGTCCACTCTATTAGACACTCCTACCTAGTTGCTCCACCTTGTAGATGTAAAGTCAGAGACGATCGCTCATCTATTGCTGCTGTTTGAGTTGGTCATCTTCTAGACCTTCATCAGTGGTCACAGGACGCTGCCTACAGGGAGCTGTTCGCTGGAGATTTTTGGTTGGTCGACTATTCTTAGTCCAGCAGTGACAGTGAGGTGTTTAAAAAGTCCATCAGTGCTGCTGTGTCTTATCCACTCATACCAGCACAACACACACTAACACACCACCACCATGTCAGTGTCACTGCAGTGCTGAGAATGACCCACCACCCAAATAATACCTGCTCTGTAGTGGCCCTGTGGGGGGCTAACAAAGCATGCAGAGAAACAGATGGACTACAGTCAGTAATTGTAGAACTACAAAGTGCTTCTATATGGTAAGTGGAGCTGATAAAATGGACAGTGAGTGTAGAAACAAGGAGGTGGTTTTAATGTTATGGCTGGTCGGTGTATAATAGATTAAATCCTTCCAGACTTATGGCAACAGTTTAGGGAAGGCACTTTCCTGTTGACCGTATGTGTCCTTGTGCAAAGCGTGGTCCAAAAAGACAGGATGACATGAATTGTTTGGTGTGAAAGAACTTCAGTGCAAACTATATAATAATGCCTGAGGTTTTGGAATGGGGTGTCCACATACTTTTGGCCATGCAGTGTTCCACAGTATGCAGAGGATCAGGTGGCACTGCTGCTCTTATTAATACACAACTATTTGAAGGGTACACTTGTAACCTGACACACCACTTGCAGCTATTGCTTTCAGTCACATTTGAAACTGGTAACCTGGGTTTGATACTTATCTCCAGTCACTTTCTGTAGGGAGTTTGGCATGTTCTTTGATTTTTTTTTATCTTTCTAACTAGTACGGCTACTCTACACAAAGCTTTAGAAGTGAATATGTGAGGGTCATGTCCTGGTAGAGATGGACACATCAAGCATCAGGTAGCAACATGGTTCCCTGACTATGCCCTGGGAGGGTTGGCATCATGACCAGAATGAAAGGTTAATGAAAAGAAATAAATAAATGCATTTTTACCGTAGTCGTATCCAAATAGCTGATTGCATTACACTTCCTTTCTACTGATGTTGATCTCCACCCTGACTGAGGAGAGCCGTGACTAACACACGCCCCCTCTGACATGTGTGCAGTAGCCGACTGCATCTTTTTACCTGCAAAAGCTGAGTTCATATGTTGGAGACACACCCTGATCCCATTATCCCTCGTCTCTGCAGGCACCATCAATTAGCCAGAAGGGTTGTCATTGCATCAGTTATGAGAAATCCATTCCGGCACCCTCCCTGCGAACGAGCCAATCATTGTTCGTGTAGGTGCCCTGAGATTCGAACCGACCAGTTCGATAAATGCATTTTCTCTCTATGGGTTTCTTTGCAGCAAAAATGGATTGCAGCAGGTGGAATATAATTGACCTCTGTAGTGAGTGGGTGCCTCGCATTGGCATCTTGTCCAGGATAATAAAAATGAATTAATTAATCATTGCAACTTAAAGCCAGCACTGTGGCACAAATAGTAGAGTTAGTGCTGCACATCAACAGGGTCCTAAGGACCTGGGTTCACACCTTGCTCAGGATTACTATAAGGAGTTTAGAATGTCTTCCCCATCGATTTCCTCCAGGTATTCCAGTTTCTGTTTACCCCCAAAACATGCAGCAGGTGTGTTGGCTCCTCTCAAGTGTCCCTAAGCATGAGTGAGTGAGTAAGTATTCCTGTCTTGCTTTGCAAGGCACCAGACCCACCACAACTCAAAAATAATTCGTAAAAATAAATGAATGAATGAATAAATGAACCCTGATTGAAGGTGATGGGCAGCGTTTCAAATACAGTGCACTTTTCTCACGGTTGAAAGAACAACCCACTTTTCTCTCCTTCATTTTTTTCACCCTCATCACCGTCAATTTGGCATGTCGCTCACACATGGAAATAATTGTTTAGGTGCAAACCTCTTCATGGGAAACGTGTCCACTTTCCAAACTTTGAAAACCCAGAGTTGCCAAAGTGAGGCTGATAACTCGAGCAGGTCGCAGATCGCAGTTTAAGTATTTTGATGACAGATTCCTGGACCCGGCGCTCGTATTTATCTACAAACCCAACATACGGTTTAATTCAGCCACTCTGCAGCCTGGAGTTCAAATCCTCTCTGTAGACCTCAGTTTGGAATTAAAGGAGGTTTTTAAACATGGCTCCTGAACAGAATCCCCGTTTGACCTGAGTGTGTTTGAAATGTTCAGACAGCTGTATAGAAAAGAAGTTCTCATGTTGTACTTATAGTGATGGTTCAAGCCCATTTAACATTCAAACTCTCGGTAATTATCATGTCACCTTTCATCCAGTGGCCTTAAAATTGACCCTTTTCTAATTGCCTCAGTTCTATATAGATCATTAAACAAAATATGATATTACAGGAAAACTTGAGTTTTATTTATTTAATGAACAAAGTTATCCAACATCCGTATTACATCTGTAATAAATTACCCTGTGTTAACTCAATAACAAGCCACAGCACCTCACAGTAAATGCGGTGTTATATTGAAAGTTTGGTGCAATGGTTTTTAATATACACGATGACCCAAAACATTATGACCATCCAACCAATATGTTATCCAAACAGTTGTTACCCACTTAGGACATTATCAGCAAGTTCTTCAGCTAATCTACGACATGAGCTGGGTCTACATGATCTTGGAGAAAACAGGATTTGTCATCGGACCAGTCAAGTTCTTCCACTGCCTCTATGTCCTGTGGCATCAGTGAGCCGCCCCCAGCGGTTGGTGGCTCATCTCTCCTTGGACCGCTAAGAGGTAAAAAAAAAACAGTTTGGCGGGATGTTAGTTGGCTAAATTATAACAAAGTTTAGAAACTGTTTGACCTTAGCATTCATCAATATGCAGTTGAAAGCAATAAAGTGTAGTCAACAAATAGACAGTTACTTACTGGCTTGCTCAACTGCATATGCAGATAATTTGGGACACTTTTGGGTAGATTAGAAACCACCTTAAAATTTTAAAGACTACCTATAGGTGTACCTAGATTTCTGTAAAGAAAGTGAGTTGTTAAGTAAAATACTTTAGAAACTGTGACAATGTCAATACAGTTAAATAAAGGACACTAAACAAATCAGCTTAATTGAAGAACAACTATATTTGATTTTATTGTATTTTTAAATGGTTAAACGCATTCAACAGTTCATTCATTAATTCATTAATGTAGCCTAGTTAAATGCTGTATCCACTACACTATGACATACCGTAGGTACAAGGTACAAGTTAATTTAATACTAGGAACTTACGTACATAATTCAAGCTACTGGGTTTGATTATTGTTGGCATTGAATATAGCCAGATGTAATTTCTATAATATGACATTGTGGCACACAAAAGCATAGTAACTCATAATTTAATGGCACCTGGTAGCCTAGAAAAGTGAAAAGTGTTCCATTTCAGCTGAATGTTGTGTCCCAATTTATCTAATACATAGGATAACTACTGACAATAATTTCCCATAAAAAGTAAAGTTACATCCTACAAACATTTTGGTGTCATACACTCATAGTTTTAGTTGCAGTACTCCATAAAACCATAAAAAGAAAAAAAACGTGCATAAGTCTTACACTGCATGTTCAAGAACCAGATTTTTTGAATTGTTGATCCACCACCCTTGATATCTCAGACCAATCAAAATGCTTGTTTCATGAAAAAGACATTTGTAGCAACCATATAATGGCATGTTTGGTGACTAGCTGCTAATTTTTAAAGAGCTCTTGATGCAAAACCTTATGTCACATTATGCCTGATGTCCCACCCTATAGGGTTGTCACTGTATAATTCTCATTGTCACTATATAATTCACACTGATTCACATTCTGATAACTGATACTGAAGAACTATAGCTAATGACTTCTCTTTCTAAAAGTGAAATAAACATTTCTGCTGGAATTTTAGATAGATAGATAGATAGATAGATAGATAGATAGATAGATAGATAGATAGATAGATAGATAGATAGATAGATAGATAGATAGAAAAAAGTGGTTGCATATTTTCCTCTGACTGTAGCGCAAAACTGACACTGAGGATTGTATACATCTCAGACTACGTCATTTTTTCCACTCTAACGTAAAACCTAAACTTTTCAAGCTTACGTACGGATTTAGGAAGTAACAATTACAAGTATAACGTTTAGCTAATCCTGTCACCTCTTATATCTTTTATATCGGAGATTTATTGGGGCGTCTGTGTTTTGTAACGACTTTCTCTCATCATTCCAGCTCAGTAACTTCATTTCTCCTAAACTTTTCATCTTACACACACGCACACACACCACAAACTTCTGTCAGTGGTGTGACACTCAGGTCAAAGTGTGTTTTAGCACTTGAACGCGTGAACCGTCCCGGAGGGCCCTTCTGTCCAGGGGACACGAACCAGAGGCACATCAAAACCGGCTTGGAGATCTGGGACCGGAGTGTGACGCGCAGTAATTACACAGAGTGATGAAAAGCTTAAAAGTAACGGTGTTTGAGGTCTGGGAACCGGCGCTGAACTGAACGTACAGTTGATCATTTCCAGCAAGGGAATTTTTTATGTCATGTAGCAACGTTGATTACGCTCACCACTGGGTTTTATCACACGTCAATGTGGAATGCCAACGGTGTCAAAGAGCCCCGAATCAAGGTATTGTTTTACGTTTGAATTACATCGGAAACAATCAGTGTCAGCACAGACGAGTGACTTCTGGATATTTAATAGCCATGTTGGAAACAAATCGCACAAATTAAATATTTTTGTTCCAGCTACCGGTCCACTCACAAACAGTTGCTAATGTTTTGGCTAAACGATTGAAACTCATACTTCTTGGTTGAAAAAAGGAAACCTTTTACAAATGTAAGTTCTTTCATTAGTTTATCAGGGGTTTTCTGAAAATGATCTGCTGGCACGTAAATATTCCTCCACCTACACCTTAAATTTGTTTCTATGTTTCTTGGCTCTTTTTGCTACAATTATCCACTTTTGGTGGCCATCAGAAAGGTTCTGGCACAGCTCTGGTTGGATCTTTGACCACTCTACTTGGCAGTGTAACCCCAAATTTGTTGGTTTTCTGTTACAGATTTGACTTTTTAGTACAGTGCACATATTATTGATAGGGGTGAGGTCAGGATTTTGGAAAGACATTTCATAAGCATAATTTTAGCTTGATTTATTAATTCCAGGATCAACTCTGATGTCTCTTTTGGACAGTCGTCAGCTGGAAGACTCAGTTCCATCCAAGATTGAAGAATTTTGAGGTAATCTTTTGAGGTAATCTTTTGAGGTAATCTTTTGAGGTAATATTTGTTCCTCATTATTTGGTCCATTTTCTGTAATGCACCAGTTTTACTGCCAACAAAACAGCTCCTGATCTTAATACTAACACTACCATGTGTGAGAGTAGGTACAGTGTTGTTGAGTTTGAATGAATTAACATTTTTTTATATCTGCTTGTCGAGGCCAAATAACTAGATTTGTGTCGACTACACTGATCAGCTTTGTTTCTACACTCATTGTCCATTTTATCAGCTCCACTTACCATATAAAAGCACTTTGTATTTCTACAATTACTGACTGTAGTCCATCTGTTTCTGTACATACTTTTTTTAGCCTGCTTTCACCCTGTTCTTCAATGGTCAGGACCCCCACAGGACCACCACCACCACAGAGGTGTTTAAAAACTCCATCAGCATTGCTGTGTCTTATCCACTCATACAAGCACAACACACACTAACACACCACCACCATGTCAGTGTCACTGCAGTGCTGAGAATGACCCACCACCCAAATAATATCTACTCTGTAGTGGTCCTGTGGGGGTCCTGACCATTGAAGAACAGCATAAAAGGGGGCTAACAAAGCATGCAGAGAAACTGATGGACTACAGTCAGTAATTGTAGAACTACAAAGTGCTTCTATATGGTAAGTGGAGCTGATAAAATGAAAAATGTGTTTAGAAACAAGGAGGTGGTTTTAATGTTATCGCTGATTGATGTAGTCAACAATAAGATGCAAACAGACAAGCTTTGCTGGACTGATTTTGGATCAGTTTTTTTGTGGGTCCTTGAATGACATCTGCTTATCTGGAAACTGTTTTCTTTATTTCATTAAATAAGTTTGGAGTTCTTCCTGACATTGGCAAAAGACCACTGTTCCATGTACTTTGAACTCATGGACAACTGTTTGTACAAGTTGCTTTGAAATTAATCCAGGTAATATTCCTGATGTGGAAATCTATGATCTACTTTCTAAGATGTGTACAGAGCTTTCTAGAGTTTCCTATTGTAATGCTTGTGGCTCATAGCCCTATTTATGTGGACACAGGAAAAAGCACCAGCTGTAGTAAATTATAATAAGTGATGAGGAATCAGAAGGCTATGCCACAAAGTCATCTGAGATGCGGTATGTTTATTTTTAACTCAGTAGATTTTTAGAAAACTCACAGTTTCACAGAAAAAGAACAAGTTCAGAAATGTTTCACTACAACTGTATCTGCATAAATCTTGGCATGTTCCACCCATGGCCTAGTGGGTTATGTTTCAGAACTCTGGTTTCCTTCCAACTACCAAACATCAACTAGTAGGTAAACTGGCTTCTCCAGGTCTTAATAGGTTATAATAAAATAGGTAGGTTTGATGCCCTGGGATAGTCGTGTACCCTTCCCAGATTGTATTCCTGCCTTGCAGCCAGTGTTTCTGGGAAAGGCTTCAGGACCACAGTAACCCTGATCAGGATGAATAAATGGATTAATGAATTAAAGGGCAACTCTTTACTTCCTTAAACGTATTTGTGATAGACACAAATGTTTCACACCCCGCTAGCACTGAAACTAAAGATGGTTTTTGGTTCCATGATGCATTATATGCAGGTTGTACAGATTGTGTGGTGTTGTTGTCGAAGCTGCTGGACGCTGCCAGTTCATTTCTTCGACCCATTTGCACACTGAATTATAGCATTAGCAAACCAGTAAAATTGGTAGCAGATTGAGAGTGAGATTCCAAAAACACCAGCCAGTGCTGACATCAGGAATTATGGGACAGATCATCGGCCTCTGAGAGACGTGGGTGGTCCTGTCACACTGCATGTGTATCTGTGTTAGTAGTTAAGAAGTGTTTACATGTTAAAGTATGTAGGTGTGTTTTATTGTGTTTTATATGTGTAAAGGGTGAGGTGGGTGTTAGTGAGGTGTGCATTGTGTTTCAAATGTGAGGTGTGTGTTAACAGTGTATTGAAGTGAGAGGTGTGTTTTAAAGTGTGTTGAATAAAAGGTGTTAGTGCTTTGCAGTGTGAGATGAGTGTTGAGTAGTGTTGGAGTGTAAGCTGTGTGTTGGAGTGTCAGGTATGTGTTGGAGTGTAAGGTGTGTGTTGGAGTATAAGGTTTATTTATTTTAGTAGGATTTTAACGTCATGTTTTGGAGTGTAAGGTGTGTGTTGAATAGTGTTGGAATGTACAGTGTGTTGAATATTTTTGGAATGCACAGTGTGTTGAATAGTATTGGAGTGTAGGGTTTGTGTTGGAGTGTAAGGTGTATGTTAAATAGTATTGGAGTGTAGGGTTTGTGTTGGAGTGTAAGGTGTATGTTGAATAGTATTGGAGTGTAGGGTTTGTGTTGGAGTGTAAGGTGTATGTTGAATAGTATTGGAGTGTAGGGTTTGTGTTGGAGTGTAAGGTGTATGTTGAATAGTATTGGAGTGTAGGGTTTGTGTTGGAGTGTAAGGTGTATGTTGAATAGTATTGGAGTGTAGGGTTTGTGTTGGAGTGTAAGGTGTATGTTGAATAGTATTGGAGTGTAGGGTTTGTGTTGGAGTGTAAGGTGTATGTTGAATAGTATTGGAGTGTAGGGTTTGTGTTGGAGTGTAAGGTGTATGTTGAATAGTATTGGAGTGTAGGGTTTGTGTTGGAGTGTAAGGTGTATGTTGAATAGTATTGGAGTGTAGGGTTTGTGTTGGAGTGTAAGGTGTATGTTGAATAGTATTAGAGTGTAGGGTTTGTGTTGGAGTGTAAGGTGTATGTTGAATAGTATTGGAGTGTAGGGTTTGTGTTGGAGTGTAAGGTGTATGTTGAATAGTATTAGAGTGTAGGGTTTGTGTTGAATAGTTAATGTTGATGGTTTTCGGAATGGAATGTCCAACCAGCTAATCATTAAGTGTCCACATAGTTTTGGACAGTTAGTGTGTGTCTGTAGTGTCTGAAAGCCAGACTGACATCACTAATGAAATCATTTTTTATTGAAGCCACAGTAATTCATGTATTTTTGTACATTTCTTCATGAAGACTGAAGAGTTACTGGATGTTTAGGATGTTCAGATGAAACATCAAAGGGACGTCATGGCTGAGGCAGAAAGAAGAAGTGAGTTATAAATGAGACAGTAGAGTCAGTAGAAGGACAGAAGTGTCTCAGGAGACGTCAGTGGTGAGACAGGAATGTTTTGACTGTGACAGTAAAAAGGAAAAGTCAGGAGTCTCAAGTGGATCCGATGTGACTCGAAACCAACGTCTGATCTTTCTTGTTCTGTCATTCGGGATTTTTTTCCTACTGCAGATCACCTCAGTCCTTTATTGTCTGAATCCACTCACACTCATTTTCACACTCACTTATTTACACACTCACACTTCAAGACACTAATAAACTCACATATTTATCACTGTTAATGCTAAAATAAACCAGCTACAGTAATACAGCACAGCTAGCAAGTTGCTAACACAGTCGATAACATGCCGTTATACGCTTCAGTTGAAATGTGTGTGTGTGTATGTGTGTGTGTCTTTCTACATGGATAATGATGTCCATTAGGTAGTGTTGGTGGTGCACAGCTTTAGTGTATGTCGGAAGTAGGATTTGATCCTCTGTTTGAATGAATAGTTAAATGCAAAAAGATTGAAAAACACTCCTAGAAGAGCGGAGGCTGTTAAAGCTGTTGGCTGGTTAACCCAATATTTAGGCCCATGATTTTGGACAAACTTATAGTCGGGTGTAATTTTGGCCATATCATGTATTATTACGTATTTGTAAAAGTTTGTCAGCCGTATGTTCAATCCACTTGGAGTTTAGAGTCGATTCTGACTCCGAGTCAAGTTCAAATTTGGCTTGCTAAATCAATTCAGATCGGTTGTAAATGACTCACCAGACCGACTCATTGAACCAAAACTCATGGTTTTGGGTAACGTTTGTCTCGAAACGGACCGTAAATCCACTGAGCTTAAGAAGGAAAACTGTTAAACATCAGTGATTATTTGAATTTGGACGATTCTGATTGTGTGTGTGTGTGTGTGTGTGTGTGTGTGTGTGTGTGTGTGTGTGTTTGCACGTTTTGCCTGTAGTGCTCTATGGGAAATGAACTGCAGCTGGAAGCTCATACTGACTCACACAGCTTCTCTATTTATCAAACGCTATTGATCAGACGTGTTATTTATTGTTGATATCAGCTGGGTTCGTCCTGCTGCTTCTCCCTCACCACTTCATGTTCTTCATCCTCAGATCTTCAACATGCTGCTTCCGATTAATATAGGATCTAAAGATTAGCTAATTAGATCCAAGCAACTGATCAAAATCCTTAAGGAGGTCAGGTGCTCTACAGACACAATTGTCACCTCTTTGCTCCTACTGCTTCAACAGTGACTTCTATGGTCAGGTGGGGGTGGTGAATGAACACAGAAGGCACAGCAAGTTCCCTCATGCAGCTGGAACCACCTTGGCTGACACTGATGTCATGCAAGCTGTCTTCTTACAGTCTTATTTGTCTCAAGGTTTAATTTTCATAACATTTCTGGATTGGAATGGACTGGTGTATTAGAGAAATTCCAGCTTTTTTTTGTAAAATTTAAGACTGATGTTGGATGAGAAGGCCTGGCTTATAATTGCTGTTCCAATTCATCCCAGTTGTGTTCCATAGGGTTTAGGCGTTCCATGTCGTTATGTCTCTCGCTTTGTGCACAGTGGCACAACCTTGCTGGAACAAGAAAGGGCCTTCCCTAAACTGATTTATTTTATGTAATGCATTCATAAACTTAGTAAACATAATCTTTGGGAGAGATACCCTGAACATTATGTCAATACATTATGTCAAAACATTAACAGAAGAGAAAAAAATTTCACAGACTTAATAAATGGGGTACAGAATGTTGCATATTAGCATGGTCATGTGATCTGCACAGCACAAATATCTATGTTAGTAGATAAAACAACATTCAGAAAGTGGCTCTTCCTGTGTTCACTTTATCACCCTTTGAACACGTGTTATATCAGACCAGAATTGTGTTACAGATGTCCCTTTATAAACAGATCCTATCTATATGGGCTTCAGGACATTCTGGACATCCTTTGAAACAATATACGATTTTACGAAGTACTACATGACTTTAACTTTAGACACCGAACATCTGAGCTGATGGACTAGATTTGAAGTACAGAGAACAACGTGTACTTTGAATTCTTCACAGATTTATCGACACGCATGGAACTGATTAAAAACGGACAATGAAAGAAAAAAACTGAAATTTTATTGTTTTTCTTTTGACCTTCCGCATCAATCAGCATTTGAAGAGACAAACACAAAAAGCTCATCTGACTGTGGTCATTACTTTTAATCAGTATCGTTTGGTGTGAGGTGAAATTTCAACAACTACTGTTTTACAAGAGTGAACAGATGATAGGAGTGAAGAAACCAGATCGCATGTGTGAGAACATCAATTATTCTTCGAACCAAATTCCTTTCAGCATCAGTTTACTGCATGGTCTACAGCCAAAGCATTAATTTATCTGTTCATTCATTCATCTATCCATTCATCCAGTTGTTTATCAATTCATCCATCGATCTATTTATTTGTTCACCGATTTATTCTTTTATCTATTTATTTGGCCATCCATCCATTCATTGATCCATTTATTTATTCATCCATCCATTAATTCATTCCTTTATTCATTAATCCATCCATTCATCTATTTATTTATTTATTTATTTATTTATTATTTTCCTTATTCATTCTTTAATCAATTTATTTATTTATTCATCCATTCATTATTCAATCAGGTTCATTCTGGATGTAAGTCCATTGTAGGGCATCACCCTCTCACTTCATTAAACCTGGGGGCATTTTTGACTGGCCAATCTACCTACTCCATTTACTCCTGACACTTCCCACATCTTGAGTACTGCAGATGCTTTATATGGACAAAAGTATTAGGACACCCTTTAAATGTTTTAATTCATTCAAGTTTCAGCCATAACAATTGCTAACAGTTTTAATAAATGAATTACATAATGGGAACTATATGCTTAAACTTTGCAGCAACAGTTTAGGGCCTGCACCGAGTCCTGACTTTAGCCCTACTGAACAGCTTTGGAATAAACTGAAGCATTAATTAGGCTTTCTTTACCAACATTAGTGCCCAGCAATACAAATGCACTTTTGATTGAATGTGTGCAAATTCCTACAGACATACTCTTGTCTGAGAACCCTTTGAGAAACTTTCTCAGAAGAGTGTCTGTTGTTATAGCTGAAAGGATCAAATAGAGGTCACTCTACTGTATTTAATACCATTTGTTTTTGTGTGATGTGATGTCCAACAAGCTAATGGTCAGGTGTTCAAATACTTTTGGCCATATAGTGTACCCTCCATTTGTCAAAAACATGCAGAAGATGGACTTAGCTGCTCTTAATTACAGCTAGGTGTGAGTAAGACAGGGGGTGAGTAGGAAGTCAGTTGGAAGTGTGATGCCCTGCGATGGTTTGGCACCCTGTACAGAGTGTGGGTTGTGGTGGCATCAGACCCACCGCAGCCCTGACCATAATGAAGCGGTTAATTAAAATGAAGGGCTAAATAGAAGAGGCAGCACTGAAGCGAAGCTGGCAGTGTAGGTGCCACACAGCGACACGAGTCCTGAGATCTGGGTTTGACCCTGAAATTGAATAAATGAATGAAGTGAGGTGGTGAGTGGTGGGAGAAGAAGGAGTTCCTAGACTTGGATTCGAACTTTTGGACTCGATATCTATTTCGGGAAATAAATCGTATCTAATTTAAACATGGCTGTCTGAGTTTCTCAGCCTGTAATCATCGTGTTTAATCCTCCCGCTCTCTCACTGACACTGTGTATCCTAAATCACGACCGAAGACGCTCGGCCATCTTTAATTACGTTTCTTCTTCGCTCTTAGCGGAACGTTCGAGGTTTTTTACGAGACAGATTCACTCGCCGCTCTTCCTTTTCCCCATTTTGCTTATCTTGTAAGATTTACTGTAATGCTCCGAGCTTCTCTCCAACTTCTACAGCTGCTTCTACTTTGTTTAGACAGAAGGAAGTGAACAGCCACCGCCTGCTGCTGAGACCTTCGATCTTCGACCCCTGTGAGGGAGCCTGAACATGTGAGGACGTGACCCCGAACAGCAGGAAATCGACTTCGGAGTGTGTAGTGAGTACAAGTGTGAGATGCCAAAATTCACCATGGAGTAAAAACTAGGTATGAGTCTCCATCTGCTGGTCAGAACTGTTATGTCTCTAGTGCAATGGGCTATGTCCAAATACTGTTTATGGGTCTGTTTGAAAACCTACCTGAACTGCCTTGTGGAGAGTAGTGGTGTGCGATACTGCAAAATTTGGTATTGATCCGATACCAAGTAAATACAGGGCCAGTATCGCCGATACCAATACCGATACTTTTTAATAATTAAGGTAGATGCATCATCAAATTGCTAAATCTGAATGATTTTTCATGACCTTTAAGTGTATTATTCAGGGCCAGCGCTAGGATGGGGCTGGGGGGGCATTGCTCACTTGTAATACATACATTTTTGTAAGTAGCTGCTCTCAGTAGGGTTGTAGATAAATTCAACCTACCACAAAGCGTCTAACTCAAACCACATAGTTGTGTTTGCTGGGTGAATAAATTTGTACATTTTTAATAGTGACCAAATATACACTGCCTGGCCAAAAAAAAGGTCACCACTTGTATTTAACTAAGCAAATAGGTAAGAGCCTCCCATTGGATAATTACTGCATGGGTGATTATGTTTCAGCTGGCAACAAGTTATTTAACCCTAACTGATGCAGTGAGTAGCTTCTCATTTGTTAAACAACCATGTTGAAAGACACATCCTGTGGTTGTGGAAAAGATGTTAACCTGTTTCAGAAGGGTCATGCAACAAGCAGAGAAAACATCTAAGGAGATTGCTGATACTACTAAAATCGGGTTAAGAACTGTCCAACGCATTATTAAAAAGTGGAAGGACAGCGGGGAAACATCATCTTCGAGGAAGGAATGTGGTCGGAAAAAAATCTTGAATGATCGTGATCGGCGATCACTTAAACGTTTGGTGAAATCAAATCATAGAGAAACTACAGTAGAACTCAGGGATATGTTTAATAATGAAAGTAAGAGCATTTCCACACACACAATGCGAAGGAAACTCAAGGGATTGGGACTAAACAGCTGTGTAGCCTTAAGAAAACCACATGTCAGTGAGGCTAACCGGCAAAAACGGCTTCAATTTGCTAGGGAGCATAAAGATTGGACTCTGGAGCAATGGAAGAAGGTCATGTGGTCTGATGAGTCCAGATTTACCCTGTTCCAGAGTGATGGGCGCATCAGGGTAAGAAGAGAGCCGGCTGAAGTGATGTACCCATCATGCCTAGTGCCTACCGTACAATCCTGTGGGGGCAGTGCTATGATCTGGGGTTGCTGCAGTTGGTCAGGTCTAGGATCAGCAACGTTATGTGCCCAAAGAATGAGGTCAGCTGACTACTTGAATATACTGAACGACCAGGTTATTCCATCAATGGATTTTTTTCCTCCCTGTTGGCACGGGCATATTCCAAGATGTTTAAGAATAAATGAGCTTGTGATCTTCATCTGATCACAACAAAAGACAAACACATTCCACTTAAACTTATAAAATACATGTTAATGCATCAAAAACAGTACTTGAAAACTTTATTTTTCCACAAAATTGATTGAAATGAATACAGAAATACAAATGCACAAATCTTTATCTGTAATTGCAACAAGTGTGCTACTCTTCGGTCATTTTTTTTCATACAGTTAGCAGTTTTTCATACAGATTTACAATAAATGACATGGATGATGCATACAGGTCTAAAATTGTAGGAAAACATTCTTTACCAGTGCTGGTGGGACTGAATTGTTTTATTAATGTCTATCAGAAATCGCAGGATCAGCACTTTACAGATATGCTGGAGTAAAAATGACCCTGATCACTCTTTTTGTCCCTCACTTGAATGACTGAATATCTCCTAAGGGAACAGAAAATCTTTCCTCTGTCGCCTCATAAACCCCCCGCACCCCACTCTGTATGTAAAACAGCACTACTGGTATCTACTGGCTCAGCGTGTCACTAAATTCAGCATGAAGGGTTCACTTTAGGGTCCATAAATCTCCCCCAAATGAAAAGCACTTCAGCTGAAGAGCTCAGAATCACTTCCCCATAAAACCAGTGTACACTCTACTCATCCAAAATCTTACACACTGACAACAGAGGGGGGAAAATAAAAGGAGATCTGATGTGTCCATACTGGAAGTGAAATTATTTGTGTAGATGATCATGTATTTGTGTGTTGGAAAGAAACGGGTGTATTGGGGTTCAGGGGAGTAATTTAGAAATCATCATCAGTGAATCTTTAGCAGCATCTAAGATTTTTGAGTATGTCTGTGGCAATTTGTCATGCAATCCCAAAATAATCTGTACAATCAATTGTTCTTAAGTACAAAGTATGTGGAACAGTAGTCTCTGCACCGAGGTCTGATAAAAAGCCCAAACCGTCGCCCAGTGATGAAGGAAAATGTGCAGTTCTTGATCAGATGTGGATCAGATTCCAAGAAGCACCACAATTTATTTGATGCTGGTGAGGAAATGAATATTAGCTCCTAAAACACTGTCACTGCCCACAGTCAAGCCAGCTTTGAACTAGGTTTAGAGGCTGAGGAGAAGGAGAAGAAAAGCCAACACTCCAAAACTGGCCTAAAGCTCAAATCTTTGTTGATTTAAAAAAAACTAGGCGCACATCCATCATTTCTTCTCGGATGGCATTCTCCGAAGCTTGCTTGACTGTGTACAGTCACCAGTGTTTAAGCAGGTCAGGAGGCCATGCTACAAAATTGATTGAGATTTTGGAATTTTGAAGGGGAGGGTGTGCTGTATGTGATCTTTGTAGGTCACGTGTCATTTTGTGTTTTTTTTTCTCAAGTGGTTTTGAGATTGGGGTCAAAAGGGTAGTCAAGGTGGAGCATACACACACACACAAACACACACACTCTTAAAAGGTTATTTTATTAGCCTACCAAGGTGAAGGGCAGTGACTTATCCCAGCCACGATCAATCATGTATTCGTGTAACACACACACACACACACTGGGTACAGATTGTACTCTTAAACATTATTTTTAAGGCTCCGACAGTCAAGGACAGTTTCTTAACCACTTCTCAGTCCATCACACACACACACACATTAATAATAGCTTTTTCTTTTATACTGATATAGTGTCGCTGCGTATTTTAGCCTCAGGTCTCGGATTCAATTTCCACAGTTCCATCACTTCACACACGCATTTACATTCACATCTCACTCGTATAAAACAGTGAGTTCAGCTCCTCTTTTTACATTTACATTTTCTGCATTTAGCAGACGCTCTTATCCAGAGCGACTTACAGAAGTGCTTCCATAGTAAACATTTCATTTCTCAAGTTTTAGTAAACAACAGTCGAAGAACACAAATCTGCTGAAACCTGTTAGAAACAAAGTGGGGTTTTTTTGGGTTTTTTTGTTTTTTAAATGGAAAAATTTTTTTGTAAATAAGTACAAGTCAGCTTAAGTGTTTAGTAAAAAGGTGGGGTTTTAATAGTTTTTTAAAGACAGCAAGAGACTCAGATGTTCGGACAGACAGAGGAAGTTCATTCCACCACTTGGGTGCTAGAACAGAGAAGAGCCTTGATGCTTGTCTTCCTGTAGTCCTGGGTGGAGGATCAAGTCGAGCGAGACTAGTGGCTCGGAGGTTGCGTGGTACAGAGCGGGGTTTGATTAGACCGTGAAGGTAGCTTGGGGCTGGTCCATTTTTGGCTTTGTAGGCGAGCATCAGTGTTTTAAACTGAATGTGTGCAGCTACAGGAAGCCAGTGAAGAGAACGCAGCAGTGGGGTGATGTGGCAGTGTTTGGGCTGGTTAAAAACCAGACGGGCAGCTGCATTTTGAATGAGCTGCAAGGGTTTAATAGTGGACATGGGAGCTCCTGCCAGGAGGGAGTTGCAGTAGTCCAACCGTGAGATTACAAGTGATTGGACCAGAATCTGGGTAGCTTCCCTGGAGAGAAATGGTCGAATCTCCCTGATGTTGTACAGGAGGAACCGGCACGATCTTGTCATGTTGGCTATATAAGGAGAGAAGGTCAGCTGGTTATCCAGGACAACACCAAGGCTTCTTACCTTATCCGATGGTCTGATCTGGGAGTCATCAAGAGAAATGACTAGGTCCTGGGTTGGAGACTGATCTCGGGGAATGAGCAACATCTCTGTCTTGCTGGGATTGAGTTTTAGATGACCAGCCCACCTTAAATAAACACGATCTCAATCATGAATAGATTAGTATGATGTGAACACTCTTATACTCTGAGTTGACTGCAGCACCATTGATTATGTTTGTTATGTTATATTATGTATTACAGTCCATTTGGAGGTACCAGTAAGAGAATGTTCACTTAATGGTCAAGTATGTGGACAACTGACAATTTGTAGAAGAAGATGAATGCCTTTAATTGTCAGAGTGCAGGGTCAGACAGGGTTAAGGGCCTTGCTTAAGGGCCCAACAGTGACTGCATAGCAAAGACCGGATTTAAACCGACAATCTTCCAACTGACAGCCCAAAGCTCTACCCACTAGGCTACCACCGTCCCAGTTTGTAGGATGTATCATTATGAAACCTTGGGCATTAAATGCCGTTGTGCCTCTCTTTGTGGTCATTTCATCCTTGGTACTTCATAAGGGCTTCTTCCTTGCACAGCAGCTTACTGTCCACTGTCAGTCAGGCTTTACTAAACGAACGTCTCAGCCTTAGGTGGTGTAAAGCTTGCTTGTCTTACTCATAGCCGGCCTTTTTTTTTTTGGTGCATCACGGATGCAATCTGACCCTCCAGACAATTTTCCTTTCAGCATAAGGTGACAGTTTGCGTCGGGTTGGGTCAGGTTGCAGGCGCTTATATAAATGTATTTCAATTTTAGACTTCAGCTACAAAGACCAAGTGAAATGAGATGAGCTGGGCTTTATCATGCAGGTTGAATGATGAATAATGCATCGCACATTATTTTGGGAGATCGAACATCTCGGCCACTTTCTGCTGAGAGCAGCAACTGTTTCACCTCATCACTCATTCACATACACACACACACACACACAGTTCTCTAATTTTCTGTCTGGATGGCTTAATATCTACTATTGAAAACGACACCACTCCTCTTCCTTAAACACACAAGTAGGGGAAAAGTGCTGCGGTTTTGTTTACAGAAATAAAGACCAATAATCAAATTTCTACTCTGTTTTATTCCCAATCTAATGATTACCAATTCCCCTGCTGCAGTTCTCTTGCCCCCTGTACCACCCCTGAGCTGGCTGAGAAGAGTCTCACAGAGGACGTACCGTACACGGAAATACGCGAAATGTTCCTGCAAATGATCCGTTATTTGTTCAAGTGCAACCTGCCTTCCTCAGGCACATGCCTGTTTGGATGCCTGGCCAAGTAGATAGCACAGCCTGGGATTCAGGAGGGCACCACCCATTTAATTCTACTTCAATGCAAATCTAAACCAGTCATGTGGAATGTGTGTTTTAAGTGTTACAATTCAAATTGGTGCCCAGGTGGCACAGCGGGATATTCCACTCTGAGCTCCCGGCTTCGAATCTCGGCTCTGCTACTAGTCAGCTTGAAGCCATCTAGCTGGCACAATTGGCAGAGCCTGCAGCAGACCAAATTGGTCACTGAGTCTGCTGGGTAGGAAAAGATCGGACTAATGGTTGGGGTCTTCAAACACTGTGCTAGGACCCTGGTTAGCAGATCGAGGCACCTCTGCAGAAGTGGATGAGCCTCATGTGCGAATCCACCAAGGCACGGGCAAAAAACAAGGGGTCGTGGGACAGCGCACGCGTCGGAAGAGGCGTGGAGCAGGCAAATAT